>NW_027412088.1:100600062-101200062 GCF_047663935.1 Musca autumnalis
AACATGGCAGAGAAACCAGATGTGAACCAAACAACAACAGTACTTGGCGGCATAAGCGAATTTTTATGTTATACATACACAAAACGAGGTTTGTACTAAAAGATGACTGACGGGCTGAAATGTTTCCAGTACATAAATATAACTGGAGAAAAATACACAAATTGCAAAGTGACTTTGAAAGTGGCAAGTCACTCCATTTTCTTTCATGTATTGAGCAATATTGAGTCCAATAACTTGCTTCCTATTAATATAAAACCTCTTAGTACTTCCTCTACTTTGACAAAATTTCTTCACAAATGTAGTAGGTATGTTTGTAGAAGTTTTCAGTAGCTGTCTAAAAGCAACATAGTATAGTCGCCAACTTTCAGATACAAAAATCTATTGGCGAAACATTTGCGATATGACGATGCCTCAATATTGATGAAAACACCCCATGTGTGTGTGTGTTGGTATGTTCTTCAGAGCTAAAGGCAAGCTGACGTGCTTAAATGAATCAGGTCGTAGACATATAGAATATGAACAATAAAGAATTTTTTAAAAAAAATAAAAGTTTAAGTTAAAAAAAAAATGATTTAATCAAAGTATCTTTTACTTCGTCGTGGTAAACAAGACATTATATTGTGAACACCCAGCATTCGTAAATAGAGCACAATGCCCACACAGCAAGGGGACACTTATAAAAGCCTTTAGTTATTAAGAATTAAATAATTTTGCAATTTTTATTAAATGCTATGAAAATTAAATTTTCCCAAAACGCAAAATTTATACAATTAAATTTACATGAGAGCTAAACCAAACTAAGAGTATTATGGGGCACTCACAAAAAATTACTCTCCCTCTCACTTTGTTTGCTGTGTGTTGGGGAAACACTGTTTTCTTTTTTCCAATTGTGCTGTCTACTTCGTGTGTAACCTCTCTCTATAAGGCCCAGTTACTAAAACAAAACAATTAACAAGACAACGGCAGAGAAATTAAACCGATACTTTAGAAAAAATCTATAGAACCTATATTGTCATATGGACATTTTTAAGAGCTAAGGTATAGAGCAATGGAACAATACAAAGTAACTTTAATAATTAGAAAATGGGTCTGTTACTATATAATATTTTTCTAATCATGTACCGATATCGGACCTATACTCGAGATATAATTGAAGAGGCAACAATACTAAGAACAAGTAGTAAGCATATAACTTTGAACAATATGTATGTATGTACGTGCAAACGAATGTACAAACCAACCTATAGCATAATTGAAAGGGTAACGAGATACAGATACATGAAGGTGATTTAAAAAAGTAGAAACAATTGAGAGGTATAAATGTAGTTTATTTAAAGCTCACATTTTCCCCAAAAAGTTACTATGTACTTAAAAAATATAGAGAGGCGGCGTCACATATCGCCCCTTACTTTAGTATTCATACAAAATAAATACCATTTTCAGAAATAAATAGGTAGATAACCCAAAAATAAAACTTTCAGACACAAAGTTTACCCGTCTCTATGGAACTGAGACTAAATTATGTGTGTATATAAAATTAAACATCTAAAAACAAAAAGTACACAGAAGAGAACAACAAACCCGTCGTACCAGATTCCCGTGACCATGTATACACACACAATTGGTAGGTATGATAGTCGTGCTGTAACAAAATGTTGTTTATAAAAACTAGGAATATAATTTCTGTCTTCACAAATTTTATTTTACATCTATTCAATTGATTGCAGAAGTTGTGTAAAATAATTTGTATTCTTCTTAATTTATATAAAAAAATCTTGACACAATAAGGAGAAACGGAAAAATGTACCCATTATGGAGAGAGTAGGAGAGCGAGCGAGGGTTTAGTTGCTTATCCACTCTATACCTATTTATTGTTGATATATTTCATGACAACTATGTATTTTTATTCGCAAAGTGTATCTATAACTAATTTTAAATCGTTAAAAATTTTTAAATTACATTTTTTACTAATTCCCACATTCAAAATCATAGAAAAGGAGAGAACGCATTCAATTGTAGAAAGGCCCCATTGAATGGAATTGTTGTTGTTGGCAATAGTACACCTAAAATCTTTTATGACGAATATGTGTGTTCATCAACCTACAGTAGAGAAGACTATTAATTGAAAGATGTGTCATCACGCTCTTAGCAATTTCAACAATTTACACGTATTGGAGAATTTGGCTGACTTCATAAACGCAACATTGAGATGTCACATTTGAGACAAATGAACATAAATAAGAAAAATGAAAAATTTAGTGCATTTATGAACGGTGACAATACATTGCTTTTGTTTACATTTTGTAATATTCGGTTTTTTTGAAAATAAATTTATTATAATAAGTACATAGCTACCGAGTAGCTATGAAATAATGTAATGCTAGACGTTTCAAACAAAAAATATATTACTTATTAAAATTATTCAGACGTTATAAATAATACTTATTTTCTATAAGTAGGCTATATAGCCGAGTAGCTATGAAATAATGTTATGCTAGTTATTTTAAACAAATTTGAATTAATTCTTTAAAATCATTAATGTATATTGTTAAATAATTACTTAATTATATTTTCGAGTAGCTATGATATTCATGTGGATTCATTGTAATTATATTTAAATTGGCCATAGAATTGTAAACTGGCTTCAATTGCAAAGTAAATAAATAAATAAAATAAATAGGCAATTTTTATTGTTATATGTATTTTTCTCAGCCAATGTTAGCATAACACTATTAAATAAAAGCCAATCGCAGTGTAACACAAATGATAACACTGCACAAATTTGACAAATACTGTCTAGCACTGCACGCAATATTGTGTTTATGAATAAAAAAACATACAATGTCAAATGTTGCGATGTTGCAATTCCACAGCAGCGGGTTCTTTCTTATCGGATTGACCCGAAACCATAGTATTTCGGTCAGCGGCTGCCAACCCTGCATAGAAACCTACGCTTCTACGTAGGTTTCTATGCTGCTACAACAAACAACAATGTTGCGACGTGCTGCATTTATGAAGTCAGCCTTTATTACAATGAGAATAAAAACATGGATAAGTTGATAAATAGAAGATTCTTAATCCACATGATGAAACAAAGGAGACAAATTTTGAATTTACTGTCTGGAACTTCGCCTTATTGGAAAATACTTGCATAAAGAATCATAACTTGATCTCGACAACGATCCACTATGTTTAGCAGACTGGTAAGAGGTTGTTTACACTGTCTATCAATGACATTTTCCATCGTTATAGAGTCGCTAATGTGTGCAATATTGGGGGGTTTTCCTTACGCTATTTGCATTTTGGGTACACACTATCAAAAATGCAGTGAAATTGCGTCTCCACATTCCCAGCGTGGTTAGATATGGAATGTTTTTATTTCGGGTCATATGACATTGATAGCTAGTGTAAACTATCTCTAAATAAGGCCAGAATCTAAAGAAAGTATAGACTACTGAAAGTGCAGAGAGAGAGAGAGAGAGAGATAGAGAGAGAGAAATTGTAATGTGCTTGTTTTTTCTAGGGGTCGCCCTTACAGAAACTGTACACTTTTTTCAATCAATATTTTTTTGATTTTTTATATGAGGATGTAGATCTGGCCAAATACTACCCATATATTGTCTTACCAGAATGAATATTTTAAAAATACATGGTAAAATGTCAATTAAAAAATTGAGTGCACAGTCAACTGACTCAATTCACACTCAGTGAGATTTCTTCGTCTATTCTTTCTTCAGTCTACGATAAAATGTGTTTTTGGAAACTAGAAATGTTAAATATTGTGATTAACAGCTATTAAGATATCGCCGTAGTGGATACTAAAATCGCTGAAAACCTAGGAAGGACGCAAAACTTTACCCAAACGTTTATTTTGTTTTCACAGGTAGATATCTTCACCCTGATCAAAAATATATATAACATTTGCTGCGGAAGTCCATACTTCCCGAGATATGGGCCTCTGGACGTTGCGAAAATTCCCTTGTTAAAGGCCGGCTACTTAGTGACAAATTTACAATTTAAAAAAATATTTTGTTCCCTTGCCCAAAATTAGCACCTGTCCATAGGAGATGTCTTAAATTTTTAAAGAAAATTTTGTTCGCGTAGTGCGTAAACTCAACTTATTCCAAAAAAAAAAAAAACTTTTCTATAAATATGCATTTTGTAGCTTTTGGAACCCGCTCTTGGCCCTATGGGCTAGGTTCCCATTTATGAAAATAATGGGCCGATTCCGTACAGCGAGGCGAGTCATGTCGCGTCGTCTATCGTCTCTGCGACAACATTTAAAAAATGCACTACGTACAGCGATAGAAAATAATCGTCGATAACAAGTTATTTTTATTTTTTTTTTTTTATTTTATATTTATTCGTTAGTAAAAATGAACGGCGACAGTTAATTTGTTGTCGCCGGAAAATGAACATTACGGCGACAAAATTTGACGTCGTCGTGCGACTTTTGCCATACGTAATGGAAAAATTGCAACTGGCAACGCGACACGACTCGCCTCGCTGTACGGAATCGGCCCATAAATTGAATTGAAAACCTGGTATAGGTAGGTCACATAAATGTACTTCCCGATTTATGGCATTCTGATGGCATGATGTACAGTTTTCAAACGGTTTACTTAAGGCGAATTTAGTAAGGAGACACACAAAATTTAGGTTTCAACTTAAAATTAAATTTTGTACGAATATATTTTTGTCAGAATATAAAAATTTCTTATTTATTTTTATTAAAAACAACGTGTTTTGACAGCAAGAGAAGACATCAGCTTGGCTTAATGGGACACCTGATAATTGTCATTATTCAATACTATGCTTTCGCGTCGAATTCTGCTCGTTGTTTTTAACGAATAAATTGTATTCGTTTGGGCCCAATGTGATCGTCTGATCCCACCTCCATAGATATTTGGCATCTGGATTGATTTAATTGATTGTCTGTAGTTTTTATAAGCAAGTGAGGTTATCTTAATGTATCCATTATTTACCACTTATAATAAAACCAAGGCAAATTTATATAAGGTATATGCATGAATTACAACAACTAACAAATTTACAAAAACAACATTGTTGTTATTGAAAATTTAATGTCAAAGAAAATATTGAATAATGGGGTCGTTCTAAAAATGTTCTCAGAATAAACAAATACATTTTGAAAGCCCTCTAAAATAGAACAAATTTGAATCAAAATGTAAATACAAAGCATTCAGAACTGTCGTAGGTCATTGTTAACACACGTTTACGATGAAAAGAAGTATTTTATGGCAGCAAATTTCAAAGTTTCAAATTTCATGAGTAGACCCTACTACATTTTGAAAACTAAATTTACAACAAAAGTAAGAATACATCTGACTGTCACTTCTAACTTATATAAATATGCCTTGAATAAAACGATGCAAAAATTACTTCTTTTTGTAGTATGTATTCAAGTAACATTTCCCACATTTCCAGTGAAACGGCATATTTAGGACCACAATTCAAAAATTTATATCAATTATAAAAAATCTGATTGCACATTTTGACAGATATTTACACTCCAAAATAAAATATTTGTTCTTAATTACAGAAAGCACATGTGGAATTTATCCCTTTTTTCAAAATCGACCATTTTAAAATTTAGACATAGAATATTTAGTGGCAAAACAGGTTCAAAATGCATTTAAATGTTTGCAATATTTTTATAGCTTTAGTTTTATCTTTTCGTCATAATGATAATAAGTAGATACAAATTTCATTAATTGACTATGCGTTCTTTTATCCACACTGTGCTTATCAGCCAACAATCTTAAACTTTTCGACTAGTATAACATCCGCTCAACCTGCCTTATTATTCATCATCCAATATTTTGCTGTACTGATTCCATTTTGACCACCACCATTTTCGTGACAAACAAGCGTTTTTATTCTCAGCAATGCAAGCAATGGAGAACCATGAAAACCCTTTTCATTACAGGTCTCCTATATGAAATACACTCACATTCATACATACGCGAATTTAAAATTAAGAAGATACACATACAGAGTTGCACATGGTTAAATGTTGTTGTTCTTATCTAAATCTAAAATATAAATCAATTGTCCTGAACTTAGGTTGGTTTTAGGTCCTTATGTTAAAAAATCGCACGGTTGGACGCTTGAAATGTTATTGGCTTCTACATTACTAAATTTGTATTTTCAAACACCTGAAGTTACCCAGTCAGGTGCATATTAATAATATATTCATTTTATTAAATTACTTATTTTGCAGAAATCTACAAAAGATTAGTAAGATATGTTAAAGAAATTTATTTTAAGTGTGTATAACAATTTATAACCTGTTATTATTGCATTATATTCCCCATTTATGAGGCACATGAGAGAAGGAGAGAACTTTTGTTTTAATCTCTCGTAGAGAGTGCTCTTTTATTTGCCTTTTTTAGTTTTGGAAGATAACTAAATGACTATAATATACAACAAAATCAATATAAAGTGAGTTTTAAGTAATCTTTAAGATGTTAGTATCCTTCTATGTTACATACATACCAAATTTAAGGAAAACATTTATATTAATTACCACATTATATAACTAAATATAGCCCTGGTACTACAAGAAGCCCATATTAAAACAAATAATATCAATAATAACAAGTTTAAATTTAATATTCAAAATGTCTATATAAACATATCCAGATTGTAGTATAAATAGAAATAACTACTTTTTCAGAATGTGTTTTTGTCCAAAATAGGTATGTTCCTACCCAACCAACAACCAGAGTAAAATGTCGGCAATTGTGTTCCTAACACGAAAGAAAGAGATAGAGCGATACGAAATAAAATTAAAAGATTCATAAGCTAGAAGAGATGAGGGGGGGTATACTATTGATTTTTCCCCGATTTGGTTTTTAAGGGTATATTTTATTTGAATTAAAAATTCTTCCTTTCTATTTCTAACAGGCATCCATCTCATATCAAAGGTCAAAGTCTAAATCCCAGAGCAGTCCAAATAAAAACCTAAATTTTCATTTCGCATTTTGAAAGAAATGTACTTGCATGAATGACTACGCCACAACGTGAGGTGACGGACCATAACAAAACTGAAAACAAGCATCCAAAGAGGGGCTCTTGGCGAAAGGTTATACAATACACATACATATGGATATGTGTGTGTGTGTGCGGATTTTTACGAAAAATTGAAGAAAATGTTTTCTATTTTTATAAAATATTTTCTTTCTTATTTAGAAGTTTAGGAGCTCCTAATACTTTCTATATTATTGGAACTGTTGCCCAGGAAATGGGTAGTTCTTATTGCTTAGAGAAAACAAACGCATAACCTACAAGTGTTGTACAAAAGACAAAACAGTGACTACATAAGCAGATCGATTAACTGTAAATTTGATATAGCCCCTATTTGTTATAAAGAAGTATACCTAAGCCTAAAAAAATATGGATTTTTTTATGATTGGCATCAGTGGAATAATGAAGAAATATACCAAAATATGCGAGGTCAAGAGAGGGGAGAGAGAGAGTAAATTAACAGAGAGAGACACACTTATTACGAACCAAAGACTACACATACAAAATAACTGCACAAATAGGTTATACTACCTCGAATATTACAAAAAGCAGTGTGGAACTACAAGTTTTTGATGAAAAAACAAACAAAAAAAGATTTTTTTTTATAATTAATGTATAATATGTAAATTGGTACAAATACTATCTATTTAATTTAAATGTAAACTAAAATTTTCCATAAAAGAATGACATTGTTCTATAGAAAAAATCATTGACTGGGGGCAGCCATATTGATTTTTTTCAACATTGCATTTTCAGACTATGGGACTAAAGAATTTTTTGTTTTTGTAATGTTGCTTTGTATTGTCTGAATGACGTTGTTGTTTTAAAAATGGCCGACTATTAGTAAGATTTGAGGTTATGTCTCCCAAGCCTATCAAGATGATCTAATATGTAACGTGTTTCCCAACTTTTCTAAGTATGTACAAGTAAAAATGGTTAAAAAATATTATAGTTCTGAAAAATTATGAAACAATATTTTAATTTAGTGGAAAATATTCTTAAATTTCGCAAAAGTAACTGGTGGTACCGTAATTGATGTATGAGTACATTTTAGAGTTGCCGCTACTATCCCAATTTTAGCAATGTGGGGATTTTTGGGAATTTTGTAAAGTAAAATCCCCAAATTGTGTTTGAACATTAATGAGGAAAGAAATCATTATTGAAAATCAATTTTAATAACCGATTTCTCTAAGATAGTTCAAAACCATATTTATTCAAACTACGTACCACCAAATTCCTGTTATTCGACATTTTTGAAAATAGAAAAATAACAAAAATGAATGAAATATATTTCAAAAACTGAAGTGATGTAGTTACTTAATCGAAATCGAACTCAAGGGCTCTTTGATTAAAATAAATTGGAATGTTGAGTAAAAACGATGGCCACTTAACATGCAAAAATTCGTGAGTTTGAGACCCCAACAAACTGTTGGAGGACCAATGAAAATGAAGAGTCCCTTCTTTTCTCTTCTGTAATATTCGTGAAAACTTTTATTTAAACAGTATGGTCACCGTTGTTATCTATAGAGGTATAGCCTCCTTTCTGCCGCATACAAAGTTTCAACGAGCGGCTAAAGCCATTGACCAATGTAATTCGATTAAAGACTTGGATCATAGATCAGATGTTCACTTCATGCGAAATACTGGAAGAAAATGTAGAATGACATTCCGCAATTTCGTCACCTACAGCAGCTTCCGACATACCAATTGGATCAAATGTATAATTTTTTGTTTATATAAAAGACCCTGCCTGAGTCATTTAAGGCCAACGAGGTTTCCGGCAGCGTGTATAATCACTCTTCAGCGTATGCCAAACGAGATGCAAAGGCACACTCTACACAAAATACTTTTTACTTACATATTTATATCGACATAAGGAGTTGAGAAGTGGGAAGTGGTATGCCCTGTATACAGCGATAAAGCATGATGTGCAGTAGAAGTGAACCAAATATATAAGTTCTATCACGGCACTGTCATTAGTAAAACAATAAAATTAATTTTAAGTTGTTGGTAAAGTAAGCGCTTTAAAAATCTAGTCACTTCGCGGCAACAAAAATCACGCTTTACCAGTATCATTCCATAGACTTTTGGTACTTGACCAAGCAGAGGAGGCAGTACTTTATGTATACGAGATAAAGGTCTATAGGAGAAACTGCATTGAGGGTAAATCGTAAGCTATTCCACCTACACAGCGAAATAGTTAAAAGTATAGAGTTACAACAATTACGACTAGGTCATGTTATTAGAATGAAAGTTGATACTTTCGCTTAATTGACATAAATGAGTCTAATAACGTTTCAAACAGAAACAATCGGAATAACCTTTTCTGGATTTCAACCTGCAGCTAATGTACTCGGTTCAGCCCACCTCTTAAAGAAAAAATTAAAATAGATGTTGGCTTGAATCAATTTTAAGGGTTACACTTGGATCATTTTAATAACTTTTGCTTCCGGTGACCCTAGTGCGCTCATATCAAGGCTACAGATTTTCTTCGATGTCAAGTGAATACTTTTCGGGAAATGGTTATACAAAAATAAGTTCTAGGCCAATATTATTTCTTATTTCGGCAGCTATATGCGGGTTTAGATCTGTCTATAAGTAAAATTTCATAATTCAGCCCGAAGATCGCCCGACGATCACTTAAACAATGTTGATCATTTACATTGGACTTGTTCCACAGATTTGCACTTCCAAAGAAGTAAATGGGACGGCTTACATTTGAAGTCATCATCAATTGGAAAAATGTCTTGGCTTAAAATACGCAAATAGTTTATTTGACGGATACACAGATACTCAGTGGAACTAACAACTTACTTTCAATTCACTGACATTTTTTGAACCGCTTGATAATATATATAGTGCTGCATTTCGGGAACAAACACTGATGTTGATCTTAATCTCAGTAGAGATAATGTAAAATAGAAATTTACATTAACTATTTAATTCCTAGTTCTATTTTAAAATATTTACACTTCCTCTATATACCTATAACATACGGAAAAATCAGTCATTTTTAAATATAATTTTTTCTATTTCTATTCGGTCGGGCTTTTAAGACTTGTACTGTGGAAAGGAGCAAATCTCGAGCACGGGAAAATGTTCTTTTAAATTGTAAATATTTTCCAATTAACGGGTCTTTACACAAGAGAATTTTCGGAAGTTAAGAGGGCCGTATTTGAGAAGTAAGAAACGATCTACCTTTAGTAAAAATTTCAGATTTTTCCACCAGCTGGTAGAATAATAAATTTATGCCTAAGATACAAATAGTAAAATTTTAACACTTAGCTTAGTTTTTACATTACCAATTCTCTGTTAATGTCATTTACTTTATTTTTTCATATAAAAACTTCTTCGTCTTAACACAAATTCTATCCCGGTGTTTTAGTCAAAACAAAAGAATAAATTGGCAACCCTTAAGCGTTCATGGCGTGTACCATCATAAAAACAAACGAACTACTTTCAAAAAACTGAAATGCATTGAGACCAAAAACTATAAATTTTATAATATATACTTACAATATATTTCTTTTGTTATTGTTCTGTTAATAATATTTATTATTTCAATCAATAGATAGTCCTTCACATGTAAACAAATTTTAATATCTCTCTGTAGAAGTTATTTCTCTCGAGAAGTTTTTTATTTTAACTTTTAATTTTATACAATTTTCTTGCAATATTATTATATTTTGTTTACCAAATTATGTTTCTATTGGCTAAATTCTTATGAGGCAAAAATATTTTTATTTATTAACACTTTTAGAACGAAAAAATCATCCGCTGTTCTCTCGTGTGCCTTCAAACTACAAACAATTAATGAAGCTATGTTGAGTTTGTATAACGATTGTCAGGCAAGCAGTGATGCCATACTAAAACCTACTCAACACATCTCTTGTAAACAACATAACCTACCGAAATTTAAAGCGTTCGTCATTATTGCGCAAAGTATTTTTCCTCAGTCCAATTTACATATGCATATTAAATGATTTCGTTTTACGAAATCCTAGAATCAAATGAAGTGTATTTACATCTGTTTTTTTTGCGTCATTTGCTTACGCACACAATCGCACATACACACTTATACAATAACACAAACACACGCACACAATATATTTATTCAGAAAATAGGAATTTCACAACACAAATGTGTATCAAATAACTTAAATTAATTCAAAAAACAAAAAACATAATTTTTGCAAGTTTTTTAACCATTTATTTTCACTTTTGTCATCATTTGTGTATTTTTGTTTTTCTACAACACACACAAACAAACAAAGACATCATAAAACAGTTGCATTTTTGGTAGTTTATGACGAAAAAGCAGGGTTGTCTATAAAAGCATGGTGTTTTCGTGCGTTGTTTAGAATAAATGACGTAGCTACCGTCATTTATTTTTGTATGGTAAATGACGCAAAATGTTGCCTGTTTTAGCAAATAAATGACGAAACAGCTCTAAGCTGTGTTCCAGAACTAAAAAGTTTTTACAATTTTTACGACTTTTACACATTTTACTCGAAAAAGCGTTCCCGTACACAAAAAAGTTGTAAAATGTTCACTTCTCTTTAAACAAAAATGGCGCTGAATGACGCTCTCTTTAAAAACTTTTTACACGACAAATTTGGGCGAGTAATGCCCGTAATTTCTAGCCCTAGGTAACCGGGTAGGTAGCTACCTATTAGTTATCTTTACCTACGCGTTTGGTAATTTCTACGTGCCATTTACCGAGGCGTGTATATTTTGAAAGCATGTGGTAACATTGGTGATTTTCATTCATGATTTCGTAAAAACATTGACACATATAAGTGTTTTACAATTTTTAACACATTGGCAACGATCAACCAGGCACGGCCGTTTTCGACCCGGTAACGTTACCTATGGATTGAAATTATGAAATTTTGCTTACACGGGGGATATCTATGAACTCATAGATAACTACGCGTAGAAATTACGGGCATAAAAAAATAGTAACATGGTTGCCGGCGTCTGATTGGCTGATACGCCGACTTTGGCATTTGTTCCAGTTTTTTTGACGTATTTTCCATTTTTCCGTTCCCGAACTATTTCAAAAAACGTGTGTGTGAGAACAAATTTTTTGCAGTTCTCTCTTTTACGAGTTTTACCATTAAAAAGTACGGGAACGAAGCTCTAAATGACGAAAAAGTTGCTAATGTAAATTGGACACTCGACAGTAAAACTCATTTTACACTTGCAATTAAAACAGGTTTTTTGGGTATTTACGTCATTTATTTGACATATATTGTATTTGACAACTTAAATGATGAATGTTTTATAAAATATAAAATCCGATGGATTTCACGAAATCCTGAAATAAACCCCGTTTTTTACACTTATGCTAAGTTTACATTTACGAAATCCACTCGATTTCATCTGTCAATTCCATAGCTCAAACGTCAAATGAAATCTCATCTGAAATCCATTGGATTTCATTTGACGTTTAACCTATGGATTTGACAGATGAAATCGAGTGAATTTCGTAAATGTAAACATAGCATTATTTTTTGTTGATTTCAAACCATGACACAATTAACCAGGTAGTGGTATCGTAAAATTTTGAATATGTTATGTCAAAACTTTCTTTATGTTGTTGGGGAAATTACAACAAAAATAATTTTTTTATAAAGGGATTTGACTTTTCATATTCGATCAGCTGGTGTGATGCCACTACCTGGTAGTTCTGCCATGTTTCAAACTATCATAATAATCAAGGTAGATGTATTTGGGCAGCTGATGGAGCATTAATTTTTCAAAACAAATTTTTGCCAATTTATTTTGTCGTTAAAAATTTACGATAATATAGAAATTTACTGGTTTATTTTGAAATTCTTCGCAAAATTGTGAATAGACCCCGGGTAACTGATAATAATTACTGTGTATAATGTAGTATACAGCTTAAGGTCGAAAGACTAGGCAAATATTTTGTATTTCGTGTATTTGTTTCTTGTTGTAATTACGTCATTACTGTGCTTGTCTACTTGTATGTATGTGAGTATGGTTGTTCGCTTAGTGCGAATGTGCGTCTGTGTGTTCGCTACACAGATTCGAGATGTTGCCAGATTTTGTGGATAATTCTAGACCAAGGAGATTTTGGGTATAAATAGCGGTAGGAACGGCAACATTGAGTTAGTTGAGTTTTAAGCGTTGAACTGAACAAATCGGTTAAAGAAGAGCTGTGTGCTAACTAAATACAAGCTGTGTGCTTAGTCGGTTCCGAATAAGTGTAATAAAGTAAATAAAGCATTGTAGAAACGTAATCTAAAACGAACCCTGTTTTATTTGGTACAAATCGTACTGGGAAATAAAACAACGTCTACACGGAGATTAGTTAAATCTAATTCCGTAACAGTATATATATATATATATATATATATATATATATATATATATATATATATATATATATATATATATATCGTATTAATTGTGTATAGTACTAACAAATGAAAAAATATAAAAAATGATTTTATCGTTGAGACATCATAATAATAAATTTTGATAGATAAAAGTTGTGCTAAGAACCTGCAAAATATTAGTACTTGCAGTAGTTTTCCTGTTCCCGTACTCCGAAATCTAGCCAGACTTGCACTTCTCTTTAAACAAAAATAGCGCCGAATAACACCCTCTTCTCCTGTTTTCTGCCATACAATTTTGGCCTAGTAGAAACTAGCAGCAAGTATGTTCATATGTTCATTATTATCTAATATTGTAGCTGATACGTTGATTTTGACATTTCTGATGGATTTTTTGCAATTTCCGTCATTTTTCCGTTCCCGTATTTCTTAAGAAATTTGTATGGGGAATCAATTTTTGACAATTCGCTCTATTTTTCTAACATTACCATTAAAAAAAGTACGGGAACGCAATGAAGAATAGCATTGTAACAAAGTAATTTAATATTTTTTCACATAAGCTGTGTTCCAGAACTAAAAAGTTTTTACAATTTTTACGACTTTTACACATTTTACTCGAAAAAGCGTTCCCGTACACAAAAAAGTTGTAAAAAGTTAACTTCTCTTTAAACAAAAATGGCGCTGAATGACGCTCTCTTTAAAAACTTTTTACACGACAAATTTGGGCGAGTAAAAAAATAGTAACATGGTTGCCGGCGTCTGATTGGCTGATACGCCGACTTTGACATTTGTTCCAGTTTTTTTGACGTATTTTCCATTTTTCCGTTCCCGAACTATTTCAAAAAACTTGTGTGTGAAAACAAATTTTTTTCAGTTCTCTCTTTTACGAGTTTTACTATTAAAAAGTACGGGAACGAAGCTATAGTTTACAAATTTTGATACTAAAATTTATTGTTGCAGCAATTGACCATCTACCTTGTGTGTTTGTTTTGTTGCAACTTTTGGTATTTTTTTAGGCAAAAACAGGGTTGTATATCATGTGTACTAGAGTTGTGTAGTTCCAGAACGAACTAGTTCCAAGGAACTGTTCCGGACAAGGAACTATTGGATCTATATCCGGCTCTTGCATTTATATAGTTCCTTTCGTTCTTCTCGTTACTTCAATTTAAAGCCTACGTCCATCATTCGTCTTTGTTATTTTTTCGCTGCAATTTATTTATTATTATGTCATTCATCCACCAAACCATGAAAATATTTCGGTCTCGGAACTATTTGAACCAAAGGAAACAAAAAGAACGACGAAAGAGGAAGATTCGTTGAACTATTTCGGTCTCGGAACTATTTGGAACGAAAAGAACTAGAGTTGTTAAATCTAGTGAACTAGTTCAGTACCATAGTTCGTTTGCGTATGATGTATTTCATACAAACAAAGAGATAAAATCACTCATTCGCAATTTCTTCATAGAAATGACCGGTGTCCATTGAACTATATTGTGAACTAGGTCGTTCAATTGAACTAGATGTTAACAACTCTAAAAAGAACGATAAAAGAGAAAGATTCGTTGAACTATATCGGTCTCGGAACTATTTGGAACTATGGAACTATATTAAGGAACTAGTTCCTTTTGGGAAAAGGAACTAGAAGGATCGATCCGCTCCGGGAACTAGATTGCCCAACTCTAATGTGTACTGTGATTTCGATGTTGATTTCGCTGAAATCACGAAATGAGATGATTTCATTTTTGTATGCGAAATCATGATAAATTTTGCTTGATTCCGCGCGAAATCACGAAACACCTTCGAAATCACGAAAAGATGCCGAATGTAAACCAAACATTAATCTTATGTCCAATTTACATTAGCAAATTTTTCGTCATTTAGAGCTGTTTCGTCATTTATTTGCTAAAACAGGCAACATTTTGCGTCATTTACCATACAAAAATAAATGACGATAGCTACGTCATTTATTCTAAACAACGCACGAAAATACCATACTTTTATACGCAACCCTGCTTTTTCGTCATAAACTACCAAAAATGCAACTGTTTTATGATGTCTTTGTTTGTTTGTGTTGTAGAAAAACAAAAATACTCAAACGACGACAAAAGTAAAAATAAATGGTTAAAAAACTTGCAAAAATTATGTTTTTTTGTTTTTGGAATTAATTTAAGTTATTTGATACACATTTGTGTTGTGAAATTCCTATTTTTCTGAATAAATATATTGTGTGCGTGTGTTTGTGTTATTGTATAAGTGTGTATGTGCGATTGTGTGCGTAAGCAAATGACGCAAAAAAACAGATGTAAATACACTTCATTTGATTCTAGGATTTCGTAAAACGAAATCATTTAATATGCATATGTAAATTGGACTTTGTAGCTTTGTTCCAGAACTAAAAAGTTTTTACAATTATTACAAAACACAAAAAGTTGTAAAAAATAGTAACATGGTTGGCGCCTTCTGATTGCCTGGTAAGCCGGATTGGCATTTGTTCCAGTTTTTTTGGCGTTTTTCCAATTTTTCCGTTCCTTAGAATAAGTTGTATGTGTATCTAATTTTTCACAGTTAGCTCTTTTACTACTTTTACCATTTAGAAAGTACGAGAACACACATTTTGTTTGGCGTAACAGAAAATGCCACCTAATCGAAATTGAACTTCTCCCATACAAAGTGACAACTCATATGTAAAAAACATATCGTGTAAAGTACTCATTAGTTGTACATTACGCGGCTCACAACGGACCGTATGTGCCGCGGCATTTATGGTGGAATTATTGTACAATACGTCCTCCACTATTTCAATACATACTAAAATACAACACTGTTTCAGCAATAACTTATAGCTGTCAGCATTGTCAAAATCATTCAATAAATAAACACACAAGTGAATTTTACACGTGTTTGAAGCTAAAGTGTTTTCTGCTGTAAATTCTCATAAAAAACATTAAAAATGTATTTGATGTACACTTTAAATGAAAATGGTGAACGTGTTTACACCCTGAAGGTATAAAAAAGTGAAAATAATTTTTATGACTATTTTTAAACGCACACATTATCTATTACAGAAACGTACAGAAGATGGACGCCCCACAATCTCAGCGCATCCAGCCCATTTTTCACCAGAGGACAAGTACTCCAGACAACGTCTAACCATTAAGAAACGTTTTGGATTACTCTTGACACAAAAACCGGAACCTGTCTATTAAGATTCCACACCACTTAGACAAGTTTTTCTAGTTTGTAATCAACATATTTTTATAAGACTTCAACCAACACTAGATATGTGTATTAGAAATAAATAACATTGCTTTATTGCGCTTTCAATATAAATACACTATTTTTTGTATAGGGTTTTTTTATTTATCTTGCTTGGGGTCCGTTTTGTTAAAATCTAGTAACTCATTTTTAACACAGTTGCAGTTGACCAAATGAACTGAAACTGCCCACACTTTTCATATTTGGATGACAATAATCGATTTTTCACTCGATTTTTTCCGATTTCAGGTGTTTTGAGGAATTTGTATTAATTTTTAGTCCGAATTGGCTGTAACTTGGCATTTTGGAGTTCCCAATGGTCCAGGAATTTCCCCACTAAAAATTGTAGACATAGGTCAAATATAAAAACACTTCTCAATAAAATAATCTAATTATAAATAGACAATTTTTTTAAATTGCCCTCTCATATCGATTACATAGAAGAAGAAGCGATTTCACACTTTTAGTCGCAAATGCATTTTAGCTATCTCTCTAGGCTGATGTGCTGAGAAGACAAGTACTCGGGACAACGTTTAACCATTAAGAAACGGTGTGGATTATTTTTGACACAAAAGCCAGAACCTCTCTCTAGGATACAGTTTGTAATCAACATACAATATTCTTTGGAATTCAACCAACACTAGATATGTGTATTAGGAATAAATAACATTGCTTTATTGCGTTTTCAATATAAATACATTTGTTATCTTATTTCAGTTAAAAACGTCTATTCAAACCGGCAGTGTAATCATACAAACGACCATTTTTAAATTCACCTCTCATATCGAGTACATAGAACAAGGATTTGTTTCTCACTTTTAGTGGCAAATGTACTTTGGCAATTTCTCTAGGTTGTTGTGCTGAGATATCTTTTAATGGTACGGTCATGATGCGATTTGTTCCAAAAGGTCCGTATGTGACAAGAGTCACATCACGTCCACCTTTCCTCAAGATCAAGTAGCGCACTGAGCGCAAAGTGAACATCCACGCCACAAACAATACACCATATCCTAACGGAAAGTAAAATTCAATAATTTAACTTCTTGAGGGAACCACTCTAGTTTAGTAAAAACACTAAAATTGTTTGAAACTTTTTCCCAGAGGTAGATGTTGCGCTGATCACGGGAATGTAAAATTTTCTTGGGTTACCCGGTTATCTGACCCGAAAGTTCAAGTACAAAAACTCAGGTTAGAACCGGCTATACCGATTGCCACAAAATGGTTGCCAATGGATATACTTATCCAAGGAGTGGTCATACGATGGGATTTTCAGGTTATATAGCCCAAACCCGATTTTTGGGCCCGGGTTTTTTCATAAAACCTTTAAAAAAGTCGAAAATAGGCCGATTATGATTGCTTGCTTAATGTATGCCATATTATATCTCGCACTTTAACGTTTGTTATATGTTGTAATTAATATTTTCTCTGGATCCAGAGATATGGCCCTTAGAATCTTGACAACCCGTTTCTTTTGGGCTTATTTCTTTACATTATGGGTGTCTTCCAAAAATGTTAAAGTTCTAAATTGAACTAAATTTTCTTTTAAATTATATTTTTTTCTAAATAGCCGGCATTCGTCTGGGGATTTAAGAATTTCTCCTATGGGCAGGTGCAAATCTCGAGAACGGGAAAAAATTTTTCTTTTAAATCATAATTTTTTCTCTTTATAGCCACTTAGAAAGACCGGGTTGTCAAGATTTTAAGGGGCATATCTCTGGATCCAGTTAAGGTATTGTATCATATAGAACAATTTTGGAAAGGATGAAGTGCGAGATATAATCTGGCATACATCAAGCAAGCACCCATAATGGGCCCACTTTTTTAAAGGTTTTATGGAAAACCCTGGGCCCAAAAATCGGGTTTTGGGCCATATCACCTGAACACCTGCAAATAACCCCATCATATGACCACTTGTTGAATAGGTATCTCCATTAGCTTTCCAATTGTAGGAATCGGTTCAGTATAACAGGGTAACCGGGTCGATCCCCCAAGAAAATATACATTACCGTGATCAGCGCAGCAATATCTACCTCTGGAAAAAAATTTAAAAAAAATTGCAGAGTTTTTACTAAAATAGAGTTAAGCCTTCTTGACCATAGGTTTCACTTCTTACCAATGCAAAAACACATTATCGTAATACCATTGCGATATTTATTCTCTCCCAAATTAATCCGTTCATACCAAGCCATCTCCTGACCTTCTTTTTGCTCTACCGGCGCATCGCGCAATGACGTAAAAGCAAAATGTGACAGATAAGCCCAGAATGTGAATTGGCAAATGCCGAATATGTTGATAATTTTGAAAAACTTTGGGTTTTCATATTTGTACATTATAACATCTTTGGCGACATTCGTATTTACATCATAAGCTCGCTGCTCGGTACAATATTGTTGCTTCGGACAGTTTCTTGGTTTAGCAGGTTTAGCCGTGAATGACAGAGTTTCTTTTAGCCGGTGTAACAAAGAAGATTGTTGACTAAATAAGCGTACATTTTGAGTCTGGCAGTTTGTATTCTTTAAGGGATTTAATAATAAACGTAGTAAACTGCTCATTTTCCGTATATTTTATTTATTCCTATTTATTTATTTAACTTTTAAACTTAACCTAAAACAATATAACAGCTGTTTTGCGAATCAAGTGTGGTGAATATCAAATGAGTAGTTAGTCCAGCGTAACCGTTTCGTTATAAGCCCAATCACGAATGAAAATTCCGTGTGGATCTTCTCTCTTTTCACTTTTTATCCGTGGTAGAACTAGAAAGGTATGTTAAAGCAACCTGCCAATTGCAATTTTTGCTTGTAGTGTTTGAATAATATGCCAAACTATTTTAAAAACAATCGAGTTTCATGATTTTTAAAATAGTTTATTTGAATATTTGTATCTGCTAAACCTAAATAACGACGGGACGTACTTCATTTCCTTCATTTTTGTTTCCTTGTTTTCACGAAAATTTGAACCGAAAACACATAAAATATACATAAATTGAATAGGAAAAGCAATAGACTTTCCTTCAAATGTATCTTCTATATTTAACTACACACATTCATTTTTTCCATAAATTCTGAATAATTTTGTATTTTCAATATATTTTTATATGTTTCTATTTTCAAATTTAAAGAGAGAGAGACATGTCATAACAATATTTGTGTATACAGACTTTCAGTTATTTGTTTCCTTTTTGTTTCTGATTTTTTACGCGATTTTGAACTAATGGACAAGAAATGTGTGTGGAATTAAGAAGGAAACACAAACATCTTGCTTCTGCATCTATATAAAATGTTTAGTTCATTAATATTCATTCATCTTTTTCATTTTTTCTAACAATTTTTGTGTTGTCAACAAATTTTTCAATTTTGAATTTAGACATGTCATAATTAATTTTTTCGATAAATTCTCTCATTTGTTAGGGATGGGACATACTTATTCGTCGTTCAGAGAGTATTTCTAATCGAACAACGTAGAAAAATCGTCGTTCGTTCATGGAATTTTGTGTGGGGAAATAAGTAATTTATTGGTAGTTATGGGTCGAACAATGAATAGAGAACGAATGACGTAACGTGGAAACGGGCTATTAAATGTTTTCATTCGTAAAACAAATAATTTTCCTTTGCAATGAATTGTTGTTTATGTTTTGTTGGGCTTTTGTTTTTAAAATACAAAACACACACAGATACAAATAATAACGTTCTGTCAAAGTTAAACTTTTTCAACTTACAAAAAGTATACGCTCGACGTATTTCGGTAGTTCTCATAAGAATACATGTGTTCTACTTTTATCAACACACACTCCCTATATAGGCATGAGCCTATGGAAGAAATTCTTAATTCTTGCATTAAAACAAACATTTTCAGCCTGTTTCACGATGTCGAACGATAATGAAAACGAAAGAAAAACTGCTTAACTCGTGTATGATTTTCAAATTTTGTACTTTTTTCGAAGCAAGAACAAAGACAATAGCTGTGTTTTTTTACTTTTTCAGTATGATTTACTCAGTAATGCTGTGTTTACATTTACGAAATCCACTCGATTTCAACAGTCAATTCCTTTGCGTATACGTCAAATGAAAACTCATCTGAAATCAATTGAATTTCATTCTTCTAGCAACCTTTAGCAAGTTCTCAGCAAACAACTGTCAAAATTGTTCTCTTATTTCGCTCTCTTTTAATGACAGACAGCATTTAGTAACATTTCGTAATAATTATTACAAATTATCACGTTGTAGAGTATTTCATTATTACATTTCATTTTCTATGCTATAAATTCTCTCTTTCTATCAATGTATCTTTTGTACTAATAACTATTCGCTACGTTTTTAGTAACAACCATTTTACTTACTAGTTATTAACTTGTTCACTTCGATTTCAACCATCAACCAGATCAAAACGTTCGACTCCATTTTTATTCGATTTATATTCACCTTTGTTGTTAGTAGTATATTTAATAAATAAAGTATTATTTAAACATTATCAAACGCGTGCTTATTTTCAATATAAGTACACAAAACACGTAAAAAGACACACCTAATATGTGTGTTCGTTTACTCTTGGCCTGTTCCCGTACTTTATAAAGTGGTAAAAGTCGTAAAAGTTGTAAACGATTTTCATATAAATTTTGTGTAAGGGAACGAAAAATGTGTAAAAGTGGTAAAAATTGTAAAAACTTTTTAGTTCTGGAACAGAGCTTCTGTGTTTAGACACACAAATTTCTCGGGAAAGTAAATTGAGTTTTTTGGGAGAGAGCGGAGAGGAAAGAGCTCCTCAATACTCTTTCCTACCCCCTATTGCATAAAAACTGAATTTACTTTCCCGAGAAATTTGTGTGTCTAAACACGGTATTACTCAAAATTTGTACAAATTGTTACTGTTTACTCTACAGTACAATACAAAAGACCTTAGTCGGTTGCAACTACAAATTGTACAAATTATTGAGTAAACGAACACACCTAATATTACCATGAAAAGCAAAGTTTAGGTGTTTTTCGTTTGCATTCATTTTCTTTCGACATAGTGAAATAGGCCCTTAATCATATCCATAATTCAATTATGTGGAGAAACCTTGACACTTCATTCATTTTTTGCGTTTTTTATAAACTGCTCAAAATAGGTTTTATAAACAGTAATTGCTTAACCTCTGTTCCTTTACGTGCAAGAATCTTCAAGTTTTACCATTTTTACTCAAAAAGCGTTCCTTTACTTTAGACACCATACAATTGATATGGAAGCAGGTTGCAACTTTTACTACTTTTGCCGGTTTTATCATTTTCAAAAGTAAAGGAACAGACCATTAGTAATTTTGAAGTTTTAAGTGCAGTACACATTTGTTCTGTTCCAGTACTGCAAGAATCTACTAATTTTTACTATTTTTTTCGATAACATAAAGGAAAAAATGTTATCGTAGTAAAAAATAGTAGCTTCTTGCAGGTTCTGGAACAAAGCAATTATAAAGGCCTGCGTACATAAGCTGCCTTGCCTGATTGCCTTGCTTTTCTGCTTCATTTCTGACATAATAAAAATAAAAGAATAAAGGAGGCCGAGCAAATTCCGAACTGGGTTGCCCTTTTCTTTTTTATTCTTTTATCAGAAGCAAGCAAGGCAACCAGGCGAGGTAGCTTATGTACGTAGGCCTTAAGATTTGGCTGTCGATTTCACACTAGCAAGCAACCGATTATTTGAGCAAAGCTGTCATTCAAAACTGACAGTGTGTATCCACGATCAGTTTTGACTGTCAGTTTTGCTCAAATAATCGGTTGCTTGCCAGTGTGGCCGCTCACTTTTGTCAGTCATCAGGCAACAAAATATTTTGTGGTTGATGGACTGTTTGACAGTAATCGATAATTCCGACACTATCAGTTTTGACTGACAGCCGTATGAAAACCTGAAGAAAAAACATACACTTTTTCATGTGGTTGTTGTTTTTATCGCGTGAGGCCTCTACTGTGTATGATATAAACCATGGTGTAAGAAAGAAGGTGATACAATAATAGCAACCTATGTCTTCATTTGCTGTCAAAACATATTTTCAATCAAAAATAAATAACAAATATTTCGCTTCTATAAAAAATATCTGTGTACAACATCTTTGTTTAAGCTTCGCGAATAATATTTTAACGTTTTCTTCTAACTTTTGTGGATATTTCGCGCAAAAAAAATTGACAGCAAATGAAGACTACAACCTAACGTCAACTATTGGATCACCTTGTTAAATTCGCCTTGATATAAACGAAATGAATCTAATGACTATACATCTGCAGCTGATACGACATTTACCTCACAGTTACGGTTCTATATAAATTAGAAGTGTGGCAACGTCATCATCGAGATATTCACCACCCCCATTCACAAAACATATGATCTGGTATTTCACTCTTCCTCTTCTTTATTTCTCTACATAAAAATCCCTTGTGTTTTACTCGCGTAAAATCTAAAAGAAATATTACATAAAAATGGCACAAAAAGGCAATGTAGCAGTCAATTTCTTCAAAAGCATTTATCACAATGAATTCCAATGGTAGGTTCAAACATTTGAATTATGTATATGCCGAGTTTCACCAACTAACCTAATATTGATATACCCATCTATCTTTTTCATTTTGTATCGTCTGTAGGTCTGTGGTCAAAAGTTTTGGATTATTCTTTTTGGGAATACGCATAGCCAAGGAATTCGCTGGAGTGGAAATCATGCCAGCTATTGCCCATTAGATTCGCTTTATAAATTTTTAGTGTTAAGTCAATAAGAATAATTTTCCAGAAATGTATAAATTCTACTACGAAATTGGTATTGTTTTGTTGGCCAATGTGTTGTATTTCGTGGTGTTACATTTCTATTAAGAAAACATGATAAAATATAACAAAATTGTCTATTAAACTAGAAAATTAAAACGTTTTATAACAATTCTTCTCTAAGGGCAGCATGTTAAGCATCGATTTTGACCATATGCTTAATTTTATCGTTGTTCAGGTCAATTTCGTGAATTAGACTTTGAGCCAAATTCTGGGGAGTGAGGTCTCGTTTTAAAAAGTTTGCCACTAGTTGGCGTGAGGGAACACCGCCGCCATGAGCCAATACTTCCTGACGATATTTTTCACCTGCTTCACGATTGAATGGATTCTTCTCAAAATATGTTTGCCATATCCACGATGCAATGGTCTTGGATATCAAGTAGGAGTAATATTTGGCACCGTAACCCACCAAGTGTGAAAACCGTAATTGCCATGCCTGCAAGGAAAAAGTAGGGATTCAGATAGAAGTGCAATGGACGTTATTCATCGACTGGCTTACCGTATTTTCCACATATGGCAAACTGTAATAATCACTTTGAACATTTTTCAAAGTCTCGGTAGTAGTTGTACCTTGCTTTGATGGATCTCCATGATAGATTTGATCTAATGCAGAATAGAATACCTGCAGTTGCGTTTCACTGGCAGAGAAAAGATTTTTTGAGGCACATAACCGTTGTAGCATATCCTCAGACATGGGTTTGTGGGTTTGGAAATGCTTGGCGAAAGTACGCACCACTCGAGGATCACTAGCAAAGTATTCCATTAAAACGGAAGGCACTTCAGCAAAGTCTGTAGAACATCTGGTGCCAGTTACATGTTGATATTCAGTGCGGGCCAACATGGAGTGCATTGCATGGCCCATTTCATGGAACAAATTATCAACTCGAGATGGTGTTAATAGGGTTGGTCCCGTCCAGCGGGGCTGTGAGAGGTTCAACATTACAACCACTATTGGTAATTGATATGAACCATCGGGTAAACGTTTGCCACCCTGTATTGTAAAGTGACAATCCTGATTGGGTTTGCCATTTCGCTCAAAGAAATCACAATAGATATATCCTAAGAGACCTTCCTTCTCATGCACCACCGATAATTTATAGATATCATTGTGCCATGATTCTCCGGGTTCCATTTCTGTATTTTGTAGGCTGATTCCATATAGCGAACGCATTAAATTATCCAAACCCTGCATACAACCACCCAAACTGAAGTAGGGCAAGAATTCATTGGCATTTGCATTTAAAGCATTTCTCTTCATTAGCGAAGTAAAATATGGCGTATCCCAAGCTGCAAGAGTGGCATTTTTGTTGCCACTTTCCTTGCGTTTCATTTCTTCCATTATGCGAAAATCAGCATCTGCCCGAGGTCTTAATTCCCTTGTCAACTCATCTATGAATTCTTTGACCATTTCAGGGCTCTCCACGGTACTGGAGTTCAAAGCACGATGGGCATATGTTTGAAAGCCACAAATTCTTCCCAAAGCATGGCGACATTTCAACAGATCTGTTAGTAATTCCTCCTGCCTTTGCGAAGGGTACAAATACAATTTATAAGCAGCTTCACGAGCCAGGCCATTTGTGGAGTTCGTATATAGACCGGATACCAGAATTTGATCCCCTTCTGAGGGGAAATAGTTTCTAATCGATTCTGGAACTTGTGAGCGTGGAAATGATGTTGGTTGCACAGCTCCATGCATGAACTTTTGGCCTAACTGCAAAATATAATCATTGAGTCGAACAACCTTTTCTCTTTCCTCTTCCTTTAAGTGTATGCCGGATTGTTCAAAATCGAAAAGGAACAATTTGGAGACATGTTTATCTACATCTGTTGTTGGTACAATATCTCCATTATGAGCAACATTACTCAAGGCCATGAACAACTCCTTGTGTGTATTTAAATGTTCCACAATACCACTTATGCTAATGCAAGCATCTTCTGCTGCCTGAGCAAATTTACCCTGTGGATGAGCGACACGTATAAACTCGGACAAGTCGGCAACCTTACACAACGAATCCGAAAGTTCATCAAATATTTGTACCATTTTTCTTTGGCGATTAGGCGATATTGCCTCCTGGATTAGTTGCTCTGTATGATTGGTCACATTGTCCTTCAGCAAATAGAAACCTTCGTGGTTTTTCAATTCTTGCATACAAAATAAACCCTGTAATTGGTGGGTAAATAAATGATATAAGTGGACTTTAGTGTTATGCTATTGAACTTACCGCTTCATTGCGTGTAAAGTTAATTTTTTTGTATGGGGGTGAATTAAAAGCTGTTGCCAGCGGGGTCCATGTTGTTACCGACTTCCTCCAACATTGTTTAAGCAACACTACAGTTGGCTTCTTCAGCAGTGTCATGGTTTATTTATTTTTAAAGAGGAAAGAAACCGAGAATTTTGGATTGAAGACAATAGACAAGTTCGCTAAAAGTTTTGCTCACGATATGGCATCTCTGTGGTAAAATAACGACATGAAGAACGAGCAATAAAGATTCAGAATCAAAATAAAAAGTCCGCTATTGTCAGCTGTTAATTTACCAAGTCGTCAAAATATCAGCTGATTACCATTTTTTCCATGAGCTCATTTACACGAGGAAACAATGTTCGCTTGTTTCCTCCAAAACGTGTGTTCCGTTTTGATTCTCATTCGCAAAATTGGTCAGTGTTGGGAACAAATGTAGAAATGATTGTACAAAAACGTACAAAAGGCACTTTTGGATCGATATGTGCAAGAAATAAATAATAATTTCATAATAATTTATTTATTTTGTGTTGTAAAAAAATGTTTCTTGTAATTGTTATACAGTTTGTTGTTGTTTTTTGAATATTCATGTACAATAGGTAGATAATCATTTTTGGTAACTTTATGTAAAAACGTACGTCTACAGTTCAAAAGGTACGCTTGTTAAACAGCGCAACCCTGAAAATGCAATTACGAATGAAAATCAAAACGGAACACACGTTTTAGAGGAAACATTGTTTCCTCGTGTAAATGAGCTCCATGTCTTCTTATCATTATCATTTCACACCCCATTCTCTTCCTTGTAGTTTTGTTTTGGTTACTCCTTTTTATTGGCTAATCTCTTTTGCCTTATTACTCGTGAACTCTTATTCACCAATGTGGGAAAAAGGCTCTAAACTCTTTTCAGCTCATTAGTTCCTATATTAATCGGTATTTCGTGTACTAGTTTTTGAAATCAAATTAAATTTTAATATTTGACATTGTTTCCAAAAACTTTTATTTTTTACGCGGACAAATGCATTTCCAAACAACGTGATCGGTATCAATTCGATAGAGCGATATATGTAAATTATTAATAAACAAAAGAAAAGGGATGAACGAACGGAACTAGATGAACCAAAGTGTTGTACATAGTTCCAATCGTTCTGTCATGAGAAGAATTATTTTTGCTACAGATTTTCTTTACAAATAGAAAAGTAAAAATAGACTTCCACAAAAATTAGTTAATTACAAGATACATTTTGATAATGGCAACGTATTCGAATCCACATTGGTTGCTATGTCACATACGGAATTCATTTATTTCCACAGATGATACTGGAATGTGTGAGACTGTAATGGTTAGTGATGACTTAGCGAAACACTACCTCAAAAAATTTCAGGGCAATGGAACACGCAACTTTCAGCAACAACAACAGAGACGTTCCATGATTGCCGGTCAACAACCTCCACCGCCTGCACATCACCGCAACTATGATCCACCATTGCAGGAGGTCGATTTCATATGCTATCCAGGCTTAGATCAAAGTGACGATGAAGAGGTGGACCTAACTGCTCAGTCATTTGATATACAAATGTATCCTGAAGTTGGAGCGCATCGTTTTCGTTCCAATACAGCCCAGAAATTGGAAGAAATGGATAAAGCACGACGTAATGCTGCCCAAACAAAACGTGTTAACTATGAAGATGATATTGTGAAACCAGAGAGCAGTGATTTCTTTCAACGAAAACCTGTGAAACCCCAACCGCCTCTTGACAATGACAAGGTGGACGGCAGCGGCGATATTGGCAGTAAATTAAAGAGCAAATTATCATTAAAATTGGCCAATAGTCCGAAACACGTAGAAAACAAATTTCAAAAATATGCTGAATTCGATGGTACCTCACAGATTGGTGTCCAGGTGAAGACCATAAAAATCTTTATTAGTATGCTGCCCGAGAAGGAGAAAAATTATCCACTCAAAATATGTGTTTTGTCGCATGCAAAGATTTATCAGGTGAGTTGGTTCAAAAAGATTTAAAATTTTTGTTGTTTTCCAAAGTCTATTCCAAGTCGTATTACAAATCTGTAATAAGAATTAGTTTGATTTGACAGTGGAAAATATTCAATGAGTAGACATCGGATTTTGCATATTTTTCAAAAAACCAAATACGAATATTTTGATAATCTTTCGTGATTTTTAATCAGGGCAATCATGAATAAAAATTTCCGTGCGGAAAAATTCCGAGAGAAATATTCATGATTGCCCTGAATATATTTTGCAATATTTGTACGTACATACCCCCCATACCATTGCTATCGCAAACGATTCGTTTTCGAATGTTTTTCAATAGTTTTGCGGATATTTTGTTCGAAAACGACACACGAGAACGAATTGAAAACAATTCATTCGTCGCTCAGTTTGTGGCAGGAAAACCTTCGAATTCGAATATCGTTAATAATATTATTAGCGAATGAAAGATGATAGTTTTTACGATAGTGGCGAAAAACATTTTTGTGGTGTTTCTTGATTTTTCTCTTATGTACCTTTTCCGTTTTTATTTCTTTATGTTTGCGACTCGATATGTAACTGTTGATAAACATTCCCCCCATACCATTGCTATCGCAAACGATTCGTTTTCGAATGTTTTTCAATAGTTTTGCGGATATTTTGTTCGAAAACGACACACGAGAACGAATTGAAAACGATTCATTCGTCGCTCAGTTTGTGGCAGGAAAAACTTCGAATTCGAATATCGTTAATAATATTATTAGCGAATGAAAGATGATAGTTTTTACGATAGTGGCGAAAATCATTTTTGTGGTGTTTCTTGATTTTTCTCTTATGTACCTTTTCCGTTTTTATTTCTTTATGTTTGCGACTCGATATGTAACTGTTGATAAACATTGTTGTCTTGTGTTTGGCAACCTACCCACATGTTGTCTTTATCAACAATTATTGACTATATTACACGTAGCATTTATATCAAAATTATTTGAAAAAAGCAAATGGGAATTTTTTACAAACAATATAATTTTTTTTTTTTTTTTGAAACAAAAAAAATTCAAAGTAGAAAATGTTTCTCGAAACAATTTTTCTTGTGAAGAAAAAACATTCGCCAAATGTTCGAAAACGATATCGTTTTTAAACTTTTGACGAACAAAAGAACAACGTGCTTGTGTACACCCGAAAAACATTTGCCAATTCTTCGAATGTGATATCGTTTTCGAAAGTTGTGCCGAACATTCGAATAATATCCGCACTTGGTATGGGGGGTATATATATTGTTGTCATATTTGCATAGGTATATGTAATAAAATATATTTTTTTTTTGGTATGGGGGGTATATATATTGTTGTCATAGTCCCAATTTACATTGGGCGAGTTTACTTGCGGCAATTGTCATTTTGTAGGAGAGAGAGGTGAGGCATATGGTAACCCTTTACCTCTCAGCACCCTCTCTCACCTACAAACAGACAATTGCCGCAAGTAAACTCGCCTAATGTAAATTGGGACATATTTGCATAGGTATATGTAATAAAATATATTTTATTACATATACCTATGCAAATATGACAACAATATATATACCCCCCATACCAAGTGCGGATATTATTCGAATGTTCGGCACAACTTTCGAAAACGATATCACATTCGAAGAATTGGCAAATGTTTTTCGGGTGTACACAAGCACGTTGTTCTTTTGTTCGTCAAAAGTTTAAAAACGATATCGTTTTCGAACATTTGGCGAATGTTTTTTCTTCACAAGAAAAATTGTTTCGAGAAACATTTTCTACCTTGAATTTTTTTTTGTTTCAAAAAAAAAAAAAAAAATTATATTGTTTGTAAAAAATTCCCATTTGCTTTTTTCAAATAATTTTGATATAAATGCTACGTGTAATATAGTCAATAATTGTTGATAAAGACAACATGTGGGTAGGTTGCCAAACACAAGACAACAATGTTTATCAACAGTTACATATCGAGTCGCAAACATAAAGAAATAAAAACGGAAAAGGTACATAAGAGAAAAATCAAGAAACACCACAAAAATGTTTTTCGCCACTATCGTAAAAACTATCATCTTTCATTCGCTAATAATATTATTAACGATATTCGAATTCGAAGGTTTTCCTGCCACAAACTGAGCGACGAATGAATCGTTTTCAATTCGTTCTCGTGTGTCGTTTTCGAACAAAATATCCGCAAAACTATTGAAAAACATTCGAAAACGAATCGTTTGCGATAGCAATGGTATGGGGGGTATGTAAATTCACCCAAAAGTATCAAAAACTTTGAAATTTTGAAAAATATGCAAAACCCGATGTCTATCAATGAATTACGCGGACCTGTAGCAAATTGTGGTTATGTTTGTAAACCTAACTAATCCTGTAGTGCGATTCAGTAACTCATTTTTTGAGTTACCGACAAAAAATCGGTAAAATTAAAATGCTTATGTTAGCGACCAAAAACAAGCAGTCGTAAAGTGCCACCGATAGCAACAGTATTGCCAATTTTTATTTGAATTTTTCATTCATAATTTTGCGTTTTACAGTTACCGATTTTGTCGGTAACTCAAAAAATGAGTTAGAGAATCGCACTACTGGTCACAGAGGAGCAGACTAAAAAATCTGCAATCATGACTAAGATTGAAAATTAAGAATCAGGAGACCGGTGAGTGGGGTTAGCTGGGCAGCTAAACAAATGCAGCGTGTCGTGTGGTCTCAATCCACATGCAGGGCATGTGTTGGGTACCATCGCATCAATTCGGTCCAATATTAGTTGAGGGGGCCGAATCGTTCGGATCTTAACTAACGCAAGCAAAATATTATGCTGAAGTACGAGAAGATTAATCCTCCACTATTCTAAATGATCCCCAAAAGTCATGTGAAGGCACACTGTTCCAGTTCTCAAGGCGGTATTCTGAGAGATCGAATATTGGGATAGTTTTACGTTTGAATTCTACTAGGACGACTAGGATGATTGCCGAGTTTTTTCTAAATTCGAAATGTATTAGAAGTTGGCACAGCAACATGAGATGTATGGAACCTAGCCTCTGATTCCTTTTATGGGGACAATGGAGGAGTCCATTTTCTAACAACGACAAGGACTCACTGATTAATACATTAAGCTATGTACACTGTTCCAGTTCTCAAGGCGGTATTCTGAGAGATCGGAATATTCTTCCAATGCGTTGCATGTGATCCAGCTGAAATTGGGATAATTTTACGTAGCAATTCTACAAGGACGACTAGGCTGGTTGCCGAGTTTTTTCTAAATTAGATGTTAGAATCTACCCAGCGATTAATTTAAAGGAGACAATGGATGAATCTATTTTCTGAAAAAGACGATGTTTCACTGATTAATACAATAAGCTGGTACCCTATCGCTATAATCCACGAGCGGACAAGAAACCTCTAAAATGTGAACACTCTACGACAAATGTGTCAGGTCCGCTATTTTACACGATCACGGCATTGTCCAAACTAACTTTTAAACGATATTCCAGATATGCCGTTTCCAATACAGAAAAGTAAGACGAAATGGAACATATGTGATTGTGGTTAAGGGTTAAATCGGAGTCGTAAAAACCGCCATTATGGTCCTTGTTTGTACCTTGCTCTCTCGTACTTTTTCTTGTTTGGGACAATTTTTATGATTTGCAGTCCTTTCCCTTTTTAATTTGAATGATTTACTCTAGACTTTAATAAACTTCCAATTACTAGTTTTTTGTAGGATGCGCGAAATGGACTTTTTTAGCAAACAAAATTAGAATTGCCGCAATTATAATTTCCCATTAGTTATTGAGTTTTATTTAAGAGCTGTAAATAATGTTTTGTTTCCTTTTTTTGCAGGTTATTGGTCTAGTGTGCTACAAAGCTTCGATTGAATTTCCAGATTTGCCCTTAAAATCCGTACGCCATTATGGTCTGTATATGACTGAAGACAATGATGATTTGGAAGAATTTCCACCGTTGGATAATGATGAACCCTTTTCCAAATTTGGTTTTTCACATTTAACATTGGCGGAAAGGAAAAATGTACCAGCGTCTGGCCCAACCAAGTCCATGACTTCAGAAGAAGATAAGGCTCGTTTAGCTGCTTTGGCTATTAGTTCACACAACAACAGCACCGCTGATGTTGATGATAGAGACGATGTTGATGGCGGCCACAATAATACGGGTATTGACGGTCGTGTCGACGATTTGGAAGAACGTATTTTAAGTCAAGACGATATGCTGGAAGCTCCAGTTTATCGCACCTACACCCTCAACATTATCGATAAGAAATTCTTTAAAACTGAAGTTATTTTGGGTATATCCGGCGAACGCATTGAAATCGATCAACACAAACATGGAAAATTTTGGACTAAACAGCGTGCTGTAACATATCCAATTGATGCAGTGGCGCATTGTGAAATCGTTGAGAAACGTACAATGAAAGCTGTACTGCGTATATGGTTAAAATCTGCCTCAGCCATAAATGCCATCAATTTAAATGATACCAAATCGGGTGGATTGAATGTTACTGCACATTCACCCACCAGCCCTGGACATTATCCACATTTTTCATCTCCGTTTAATTTTCTAAGTAGTTCCACAAATACTGCCAACACATCATCATCACATCCAACATCGTCATCATCATCCACACAAAGTATACGCTTTAAGCATTATGACTTTGAGACTACACTACCAACAGCTGAACAAATTTTCAAAAAACTTAATTGCATACTAGAAATGACCTCTTCGGAGGTACGTCGTGAATTTCTTAGCATAAAACAACGTAAATTGGAAAAGAGTCAAGCTAAGAAGCATCTCAAATTGTAGTATCTAAAAAATTTTTATATGCAATGCTATCGATATTTGTTGCATTCTTGTGTAACGGGAAAATGCAGCAATATACATGCTGCTGCTGCTGTATTGCAACTACAACAATCACAAAAATATCAAGAATAGTTTTTAAGGGCATGAGGTTAAATCATTAGTTGTGGTCACTTTTTGGGGTGGGAGAATTGAGAAATATGTAACTTAAAAATATATGAAACGTGATAAATAAGGTGGCACGAGAAGGATGATTATTTAAAGTGTATACATCTGATGTATATTATACGGATAGGATTCTCAACAAAATTTATCTGAATCCTTAGGGACTTTGTTGTTGTTGTAACATGTCTGCAGGAACCATGCGTTTTTCATTGGTTGAGAAACATATGGATTGTACAGCTGCCGCTGAGTTGATGATCCTGGCCGATTGTTCGGGTCGATCCGGAACATAAATCCGATCGTCGTGGGAACGTATGCACCTTGTAGTTCGTTGCAATAGAATTAGAAGTTGGCTTGACAATTTCAGGAGTTTTATTTAGCCTTATTTTCCCTAGTTGGTTGATACCATAGAAAAATATGTTACTGCGGTGCAGTAGTTAAGAATTCGTCTTATTCCTCAATTTAATTTAACCTTAAAAAGTTTATAGGTGTAGTGCTTTGTATTTTATTAGCAACAGTCAATTTCCTCATTAAGTGACCACTTACCTCATTTATTTAAGTTCATTTTTAAACAACTTTTAACACAAAGTCTAAGTTTCAAAATACTTGTACATCTAAGCTATATACTTACACATACATTTTTTTAAGTTTAAGATTTTATTAATACGGATTAAATAAATTAAAAAAAAAATAAATTGTATTTAAGCCACATTATAAACTTGAATAAATCCAAACACAAAATTTCATTCATGATAACCTCCATAAAGAAATAGTTATATTTAAGTACATACATACATACATTATATTCATGAGTATTATCTTAAAATCTTTGCAATAATTTTTAATCTTTATACATACAATATACACCAGTGAAAAGGGAAATGCTATTCATGCTTCATTCATATCGAACAATGTGAGTTTGGCATACAAATATCTTGAGTGATCTTGAAAAAAAAAAACATTTCTCTTAATAATCGGAAATAAAGGCTTAACAAAATGCTAAAAATAAAAATTTGAACTACACGTTTTTGTTTTATTATAAGTTATCATATCGTAGAAATCTTTTCGTTTTTTTACACGAACTTCCGTTTTAAACGCTTTAATATTTTAAAGCGATTTTAATTTAATAATTAGCTTTCTATTTTCATTAAAATTTAAAACAAGCCTTTTAAAGTAGATTGTGTTCATCTGACTTGCTTTTGGGAAAAGCATAGAAGAATATAGTGTTCAGTTCTCTCCGTTTTTTGTATAGAAAAAAAAAGTAAAAAAGTATCAGTCGGCTTTGCCGACAGAGATATACCCTCAATCTGTGTGAGTTACCGTGCGCACCATTTTAGCGAAAAGTTTAGAACGTTTTTGAGGGAGGTACCAGAAGGAGTGGACCGATATGGCTCATTTTAGAACTTAAACTAAGCATGGACAAAATATTACGAAGTCCAAATTTTGGACCGGCAGATCCGTTCGAGAGTTATCTTGCGCTCCAACCACTACACGTGGTGTCATAGGAGTTTTTTTTCACCTTTCAGGCTATTTTCTCAGGAAGTATTGACTTGCCCCAGATGAAACTTGTACCTTCGTAACGGGGGAAGTGAGTACAAGTTGCTACAGCAAAAATCAAAACGATCCGAGAGCAGGTCCTAAGCTGAACTTTTCCGAAACTTTGCGTGGGAGGTACCCTGAGGAGTGGAACGATTGAGTCTATATTGGAACCTCATCTAACTTTCCCTTAAGGAGTCATCGTGCGAACAAATTTTCCGAACATTTTCGAACTTTTGTGGGGGAGGTGCCTGAAGGAGTGGACCGATATAACCCATCTTCGAACTTAAACTAAGTTAATAAACTCCAAATTGTCTGAAACGGATTTCGTCCAAACATACTTGGGGTCTAAAACCATTATTTCGATGAGGCACATTTTGCCCGTATAAAAGTGTATATACTCTCGTTAGCATAAATTTTGGGGGTATAAAAATCGTTTCACCTGACTCATCCGAGTCAGATGGTGCCACCCATGTTCTGACTGCAACTCTGCCTAGGATTTCGGCAGTGGAGATCTTGGCCAGCTTACGTCCCTCTCATAGTGCGTCAGTGGCATTTATTGTCTGGATAAGGAAATCTTTTAATTCATTATGCTGGCGATTAATGACATTAACACCCTTGAAAATTTACTGTAGTACCAAAGGGCTGGTTCTTCGATACCGGATTGACTCGGAACCACGCAACACCCGCGTTCGGGCTAGCGGCTCTCACCTCAGTATGTACATGTTCGCATTTGTATCGTTTTTATGTGTTGGGCTCAGTTTGTCACATCTGTATCCAACATACTCAAACTTCGGAGCGATTCAATAGATACCGTACCGGGAATGGATGCATCTCAGAGGTTGCTCTGGACTTGTACATGTGTGGCACTACGACAGGAACTATGTTACTGCATGTTGCATAAACACAACCCCCAGTGAGTCGTCGTCATCTGAATATACGACTCCCCCGCAGCCCTCCAACAGCTGCTCCAATCCCCGAAATGCACCCTTTTTTGCAATTTAATAGGTAGGTGGGGGATTAGTTTTCCTATTGTACCAGTCTGTTCAATATAGACCTAACTCGATTAAGCCTGGCTCTAATGACCCATACATAGCATATATGGGGATAGCAGTCAGGTGTGGAACTGCCGAGGTAGTGTAGCTAAACGTATAGATCCGAGGTAAGATCAAGGTAATAGTGAGTCGAAAGAATATCACAGTCGCGGCGGTACAGGAAACTAAGCTAAATAATAACTGCAGCTTACAGCATTGTGATGGTTACAACGTATTGAGGAAGGTTCGCACCAGAAATATAGGTGGGGGATTAGCTTTCTATTGCACCAGTCTGTTCACTTCAAACCTATCCCGCTTGAGCCTGGCTCTGATGACACGTACATGGAATGTATGGGGGGTAGTTGTCAGGTGCGAAACTGCAGAGGTAGAGTTGCTGATCGTATACATCCCGTCGGTAAATAACAGTTATAGGCCCAACATTCGGCCGCTTTTGGAAGGACATAACCGTCTGGTCATGGGGGACTTCAATGCTCACCATGAGTTATGACATTCGGCCCTCGGAAACGACCAGAGGGGTATAGCACTGGCTGAGCAGATAGATAGCTCTACGTTTTGCACTGTCAATGAGTACGCCCCTACCAGAATTAGCGGATAGTGTTATAGTCCCAACACTTCTGATGTTCGGTTAGCAGAAGGGACGTTCCGCTGCAGCCGCTCGCCATATACCTGCTGGTCGAATATCCGAAATGAGACCAAACTTTCCGGCAGAGGAGACGGGTTTAGCAAATGAGCTTCGTCGTGCCAACCCCAGTGACCCCAGAGTCAGGGAGCTGACACTGCAAGACAACAGGTTGGTCGGTGAGCATAAGCAGAACAAGTGGTTAAATCATCTGAAGAGTTGCAACATTAAAGCCGGAATAAGTGATTTGCGGGCAACGGTTAAGTCACTCTCGGACCCTAGGAAGAAGGAAAACAGGACCTCATTCACGTTTGGCGACGTTATGCTGATTGATCCGAAGAGGTGCACAATAGGGTTATACATTTTTTTCATTTTTTTGCAAATATCAAAAACCACACCTCCAGCCATGTAGAGCATGGAAAAATATAAAGAAATGCGTTATCAATTTTTCCCTACCGTTAAAAAAGTTTCCGCACCGATTGCATTCAAGTTTTCTATTGCAGTTATTTCTATTAGGTCTTGCATTTTGATAGCAACTCGTAATTAATTAATTTATTTCATTTTGAAATTGAGTATAATATTCAATATCGGACCATTCTGCATAAGTCTAATACAAAATGTTGACCAAATAGCGATAATTAAGCGTTTATTTTAGCCTTAACCGAATCGAACTTAGAATACCGATTTCGTTATTTGCACATGGTATTGGCGTGGAATTTTTTTGCACAAATTATTTCAGTCGATAGTTTGTCGAGCACCCCCGGGAGTGACAGGGTGAAGAGAAGTGTACTACGTCGCATTAGATCTCTTCCTGCCACCACAATTTACAATGGATGATGTTGCGAATGCCATTAGATACCATCAAAACAGCAAAAAAAAAAAAAAAAAAATACGAAAATTGGGAGGTACCGTTCTATGAGGGCTATACTAAAGGGTGGACTTGGAGGGAATGTGCTAAGTGCTGTAGCCTCAAAGAAGACTAGATACAAATTTCAACAATTTCGGAGATAATGTGTCTAAAACCTTTAAAATATCGGCAATCGCTAGGAACCGTTCTATAGAGGCTTTATTAAAACGAGACACATTTTTGGAGGAAATTGTTTTAATCCCAAAGAAAACGAAATATCAAATTTCAACCATTTTGGTGAGGAAATAGCCACACATTTGCCTTTAAAATACTGAAAATCTGGAGGTACCGTTCTGTGGAGCTATTTAGAAACATGTACCTGGGGGAAAGTTTTGTAGCCCAAAAGAATACTAAATGCCAAATTTCAGTCATTTCGGTGAGATAATGTGGCTAAAACCTTTACAATACCGAAAATCGGGAGGTACCGTTCTATGGAGGTGGACCTGTACTGGCTGTGGGAAAGTTTTGTAGCCCCCAAAAATTACTAAATACTAAATTGCAGCCATTTTTGTAGGATAATGCGACAATAATCCGTATATGGGGGCTATATTAAGACGTGGGCCGATATAATCTATCTTCAATCCAAACATGCATTTTTTCAATGAAATCACTCTAGACTTAGGAGTAATAGAATCTAATTATAGTGCTTTATCCTAAATATTGCTTTATTTCAACAGACGGACATGGTTATATCGGCTCAGAATTTTGATCTCTGACGAACACTTCCATGTGTTACAAACGGAATGACAAACTTAATTATACCCTCCGTATGGATGGATCAGAGCATACAAATTAAAAGTTCGGTGTATGTAAGAGTTATATTTTTGTGGCCGCAAAATACTAACTTTTTATGAAAATTGGTAAATATTATTGGTGATTAAAAACAACTCGCACTTACACGATTTGCCGTTAAAATAATAATTTGTGTAGAAATTTGGGTAGAAATGCAAAACTTCACTTAATGGACTATTTACAAAATATGTTATTTTACATATGTATTTAACCACTATAAAATTTCAAGGACATTTTAGACGGTTCGTCGGTACATGCATATTCAAATTCTATTTACAGAGATATTTTACATTTTAACTGTTAATAGTTATATGTATTCCAGTTATATCAAATTAAAAAAAATACATATATAAATAACTTTGTAATAACCGCTTTTTTCCTACTTCCGAGTCAAGTTTTTCTATAAACAACTTATTGTTTATATTTTTTATAAAAAAAAATCACTTGATCATCCTTGACGTGTTTGTTCGCTGGCATTCAAAAGCAATTGCATGCATTTACTTCCTGTCTACGGAACCGTTATTGATATGCATTCTAATGCAAACAAAAAGTGCTGGAAATAATAGGCAGCACACAAACAGAATACCCAATAGGAAATGTTCGAGTAAACGACATTTTTTAGAAAGCGTATTACATTAAAACTTGTTGGCAAGATAATCTTCTTTATTAGGATTTATTTGGTGTCATTTGAAATCCAGAGGATTTATTAAACCCGTTTATATGGAAATTATTATTCCTCCATAGAGGTTTCCATTTGTTTTCTTCTAATAATTTTCTATAGGGTCCTGCAATAATTTAATAAAATACCATACGGAACTCATAAAGTGTACACCACATAAAATTATGTTAGCTTGTTTGTGTGAGTTAATTTTTATCACAGAGATGCACATTTTTATTTTTAGTCTTCAATGAAATGGCAAGAACTAAAAATGCATCGTTACTTTCATACGACTGAGTAGTGCCACAATGGGCACGCGGGGTTAAATTCATGATCATAATGAATCCAGAAAAACAAAGTTGAAGTTGAATAATGTGGAGTAGTGATTTCACTACTAGTTTTGAAACAGTTTAGTTGGCACGAGTCGACTATGTGTTTTGCAAATCACACTATTACCTCGGGACATGAACTGAGAATAAAAATTACATTTAAGAAGAGAATAATGTTATTCTAATGTTATTCAAACATGGCTGCTTGAATAAATAACAACAAACAAAATAAATGTCATGTTTTTATTTCATTGGTTTGTTATTTTTTTATTTATACTTGTTTTATTTCTTTTTGTTTTGCTTTGACAATGCGCTTTTTTCTTTTGCCTTAATTGTCAAATAAATGTCAAATCAGCAGTTTGACAGATTTTCCAGTTTTTACACCACGAAATTTGTCGAGCAGAAAGTAGTAAAAGAGAAAGCCATTTTGCTCTCTCTTAAATTTTGCTTCAAGTTTTACTACTTTTTGGGGTTAAGGAATGCTTTCAGAGTTAAAAATGGTAAAAGTAGTAAAACTTTTAGAAACTTTAACGTATAGGAACAAAGCTGTAATTAGTATTCTTTCCTGTCTACAACTTTAGGTGGAGAAAGTTTATGACCACGGATACCCCAAATGCTTAAAATAAGTCAGAAAACGTAACAAAAAATGGCGTAAGTTCATAATTTTTTGGAGAAGTTTTGTGACCAATGGGAACCTCAAATGTTGAATTACAGGCAATTATGTTAACAAATGTAGCTAAACTTCTCAAACACCTATAAACGGGAGTTAGCATTATATGAAGGCTATACCAAAACATTGACCTATGTTGACAGTTTTTGGTGGAGAAGTTTTGTGACCACTGTAGAACGGTCAAAAAACGTAGGTAAAAATCCTTAAAATACGAAAATTGCGGGTATCGTTACGTGGGGCATATACAAAAACATAGACCTATATTGACAATTTTTAGTTGTTGTAACAATATTTATGTTTGTATGTTCGTTTAGTTGGCAGATCTCTGGGAGGCATTTTGACAGGATTGAATATTTTTCCATTGCGTTGCACTCGAGTGGAAAAAGGTGGGGGTGGTAAGATCTGTTAAATAGGAGTTCAGCCTTTCACAAATGACATCAGGGAAGGTAACTCACGCCAAGATCGTACAATTATCACATACGTTACGATCTTAGGTTAAACAGTTCCGGAGATTTTACCTCGTCTTGGGGAACTCCCTATTTCACTCTATGGGGCTGGTCGGAGAGTTGAGTGCTTCACTGTATCTAAGGCTTTTGATAAGTCGAGCGTCACCATCACTGATCTATCACACGGTTTGCGCTGGATGAGTCCTGGACTTATATGTGTGGGGATGGCGTGTAGCGCTGTTGTCGTGCTGTGCTGCTTACGGAATCAATGATGTAGATCGGCAATTTCACGCTATTTCTGGGGAGGATTAAAGCCCCAATGGTCTTTGCTACGGGCAACAAAAACGAGATTGGTCTGCATGATTCAACTTTACTTGAATCCTTGCGTGGCTTCAGTAGTGGGACCACCCTGCCCATTTTCCAGGTGACAGGTTGAGGACTTTAGTGAGTTATCGGGGAGTTATCCAGTTGTTTCAGCATTACCATGGAGATCCCATCATGTCCCATTCCTTTGGATGATTTAGCGTTCCTGATGAAACTGTCGATTAAAATAACTTGCGCACCTCTTCGGATCAGTCAGCGTAACGTTGCTTAAGGTGACTGAAGACAAGCTCAATGCTTCAACTCTTCACATGATTTAACCACTTGTTCCACATATGCACTCCGACGAATCTGTTAACTTTTAGCGTAAGCTCCCTGACTCTGGGCTCACTGGGGTTGGCATGGCAAAGCTCATTTAAGCTAATCCCGTTGGGAAATTTGGTCTCAGCAGTGATGGCTGCAGCAGTGATGATGTTTTGGAGCGTCCTTTCTGCTACCCGAACATAGTGATAGTGAACTCTCTGAATTTAGCTAATTTATTTTTTCCATTATTGATGAAAGTGTGTCTTTCAGATTTGATGAAATCGGACGGTCTTCTGATGGAGACAATTATGGAGAGATGGTCTGACCAAAGAGAAACGTTGGGCTGCAACCTGGTTCAGCAACTCTACCTCGGCAGTTCCACACCTGACTGCTACCCCCATACATTCCACGTATGGGTCATTAGAGCCAGGCTCAAGCGAGATAGGTCTGTATTGAACAGACTGGTGCAATAGGAAAGCTAATCCCCCACTTCTACTTCTGGTGCGATCCTTCCACAGTACGTTGTAACCATTACAATGCTGTAAGCTGCAGTTGTTGTTGAACTTGATTTCCAGCACCTGATATTCTTCCTACTCACGAAGTCCTCTATTTCCTCGATCTTATCCCAGAGTCCATGCAATTAAATTGCAAAAATTTTATATTTTCGGTGATTTGAACAGCAACGGCTGGTGTTAAGTGCTGCGCGTGCAGCTGCTGTTGGGGGAACTGAGGGGGAGTCGTGTATTCAGATGACGACGACTCACTGGGGGCTGTGTTCACACAGCATGGAGCAGTATAGTCTCCGTCGTAGTTCAAACAAACTCCTGAAATACACCCACTCCCAACAACTATTGCATTTCACCTATGGTTAAGTGTGGTGGATAGGGATGTGATAAACTAAGCACATCCATATTGGTCCTGGGTTTACCTCCGTCCCGGCACGGGACCAAAGAATTCGGAGCAGGCATTCGGGGATATGCTGCCCCCAACACAGAATAACAATACAAATACAACATGTGTATACTGACGTGGTAAAAAACAAGCCGGAACATGGATGTTGTGTGGTTCCGGGTCGATCCGGTATCCAAGAACCCGCCACCGTAGATGCCAAGGCTTCGATGGCATGAGCAGGAGGAGTGGAAATCTTTACTTTGGGAGTGCACTAATGTCGACTATTATTTGTGAGGAAATAACCATTGAGATTTCTAAATATGTACCTGAAATAAGGTAATGTTTTGCACCCCTAGCTAAGAATAAAAACCCAATTTCAATTAATCAGCTTAAACAATGTTGCTAAAAGTTTAAAATTCTGTTCTATGGGGACTATAGGAGGACGTGGACCTATACTCATAATTCTGTTCTGGAATATTTATACCCCCATCGAGGACTAAATTCAAAATTACGATTTGATAATGACGCTAAAACCTTCAAAATTCCGAAAATCAAAAGAGACCGTTCAAAACGTCAACGTGCACCGAGAAAATTCTTGAGAATGGTTTTTTAACTCTAACAAGTACTAAACACCAAATTTCAGTTTAACAGTATGGCTAAAATTTTCAAAATACTGAATGTCGGGAGGATCAGTTCTATGTGGGCTATAGGAGGTAGACCTATACCGAGAAATTTTAGGTGGAAAGTTTTATTCCCCCAAGGAAGACTAAATGCCAAATTTCAGTCATTTCGGTTGGATCTTGAGGCACAGATTTCAAAATACCGAAAATCGGGAGGTATCCTTCAATGGGGGCTATATGAAGATGTAGACCTAAACTGATAATTATCCTCTGAAATATTTTCCACCCTGATCGAAAGTAAATACCAAATTTCATCCATTTCGGTTTGATGATGACGCTGAACAGGGACGTAGCCAGGATTTCATTTCGGAGCGGCCCACCGGACCAAAATTTGGAAGATTATGTTAGCGAACACTTGTTTTTTAACAATGATGTAAACCTTGTTGTACACTTATATAACTATTACTAGAACTATTATTACTGTTTTTATTTTTTTTATTGAAATGGCGTAAGACTTCTTGACCAATTTGCCCTTTTTAGAGCACTTTGCACAATAACTCGGAGACCCCCTGTCAGAATACTTCAGAAGTAGGCTATAACTCCTAACTACAGTATATAAGTATCAGTGATATCACTCGGTAAGACCAACGTAGTTTAATGACCAAAAGAAAGAGAATACAGTTGGAAAACCTTAGAAATATCTTAAAAATTAAAAAAAAAATGTTTTTTGTTTACCATTATTTATTTCAGCATAGAGAACATAGCCAAAGCAGTTGTGGCGCTTTGGATATTATAACTATACGATTTCTTAGGAAATCCACACTTGGTAATGTCATATAACCCCAAGGCCAAAATTGCGTTAAATATGTCTATGGGATGGTCAGGTCCTTTCCTTTGTTACGTACTTCAAAAAAGTAAAAACTGTATCTTTTAAATGTACATATTCTGGCGACCAGACGTCAATTTGTTTATAGAACAGTTAACAGAGAACTCTGGCGCGCAAGTGGGTTGTTTTCAAAGAGAAACATCATGGATATTTTCAATGACAAATGCTGGCAACCAAAGATTGGAATTTCATGGAGAAATTCGGGCGTCCAATCATTGTTATTTTCATAAAGAAACCAATAGTCCAACCAGTCTTGAATTCTTTTAAAATGAAATTCTGGCGCCCAATCCAAGTTATAAACATTTATACAAATACTCTTAGGTTGTGTAAGGAATTCTTCTTTTAGCAAAAATCCATGAACACAATTTTGACCAATCTACATGAGGGAATTTAAACACTTTCCTACGACCAGAATATGGCACGTAGAAATAAAGGTTTTAGGCCCCAAAAATGTTTGGACCAAACCCGTTTCAGACAATTTGGAGTCAGGTCCGTCCGTCTGTCTGGATGGCTGATAAGCCCGATAACTCTCGAACGGATCAACCCATTCTATCCAAAATTCGACCCTCGTAATATTTTGTCCCAACTAAAATCAAGTTCGAAGATGGACTGTATTGGTCCACTACTTTGGAAACCATACACAGAAAATTTCCAAATTTTTCAGAATAATGCAGTTTAAGACCTGTAGTGCGATTCTCTAGGGCATTTTTCGGTTACCGACAAAAATCTGTCAAATAAAAAAGCAAAATTATTAATGAAAAGTTCAAATAAGGGCCCCTATTACGGCAGTACAAGTTTTTTTCAGGGGCAAGTCCATACTTTCTCAGAAAATGGCCCGGCAGCTGTAAAAAAACGCCTACAGCCACAATGTGCAGTGGCTTGTGCGTTGGTCCAAACTTAGAATATCGTAATATTTCTGCGAGTCTTCGGTAAAGTTCGAAGATTGTGCTTATTGGCCCACTCCTTCCGGTACCTTCCCCACAAAAGTTCAAACATTTTCGTTAAAATGGTACTCTCGATATTTTTAAGCAGAGTAAGCGATTTGTTCCAAACTTTGGATTTAGTAACACTTTGTCCAAACATAATTTAAGTTCGAGCCGTATCGATGCTCTCTTTAGTGCAACTCCCTCAAAAAGGTTCAACATTTTTGTTTAAGTGCAGTTTAAGCTCTGTTTGAGGATCCATTGAAAATTGTTACCAAAGATACTCCTAGTGGTCCTGTCTGCAGCGATATTATGTTTTTCATGGGAAGTCTATCTTTCCTGACATAATGGTCCAACAGTTCTAAATTATACGGTGACCAACTGAAAATACTAGTGGGCGCAATATCTATTGGAAGGAATTGTGATCATTAATCCAAGTCCATATTTTGTCGGCAAGTTCACACCTCCATAAATGGCCACAAATTTCGGAAAATTCTTTAACTACATAATTTTTGGCCGAAAGTATTTTGGTGGTGTATTCGATCTGTCCATTCAATTCACACAGGCTAAGAATGTCCCTGCCGGTAAAGCCGACTGATACTAATATACTCGTTGAGATTTTGGTGGTGTATTCGATCTGTCCATTCAATTCACACAGGCTAAGGATATATCCCTGCCAGTAAAGCCGACTGATGCTAATTTACTCGTTGAGATTTTGAGGAACAATAATCGGTTTCCCATCAGTTTTTTCGTGAGTTTTCGCAAAGTCCTTTACCGAAGATGGAAAAAGAAAAGTTTCTAGAAACATGCATCTATCGAAAGAACGTTTTGTTCCATGAGCCCTGTTTTACAGAAATAGAATTGTGGGTTTCTATGGCGAAGGTCACACTGGCGCTGTTTCAACATGGCGACTTCGAGTTAATAGGCGAGGGGTATGAGGTAGTGAAACCGCTGTGCATGGTTTTCTGTGTTTGCGATGTAACCTCTTCCTATTATTCGTTTTAAAAAACTCGTTAGTGTGACCAAAGGCTTTGCTAGATGCAGTCGTTTTAAACCGTCTCTTCTGCTTTTGTTCAAAGAATAATCGGCAGAAAAAGTGCAAAATACGGCTTATTTTCTTAAGTTGAAAATAATCTTAACGAACACAAATTATATCATGAAAACTGATTGATATAGTTTTTATGCAAATTTGGTATGGTATTCAAACAGTTCATTACAAAAACGTGTTAGAGAAAATATATAAAAATTGAAAACCACAAAGATTAAACAACGATTTTATATTTCATTGTTGAATTGCTCTTATCACAAATTTCAAAACCAATAAATCGCAAGATGTTGCTGTTCATGTTGTTGTTGTTCACAAGAAAATCGATTTTTGAAAATTTATTTATTTGGCTTAAAAAACATTATTGTATAAGATTTATTGAAAAATTAAATTATTAAAAATGTTACAAGTTATAAATATAGAAAAATTGTCATGAATGATATATTTTAAAGTAAAAATGTGTTAATTTATTATAACAATGGGCTGAAAAGTTATCAGATAGTTTCGCATGCTTTTATGGGGTATTTCCAAATATATAATTTTTGGCAAGGAAATACCAAAGGATGACTGTAATACGTCATAAGGGGTGGGTAGCCAATGAGGTGAAGATCTAACCTCACATAAGATGGAAATCTATCGAACATTGATTTGGAATGTATTAGGGTACATCCGTCTGCAATGTTGTTTTTTTTTTGTCTTTTATTTCTGAAGTCTAAATTTCCGATAAAATATGAGAGTATATGGTACACTATTTTTAAATGGACAGTTCAGCGGAAAAAGAACCTCCCCATTCCGGCGAGCTAAGCCGCAGCTTAACCACCTCAGTACCATTTCCGCCCCCACTGACTGTCACAATACCGACAATTCTCAGATGGAAATTTTTTGTATACCCGCAACGAAGACTAAATACCAAATTTCAACCATTTCGGTGGGACATTGAGGCCACAACCTTCAAACTACCAAACAAATTATAAAACTCTGTCCTAAATGTTGCGAGCTGTATCTTGATTTCAAAGGTTGGTTGTATTTTATGCTGATCAAGAATATAAATGGGGATTTCTGAGTGAAATCGGACACTTTTTCTTAAAGTGATTTTTGATTTTCCTTATTGTTTGTTGTGTTCTGTAAAAACTGTTAACAAAGAAATAATCATAGCTTCTTTAATATTGGAAAAAACTAGTTTTGAATTTTTTGTTGTTTTATCTTATAAAAAAAGGAACAAATTTTCATCTTGGATTTAATTTTCGCGATTTAAAACATAAAATCAATTTTTATCTTCGATTTTATTATTTTTTTTTATTAAACTACGATTAATTACAAAAATTGTAAGTCTTATTTGGTAGTGGGATTCGAATAATTACTATTTTACTATTTGTTTTTTTTTTTTTTCAAAAAATTGTCCCTTTATATCAGTGTGAAAATACATTTTTTAGAATTTGTTTTTTTAGTTTTATTTGGGAATAAACTAACTAAATTAATGATCAAAAAACTACAGATTGGGAATTATATGAATGGGCATCCAAGCCAAATAATCTACCAAATATTAAGTGATATTTTCACCAGACGATGGGGGATTTGAATTTGAGATATCAAATGGCCAATCTTTTCTCGGGCACAAAAAACTTCATTCAGTAATACCAACTAATGATGGTGCAATAATTTCTAAATAATTTTCAATATCGAAAAATGAAGTTTTTAAGGTGTTTAAGATAAATTCACAAATAGAACTACAAAACAAATGTTAAAAATGTATTTTTTATTTTTTGGTAAAATAACAAATGTTTCACACTGTTATAAAGGAAAACCCAAGGCAGTAGTCTTCATTTGCAGTCAAATTTTATTGCGCGAAATATCCACAAAAGATAGAAGAAACTGTAAAATATTCTTCGCGAAGCTTAAATAAAGATGTTGTACACAGATATTCTTTATAGAAACGAAATATTTGTTATTTATTTCTAATTAAAAATATGTTTTGATAGCAGATGACGACATCACTTTGTATTATTGTATCACCCAAGACACATTTAGTAGAAGTGAAAATCAGCTGTATTTTTACTTTTTTGTAAATTTGGTTTTCAAAATGTAATAGGGTCTACTCATGAAATTTGTAACTTCGAAATAAAATACTTCTTTTCATCCTAAACGTGTAATAAAAATGACCTACGACAGTTCTGAATGCTTTATATTTACATTTTGATTCCAATTTGTTCTATTTTAGATGATTTTCAAAATGTACTTATGTTTTTCCCGAGAAAATTTTAAGAATGGCCCTACTATTCAATGTTTTCTTTGACATTAAATTTTCAATAATAACAATGTTGTTTTTGTAAATTTGTTAGTTGTTGTAATTCATGTATATACCTTATATATGTAAATATGCACCTTCTTTCTTGCACCATGGGGAATAGGGATACGCAGTGGAATGCAATAATCGGTTTTTCGATTATACGGTTTTCGTGAAAAACTTAAAACTCGATTTTCGGTTAGTCGATTATTTGCGAGTGTACTAAAAGTCGACTTTCGATTATTCGTTAATGGCCGAAAGCCGATTATAATCGAATACAATCGACCATTTTCGTTGATGCGATCCGTGACGTATATGTACATGTATAAAACAGTACCGTCGATTACGCGGTTTTAGCACACCCCATAGTCAAGTACTAATAGTCGACCACGATTAATAGTCAACTACGAACAATAATAGATTACGACTAATGGTCGACTACGAATAATAGTTGACTCCGTCTTTCGAAAGTCGATTAAGAATAATCGATTATCCGGTTTTCGCACAGTCAATAGTCGACTACGACTTTTAGAAATTTTGCGGCTAATAATCGATTAATCGATTAACCGAAATCGATTTTACGTATCCCTAATGGGGAAAACTTTATTGACAAATTTTACAAATTTTAGAAAAATAATAATTATTCAAATCCCACTTCCAAATAGGACTTAACATTTTTGTAATTAATCGTAGTTTAATCCAAAAATATTTCAAGAAAATCGAAGAGTATAATCATTGATTAAAAGTGATTTTATGTTTTAAATCGCGAAAGTTGCATCCGAGACCATGTGGTATCCGATGGAATTGCAATTTTCGAATTTCGAAAAAAGATGAGTTGTGCTGAATTGTGCTAGGTTTGTGCCCATTTGTGCCGAAAAAATTTTTTCGAAATTCAAAAAAATGGCTGAGATATTCGACAAAACATTTTTTTCGAAAAAATGTTGCCAGAATTGCAATTTTCGAATTTCGAAAAAATTTAAGTTGTGCTGAATTGTGCTCAGTTTGTGCCCATTTGTGCCGCAAAATTTTTTTCGATATCTCGTACCATTTTCGAAAAAACCGATATTTTCGAATACATCACAGAATTGCAATTTTCGAATTTCGAAAAAACAAAAGTTGTGCTGAATTGTGCTCATTTGTGCCGCAAAAATTTTTTCGATATCTCCTACCATTTTCGAAAAAAACCGATATTTTCGAAAATACGATAGAATTGCAATTTTCGAATTTCGAAAAAACAAAAGTTGTGCTGAATTCTACTCAATTTGTGCCAACTTGTGCCGTTTAAATTTTTTCAATATCTCTAACCGTTTTCAAGATATGGTAATTTCGAAAAACCAGTATTTTGTATGAAAAATCACTGTAATTTCTGCAATAATGCAAATATCGAGATGATCTTTTTTGTGCTGAGTTCGACTCGCTGAGCACAATTTTTCGTCCATACATTGGAAATGTCCAACTTTACTCGTTACTCGCTCAAAATGAAAAAATCCTATCACTTCCGTTTAAATAGGATTTTTTTAATTCTGTAAATTGTGCTGAATTGTGCTCGTCTAGCACACAATTTTCGCCTCACATTGCAAAATTCCATCTCTACTCGTTACTCGTTAAAATAGCAAATAATGTTTTTCAACGAAAAATCATTGTAATTTTTGCAAAAATGCAAATATTGAGATGATCTTTTTTGTGCTGAGTTGGTTTTACCGAGCACAATTTTTCGTCCATACATTTGAAATTTCCAACTTTACTCGTTACTCGCTGAAACTGAAAAAATCCTATTACTTCCGTTTAAATAGGATTTTTTTAATTCTGTAAATTGTGCTGAATTGTGCTCGCCTAGCACACATTTTTCGCCTTACATTGCAAAATTCCATCTCTACTCGTTACTCGTTAAAATCGCAAAAAATTCTTTTCAAAGAAAAATCACAGTAATTTTTGCAAAAATGCAAATATCGAGATGATCTTTTTTGTGCTGAGTTGGTTTTACCGAGCACAATTTTTCGTCCGTACATTTGAAATTTCCAACTTTACTCGTTACTCGCTGAAAATGAAAAAACCTTATCACTTCCGTTTAAATAGGATTTTTTTTTAATTCTGTAAATTGTGCTGAATTGTGCTCGTCTAGCACACATTTTTCGCCTTACATTGCAAAATTCCATCTCTACTCGTTACTCGTTAAAATCGCAAATAGTGTTTTTCAACGAAAAATCACTGTATTTTTTGCAAAAATGCAAATATCGAGACGATTTTTTTTGTGCTGAGTTGGATTCACCGAGCACAATTTTTCGTCCATACATTGGAATTTTCCAACTTTACTCGTTACTCGCTGAAAATAAAAAAACATTATAATTTCGAAAAAAATAATAATTTTTTAATTTTGTAAATTGCGCTGAATTGTGCTCGCCTAGCAAACATTTTTCGCTCTACATTGCAAATTTACATCTCTACTCGTTACTCGTTAAAATCGCAAATAATTCTTTTCAACGAAACGTCATTGTAATTTTTGCCAAAATGCAAATATCGAGATGATCTTTTTTGTGCCGAGTTGGATTCACCGAGCACAACTTTTTGTCCATACATTGGAAATTTCCAACTTTACTCGTTACTCGCTGAAAATGAAAAAACCTTATCATTTCGAAAAACAAAATATTTTTATTTAATTTTGTAAATTGCGTTGAATTGTCCTCGTCTAGCACACAATTTTCCTCACATTGCAAAATTCCATCTCTACTCGTTACTCGTTAAAATAGCAAATAATGGTTTCAACGAAAAATTACTGTAATTTCTGTAATAATGCAAATATCGAGATGGTCTTTTTTGTGCTGCGTTGGATACACCGAGCATAATTTGTCGTCCATACATTGGAAATTTCCAACATTACTCGTTACTCGCTGAAACTGAAAAAATCGTATCACTTCACTTTAAATAGGAATTTTTTAATTCTGTAAATTGTGCTGAATTGCGCTCGCCAAGCACACATTTTTCACCTTACATTGCAAAATTCCATCTCTACTCGTTACTCGTTAAAATCGCAAATAGTGTTTTTCAACGAAAACTCACTCTATTTTTCCAAAAATGCAAATATTGAGATGATCTTTTTTGTGCTGAGTTGGATTCACCGAGCACAATTTTTCGTCCATACATTGGAAATTTCCAACTTTACTCGTTACTCGCTGAAAATGAAAAACCTTATCACTTCAGTTTAAATAGGAATTTTTTAATTCTGTAAATTGTTCTGAATTGTGCTCGCCAAGCACACATTTTTCGCTTTACATTGCAAATTTCCATCTCTACTCGTTACTCGTTAAAATAGCAAATAATGTTTTTCAACGAAAAATCATTGTAATTTTTGCAAAAATGCAAATATCGAGATTAACTTTTTTGTGCTGAGTTGGATTCACAGAGCACAATTTTTCGTCCATACATTTGAAATTTCCAACTTTACTCGTTACTCGCTGAAAATGAAAAAACCTTATCTCTTCAGTTTAAATAGGAATTTTTTAATTCTGTAAATTGTTCTGAATTGTGCTCGCCAAGCACACATTTTTCGCCTTACATTGCAAAATTCCATCTCTACTCGTTACTCGTTAAAATAGCAAATAATATTTTTCAACGAAAAATCATTGTAATTTTTGCAAAAATGCAAATGCAAATATCGATGATCTTTTTTGTACTGAGTTGGATTCACCGAGCACAATTTTTCGTCCATACATGAGAAATGTCCAACTTTACTCGTTACTCGCTGAAAATGAAAAAACCTTATCACTTCCGTTTAAATAGGAATTTTTTAATTCTGTAAATTGTGCTGAATTGTGCTCGCCTAGCACACATTTTTCGCCTTACATTGCAAAATTCCATCTCTACTCGTTACTCGTTAAAATCGCAAATAATTCTTTTCAAAGAAAAATCACAGTAATTTTTGCAAAAATGCAAATATCGAGATGACCTTTTTTGTGCTGAGTTGGTTTTACCGAGCACAATTTTTCGTCCATACATTCGAAATTTCCAACTTTACTCGTTACTCGCTGAAAATGAAAAAACCTTATCACTTCCGTTTAAATAGGAATTTTTTAATTCTGTAAATTGTTCTGAATTGTGCTCGCCAAGCACACATTTTTCACCTTACATTGCAAAATTCCATCTCTACTCGTTACTCGTTAAAATCGCAAATATTTTTTTTTTTTTTCAAAGAAAAATCACTGTAATTTTTCATAAATGCAAATGTAGAGATGATCTTTTTCGTGCTGAGTTGGATTCACCGAGCACAATTTTTCGTCCATACTTTGGAAATTTCCAACTTTACTCGTTACTCTTAATACTTCAAAAAATCGTCAGTTGCAAATTTGTATTTCCACTCGTTACTCACTAAAATCGCAAATAATGCGTTTCAACGAAAAGTCACTGTGATTTCTGTGAATATGCAAATATCGAGATTTTCTATTTTGTGCTGAATCTTCAGAAAAAATAAAAACTTGCTCGTTTTAGGAAAAACCTCATTTGAACGGACGCATATATACAGGTAAAATTAAGGTTCATTAGGACGTAAAATATTAAGGGGAACATTCGACTTCATTCATACCACATTTCCAGGAAAAAATCTACCTGTTTAAAAGTGATAGTTGGGTTTTACATTTCATGTCACAAAATTGACCTGTGGTAACACATATCAATGGGAAAACCAGATAATAATTGTATGAAGTGTGAATCCTTTCCGCGAAGAGGTGAATGAGTTGGGTTTTTTAGCGTAAGGTGAATGATGAGTTGGGGTTTTTGCGTAATAATTCATTCCTTTTTCATAAAGAATTTTTTGCCTGTTAATTAAAGGCAGATAGGCGTGTGGGCAGCTTTGAGAATCGACCTTTCGTGTAATTCAATATCTGATTGTCAGTGCAGTTTTAAACTTCATAGTGAACGTATAACAATATTTTTTCCAAAATATACCGTTAAAATCGAATATAAAAAGTGTGTGGAAAATATAGTTTTATAAAAACAAAATACCTAAACGTATATATTAAATTAAACATATTTAAAATGTCTACCCAACAAAAAAGTGCTTGTGAAAATTCTGTACGCGAAAATTCTGGCAATGATGTAGGAGGAAGTGGCAAGTTATCTAAAAAATTTCAAAACAAAATAACAACAAAAATTAATAATTTAAATAAAATTCTACGCGAACCTCAATTCAAGAACATTATTAGTGAAGACGGAAGTGTTTTACCACCATCTTCGGTAATATATGAAAATATAAGCGATTCTCTAGACTGTGACAATAAATTAGAACCAAAATATATTTATACCATACTTAAATTAAATCGGTATAATGTATACTCCGACCTATTAGAATTTTTAAATATAGAGCTTCCCAACAACGCTTCGTTAACGACTAATACCTCCTTGGATTCCACATCTAATTCTATACGTTTTACGATTGATATCACAGAAATTTGGCCAAGTATGAAACCGGAAATAAAAGAATACAATTTCAAAACCGGCTCTCGCGCTATTAGATCATTAAAAAGTAATTCGTGGACACACGTACTTTATGAAGAAATTCATAACATTACAAACATATCGTGCGCGTTAAATTTTAAAAGTTCGCAAATATCTTCTTCGGGTGTATTTGTAACCGTTTTTGGGCAATGTTCCGAGTGTCCGTGTAAGTTTGAGGGGAACATTTTTAGGGAACCACTGGATAACGAACCAATTAATATGGAATGCATAATCTCCGATCATGATCCCGAGGTAAGCCACAAAAAGAAAAGATCTCTTCGCGGCAATTTACGAAAAGCAGTCGGTACTAATTTGCTTGAAAGGAACTTGTTACCTTCTCAGCATCGGCGGAATGAAGCACATCGTCTTATTCAAATGGTAGGTGACAATAGTCCTCCAAATCTTTTTAACAATCAGACTTTAGGGAAAGCTAAAAGAGAGGCTTCGGATAGGCTATTGAGAATTTCAGGGTCAAATGCTATTGAGGGAGTGTACAATTTGAAATATACGGTGGAGTATTCTGGAAAAATACACAATATAGGACTAGATCCATTTTTTGTATTTAATTGGTCGCGAGATCAAATGTTATTATTCACAAAATTTGGCGAAACTCTTATTGTAGACGCTACAGGCAGTGTGGTGAAATCAATTTCACTGCCAAGTAGAGAAAACTGTTCACATATATTTTTATTTCAAGGGGTAATCGAAATCAATAAGAGAACGGTTCCGGTATTCCAAATGTTAACTACGATTAAAACCACTGTTACTATTATGAATTGGTTTTTAGAGTTCCAAAGATCGTGCCAAATGGAAGTGAATAAAAGTCCGATCCCAAATGAAATAATTTGCGATTTTGACAAAGCACTTTTGGGTGCCGCTGCTCGAGTTTATGCAAAATCAAATAGTTTACGTCACTACGTGGAAACGTGTTATCAAATAATTCAAGGTAAGACGAATACATTCCCGCCGTGTTTGTTACGTTTAGATATTTGCCACTTCACCAACATCATTGCCAGATGGAAATGTTACCCAAAGAATCAAGGTAGTGTTCGCGCTATGTATCTACGTGCTATGTGCATTTTAAGGAAGCAGGAATCCATCACAGAGATTCACGACATCTTTGTGGCAATATTGACATTGTGTCTTTGTAAGAATGGCAGCAAAGGAAGTAATGCATACCAAGCCAAGGAATTTTTGAGGGCCAAAATAAAAGGCTTAAAAGATGATGCAGCTATAGCTTCTATCGAAACTGAAAACCTACATAATGCTGATGATGTGGATGAAATTGATATTGCATTTGAGGAGCAAGCAGAATCACCATATCTATATAAATACATAGAAAACACATACGCAGAAGTAGAAGCAAAAGCCAATCGAGAAGATGTGGATATTGACGATGATGTCAATGGTTACATGTTACCAGATTTCGCCAAGAAATTAAAAAATCTGATGCCTTATTTTCCTATCTTCACCGAAATAATGCGCGGGATAAGAAAAGGAGGAAATGTAAATGCTACATCAGCTAGAGTGGAGTCATATTTTAATGATTTGAAGCACCGACAATTTCGCACCATTGGCCTTCCACTCCGTGCGGACAAGTTCATCGCCAACCATTTGAAAGAAATCGAGAAAACGTTAAAAGAAGCTGCATCTGGATGTTTGGCGAAAAGGAAAGGGTCACTGAGGGAAGAACACAACGAAATTGCACACGGCTCATTTCAACCCATGGAAGTGGAAAGAACAGATCCTGAACTTATTCTGCAATCGGACTGGCGTGGAAAAAATAAAAAAAACAATTTAAGTTCCACAATACCGGAATCGGCGTCATCATCTTCGTCGAACAGTCCCATAGCGATTAGCTGTAAACGGAAAGCATCTTCATCAGACAGCGAATTGCCAGAAGTTTCAAACTTTAAGAAGCTGAGGAAACACACAGTTAAAACTTCTAAAAGGCAAATTCCACGGTACGGAGATACATTTCCACAATTTGAACCCAGCATCACAAAGCGAGGAACGTGGCTACCGATAATACCAAACGGAACAATTTGTCCAAATGTCAAATTGGAGAAGAAACATATAGCCTTACAAAACACCTGTGCGTTTGACAGCATTCTACAAGTTTTTTCGATGTGCGTTGCAAACAACAAAGCTTACGATGAAAACATTGCAAACTTCGATAGCCCGTTTATTCAGTGTATGAGAATATTCATAAAGGAAAGGATATGTGCAAAATTCTTTAAAAAACGGGCTGAAATCCTGCTATCACTTCGAAATACTCAATCAACTACCTCAGAATATAGAGACGACTATGGAAAATTGGTTTGCCATATTTCAGAAGTGAATTCGGTTTGCAATGTAACGGATCTGGCACAGGAAGTATTTGCCGAAGCCCCAAGCTACACTGTCAAATATAGTTGCAGTATATGTAATTCGTCAACTGTCGATGATATCATTATGCCACGAATTTACCTAAAAACAATTGTGGATAATGGACTTCGTTCCCTAAAAGATGCTTTAGATTTTCGACCTACTTTTAAAAAGCAGTGCTGTGGGGAATATCAGATAACAACCCATTGCTATAATCGACATCTTCTGATAACTGTAGACACAGGTTTGCCGACACAGCATCGGATATCAGACATCCCCGATAGCATCGCAGTTCCTGGAGGACCGACATATAAAATGGCTGGATTCATCTCATATTACGGAGACTATAGCAGTAGATCTGTGGGACATTACATTGGATTCGTTAAGGTTGGATATCAGTGGTTAAAGTACGATGATTTATCTACAAGTAAATCTCCTGAGCGAATAGACAATAACACAAACGTTGATCCACAAGTTATATTTTTCATACAAATTGAAACAAATGAATGTTGAACATTTAAATAAATTATTTATTTTACAAAAAATATTGTTCGTGTTTCTTATTTTAACTTAACATACATGAGAGTTTTCATTTTTCTTTTAGAATTCTAACAAGTAAAATAAAGAAGCGTTAAGGTTTTTAGAATAAGAAAAATTATCTGAAATCGGGAGGTATTCTTATGTTATGGATGCTATACCATTATACAACATTATACTTATAATCCGTCCGTCTGTCCATCTAAACCTTGTAATCACGCTACAGGTCGCAATTTTGATCGGATCGTCACGAAATTTTGCATGTTGATGGGGGTCCAGGAGTGGAAGAAGCCTGTTGATTTTGGTGATGGTCGGGTAATATTTAGGGGTCGGAAAGGGCAAAACACTTAGGTGGATAAAAAGACAACGTTTTTTTCAAAGCAAATATCTCAGCTTCTATATGGGGTATACCAAAAGCAAAACCTGACAATTAAAGTAAAAAATATCACCTTTCTAATGATGTAAAGTAGGTGCTCGTAGGTGATCAAACAACGAAGATATCACAACAGTAGCAAATAAAACCCATATTTAATTTTTGCGATTTTAATTACATTGACGAATATCACAGCTTTAGTTCTAAACTTTCCAAAAGAAGCCTGACTATGAAAGTAGAAGATCCCGTCTTTGCATTGATGCAAACTAGGTCGGCGTAGGTAACCAAATGACGGAGATATCGCAATAGTCGGTAATGCATCCCATTTTTCTATTTTTTTGGAAATCACGCTACAGGTCGCAATTTTGATCAGATCGTCACGAAAATTTGAGTTAATGGGGGTCTCACAGATGAAGAAGCCTATCGATTTTGGTGATGGTCCGATAATATTTAGGGGCGGAATGGGCAAACACTTATTTGGAGAAAAGTCAACATTTTATTTCAAAGCCAATATCTCTGTTTCTTTAGAAAATATCACCTTTACAACGATGTAACAACAAACAACAGAGATATCGCAATAGTCGGTAATGCATTCCATTTTCTGATTTGTTTGTAATCACGCTACAGGTCGCAAATTTTGATTGGATGCGGGTCCCACAGAGGAAGAAGCCTATTTAGTTTGGTGATGGTCGGATAATATTTAGGAGTCGGAATAAGCGAAAAGCTTATGTGGAGGAAAGTCAACGTTTTTTTCTTATGCATATCTCCGTTTCTGGTTGGAGTATTCCAAAAGGAATACCCGTCAATGGAAGAAGAAAAGATCTCCTTTATATTAATGCAAAGTATGTTGGCGTAAGTGAGCAAACCGAGATATTGCAAAATTCAGTAATAAACCCAATTTTTCCATTTTTTGTAATCACGCTACAAGTTGGAATTTTGATCGGATAGTGACGAAATTTTGGGGGTAGATAGGGGCCCCACCGAGGAAGAAGCCTATAGATTTTGGTGTTAGTCGGATAATATTTAGGGGTCGGAATGGGGAAAAACTCATTTGGAGACAAATTCAAAGTTTTATTCTTTGTGAATATATCGCAACGGCAAAACCTGTCAATGGAAGAAGAAAATATTACCTTTACATTGGTGTAAAGCAGGTTGGCGAAGGTGGTCAAACAAGGGAGATACCACAATAGTCGGTAATGCATCCAATTCTTCCATTTTTTGCAATCAAGCTACAGGTCGTAATTTTGATCGGATGGTCACGAAATTTTGGTTGCTTATGGGGGTCCCAGAGAGAAAGAGGCATATTATTTTTGGTGGTAGTCGGATTATATTCCCTAAAAGAAATGTTTACCAGTGAGAAGCACAGGGGTAGTGGTGTAGGGCAGGAGGAGGCATTGTGACTCACAAGAGAGCCCATGTGCTCTAAGTGAGCGTAAATTTCTTATCGCTCACAGCCTGTGTAGATGCTAACACGTTGTGAACAACAACAAATTTACGCTCATTGAGAGCACAAGAGAGACCCAAAAATGTTCTCTGCCTCACTCTGGTGTAGGGTATCACATGGTCGGCTCCATCCCGACTATAGCCTTTGCTCACTTGTTTTTACTTAATTATTCTCCTTTTTCATTTCATTTTTGTGTTGTTGGTATTGTGCTGTTGTTAACCAGCAGTGATGCCAGATAAGTTTGGTCGAAAATCGTCAATTTTCGGGAGCCAAAGTAGTCAAAATGGTAGTTCAAATCGTCAAAAAATCGGCAAATACTATAACTTGTACTTCAGCTAAAATTATTACTATATAAGTTAACAGATAAAATTTTGAGTAAAGAAAAAAATTCGCGTCTTAAGACAAGATTTATTTGACTTATACACAATTGAATTTACATATAAAATCCAGTGGCTTTATTAAATTCGGTTATATAAAAACGTACTATATTATTTTGAAAGATTTATGTATAGTTGTCTTTCAGATTTTATGTGAAAAGGTTGCCATAACTAAAAATCGGCATTTTAGTGGTAAAAATCAAATCAGTCAAATCGCTATTTTTGGTCTAAAAATCTTCAAAATGCCGACAAATAGGCAAATCTGGCATCAATTTCAACCAGCGTCGTACATGCTCACAGTAAACGACTCTCTCTACACGTACACAAATGAACTAATTGAAAAGACATAAACTCTCACAATGACACCCCCAAAAGTATACCATAGAAATAGATGGTGCCTATCGCTGTTGTTAACCTTTTGTTTGGGTTATTTTTGGCTTCCTTTTAGTAACACATGTAAAAATATTTACTAAAGAATCGATTGGTCATCGAATTGAAAGATTTGATGTCGCCTGGCCTGGTGGTCGAACCCCCACATCCAGGTTCCAAATCCAACATGCGTACCATTTCACCACCGTATAATGAAATCTTACGTAGACAAATGTCTTAGTTGTTCAAATTACTAAAATTCTTAAATAAATGCAGCAAATCGCTCTTTAAATCAATTGATTACTTGTAAGTAACGAAACAGTTCCTGCACACAAAATAAAAATTTGTTAGTCATAATAATGCCATAGAATTATGGTTATTTCCTGCATTTCTCTACATTATGTTTGCAAAACTATCTAGAAGACAAAATGTGAAAGACACCAGCCGTTTTAACAAGTAAAAATAAAAAAAGATGAAAAAATAATATAAAAATACAATAAAATCCGAACCTATACAGATTTTTTTGCTTGATATTGTCATATACATATTTACAAAATATAACATATAGTTTATATGGCAGATGTAATAACAAATCGCTGGTAATGCGGACTTTATTCCTTACTTTTCTTAAAGTAAGGGATAATTTCTTTAATTTGTTATCGTTGATTTTTATCCCCTTTGCTCTTCTCTATGCTTTATTATGATATGTAATTATTAAATTAAAAGAAAATCAATTTTTTATTATACAGTCGAACTTCTGTATAACGTACTACTTGGGGACCGAAGAATTAATATGTTACAGAGAAAATTCGTTGGTTCTCCAAGGTAAAATGTTTAATATGATATTCGTACATGAATATTAAAAAAGCAAACGTCTGTATACCTACGAATAAATATTGAGTTCTAATTTAGGAGTGAAATAAGAAGTAATTTTCAATTGTATTTGATTTTGCCACTTTGCCTTATAAAAAAGGGTTCACAACGAACAATAGCAGAAAAAATATAATCGGAAACTTTGTTTCGAGAATCCAAAAAGTCGCTAACATTTTAAAATATTTGCGTAACTGGGAATGTAAACATATTGTCCGATTCCCCAATCTTGGAATCTAAATAAAAACAATTGAAAAACGTGCTGATCCCTATAATTTTATCATAGTCTGCGTTCGGTCACCACAAAAAATATTTTTAACTGATATTTTTCCTCATAAATCTCTGTTTTGTTTCTTTTTTTTTTTTTTTTTTTTTTTGAGCACACACATTGTGTCCGCAATGCAAAAATAAAGTGAACTTTAATAAAAAGAGCGCTGATAAATGAATTTGTTTTTATTTATTGTGCAAATGTATATGAAAAACATTTTGTACAAAAATTCGTTATAGAGAGATTATTTTGTGTGAACAATTCAACATGTGCCTCGAATAGAGAAATATTCGTTCTGAAATAAAGCTGTTTTAAATTTTTCCTCGTTATAGAGAAAAAATCGTTATAGGGAAGTTCGTTATAGAATGTAATCACTTTTATTATCATCAAAATTAAAACCCCTAGGCTTGAACCCAAGATCTTTAGGCAGCAACGACAGATGGGTTCGCATCTTAGGTTGCTAACGACCAGGAATTATATGCGTACTCTTTTTTACGAAATAAATCTAACATGTATATTTTTTCGTCCATACATTACAAATTTCCAACTTTACATGTTATTTGCTAAAAAAGAAAGGTAAAAAAATAAAAAAATTATACAATAAAAATTAAGTCAGCAAGATTCGAACCCAAGACCTCTATGTCCCAGCACCGGATGTCAACCCACTTAACCATTAATGCTCATTGCAAGCGGTGAATTATATGCGTGATATTTCTTACGTAATAAATTTAATAAACAACAATACATTTGTACGGGGGTAGTGCAAACAGCACACACACACAAAGCCATGCAGCCTAAGCCTAATACTTTTTTGCAGCAAAGAGTTTTCGCGGGAATATAGTCAATGTTGTTGTTGGCATTTCAAAAAATTAAAAACTAATGAAACACAACATACATATGTATAACAACGTAAACGAAGCAAAAACTAAAAATAGTATATGAAATCATATGAAAATTTTTATATTTTCATTGCTTTGCATTGGTTTGAGAGTTACGAATTTAAACACAAAGAATAATTTCAGATTACAGAACCTTGTGTACAGAGTTTCACCCCCTTCACATCTCTTGCCTATTATAAACTCATTTTCACGTGCATTTCATAGTCTGATGGAAATTACCACCTAACCCAAACACAGTCTAAAAGAAATGTATGCTGGATTTAGCAAATCCAGTGGATCAAAGTTGTAACTTTCATTCAATATGTGTGAAATAAATCATCGTATTACATCGTTTGCACCTAACCGGATTTAATAAACCCTCATAAAATTATTAACCCGGAAAAGAGGTCTAATGCAAACACCGTTTATAAGTATGTATATAGTCTAAACCAAGTTTAACACATTATTATACAGACATCACATATCGTAACACAAAATATTAGTTGTGTTCCTTTACAATTTCTTACCATATTTAACCCACAAAGCGTTCCAAAAAGTGGTAAAAATGGAGAGAGAAAAACTAGAGAGAGAAATAAAAATAGAGAGAGAGAGAGAGAGAGAGAGAGAGAAAAGGTGTTTTCTCTTTTAACACAGTCTACCAGACAAATATCTTCCGGTAAAAAATGGTAGAACTGATTTTTCCACATTTGTTTGACGATTGTTTCAAAGAAGAAAAAATAAATAAAAACTAAAGAAAAAAGCGAGCGCTGACAAAACAAAGTTAAAAACAGTGAAATAAAAGAAGAAAATTGAATTTTTATGTTTCTTTTTGAAAATTTTCCGAAACGTTCTTTTAGGGGGGTTAGGAGTTAACATAACTTCTCTTGTACGGGGATTCGAACCTCAACAAACTACTTCGAACGCTTCCTTCTTAACGCACTCAGCCACCAAGCTTCTCATTGGTGGAATGTAAAATGAGTAAACATGCTTATAAAATATTACATAATTAAACATTCTATGAAAATGAAAAAAAAACGTGCATGCAAACTTCCCTTTCCCTACGGGACTTTATAATAGAGCTGACAAAAAATCCATGACATTATCGATAATATCGATTATTTTTTAAAAAATCAATATCGATAGATAGTTTTGTATATGGATATTATCGGATTATAAGTCCCTAACCTTTAATCTATTTAAATTAATAGAAATTACACTTTTGTGACTGCGAGAAAGTAAGTCAGAAGTACAAATTTGTCGGTAAAGGAAATTGTATTTTTGTGTATTTTTATTAAATAAAACCAATTCTTTTTTCTGCTTTCTATTTCTGTAAAGTACTTGTGAAAACTTTCAAAAAAGCATAGACATTTCTGCCATTTTTCTTTCCAAATTATGGGGATGAACTATCGAATATATCAAATGTTGGGAATATCGATAGCTTGCCAGATTTACTTTATGATTAAAAAATTCAAGCGATTTTCAAACAAAACACGGCAAATAATGCTTAAATTGATCCTGCAACATAAAATCAGCGCCAAATACTATTACAGTATAATCCTGTTAACTCGACCCGGTAACAGTAGAAATTACAGTTCAAGTCAAAATTTCAATATTTACCTTGAAACTGACTTTTTGGCTATAAAACCTCCAATTATTTTTGTATTTAATCGATGAAGGATCACTTCAGGAGAAGTGCGTTTATTGGTTTATTTAACTAGCTAAAATAGCAAATTAGCTAAATACCCTGTCGGACTTTTATTAACCAGTTGATAAAATGATTGATAATAGATCGATAATTTTTAAACTGACTAAAAACTAGCTGAAAAGTTATCTAGAGATGAACCACTTTGAACAGAAAAAAATTTCGGCAATTGTCCATGTCTAGATAACTTTTCGACCAATGAAAAGTTATCTAGAGATTAACCACTCTGAAAACAGAAACATGTATCTTCTGCAAAGTATTTGTGTTTGTCGAAAAAATAAGGCACAAATGTATAAATAATTCGTACTTGCTTTTTCTTAATATTCTTCGTATAAATGCAGAATCCAGTTATAGAATACAGTGTTGATGGACTAAACATATTCGTACATATTACTCTTATTATTCTGGAATTAAAAAGGAACACAAAGGAAATATACAAATTTGCCACTTCTTCTCTCTAACAAAAAGAGGGAGAGAGAGAATATGAAAAGTCAAAAATAAAAAAACACACAGAAACAAACATTGTTTTTTTCACATTATGTTTTAAACTGACTAAAAATAGGCAAAAAAAGTTAGTTTATTATCAGTCGAAAAGTTATCTGGCGTTGGACAATACTGACTACTCAGGCGCTCATCGCCTTGTAAAATTAGTCAGTTGGCATAAGGCAAAATGATCGATAAAATGCCACTTATGTTTAAAAAAAGCTAGCTTTATGTGAACTTTAAATCGGCCACAGTCCCTACAGGGTATGTTCAGCCACATATCTATGTATGTATGTACATATACATATGTATGCAGTCTTCTCATAAACGGTCAATATGTCAGTATTGCAACTATTTTTTTCATTTTGCAATTTTTTCAGTTTAGCTCAGAATATAATGCAGGGATAGACAATTGTCCACTGCCTAGATTATCCCCATGCTAAAATAGGCGTGATGGATAATAGTAATTGTAAAAACTAGTTGTTGTTACTTTATAACTAGGTTTAAATTACTTTATACTACGGTTACACTAGAGTTTTTTGCTGGGTTAATCCACTTCGAGAGGATTTATTTGACGTTTGTGCTATGGAATTGATATTTGAAATCCAAACCTACTGGGTTAATCCGGTTAAGCGTTAACGGGGTATAAGAACGTTTTCAGACGATAAGGTTTGACTGCTCAAAAACGTGGTTTCCGTTTTGACTCTCATTCGTAATTTTCACATCTAGTGTTGCGTTTTTGAAGTCATTGTATACAAGCGTACTTTTTGAACAAAAAGAAGTACGGTTTTACATAAATGTACCAAAAAGGTTTATGTGTGTATTGTATTTGAAAATTAAAAAAGTAATTATTGTGAATCCCATAAAATTGGGTAAAATGTATGCGTTGTTAAAATTGTTGCCTCATGCGCGCATGCCATGTAAAAAATAATGTAATAATTCTTACCACCTGAAGGTAAGATTATACCTGCGTTACCAGCGTAAATTTTTCAAGAAAAATTTTTATGAAATAGGGAAATACCTTTGTTATTAACAGGTACATAGAAGTCATGTTTTGAAGAACACCTTTATTTGTAAAAAATATGATGAAACTGGTAGATAATAGCTCTGTTCCAGAACTAAAAAGTTTTTACAATTTTTACCACTTTTACACATTTTGCGTTCCCGTACACAAAATTTATATGAAAATCGTTTACGACTTTTACAACTTTTACGACTTTTACCACTTTATAAAGTACGGGAACAGGCCAAATATCTTACATGCTAGTGTTGTATGTATGGTACTTTATGTACGTTTTCGTTCACTTACTTCCACATTTTGTTTCAGCACTGACACAATTTACGAATGACAATCAAAACGGACAACGCATTTTTGAGCAGGCAAACCTTATCGTGTGAAAACGTTCTAAGACACTTAAAACTTATAGTGCACTCTACGCCAACAACAAACATTTTCCTCATTTCCACACTTTATCTTGCACCTAACTATTTTTAGCTTTTGCTTCGTTTACGTTGTTATATATTGTGTTTCATTAGTTTTTCATATTTGGAAATGCCAACAACAACATTGACCATACTCCCGCGAAAACTCTGCTGCAAGAATGTAAATATTAGGCTTAGCTAAGCCTAGGCTGCATGTCTTTGTGTGTGTGTGCTGTGTGCACTACCCCCGTACGAATAATTCAAACAACAATAATTAAATTTATTACGTAGGAAATATCACGCATTTAATTCAACACTTCCAAGGAGCATTAATGGTTGAGTGGGTTGACATCTGCCGCTGGGACATAGAGGTCTCTGGTTCAAATCTCGGCGACTTAATTTTGATCGTATATTTTTTTTTATTTTTTAACTTTCTTTTTCAGCAAATAACATGTAAAGTTGGAAATTTGTAATGTATGGACGAAAAAATGAACATGTTCGATTTATTTGCAATGTAAGGCGAAAATTGTGTGCTAGGCGAGCACAATTTACAGAATTAAAAAAATCGTATTTAAACGGAAGTGATAAGGTTTTTCATTTTCAGCGAGTAACGAGTAAATTTGGAAATTTCCAATGTATGGACGAAAAATTGTGCTCGGTGAATCCAACTCAGCACAAAAAAGTTAATCTCGATATTTGCATTTTTGCAAAAATTACTGTGATTTTTCTTTGAAAAGAATTATATGCGATTTTAACGAGTAACGAGTAGAGATGGAATTTTGCAATGTAAGGCGAAAAATGTGTGCTAGGCGAGCACAATTCAGCACAATTTACAGAATTAAAAAAATCCTATTTAAACTGAAGTGATAAGGTTTTTCATTTTCAGCGAGTAACGAGTAAAGTTGGAAATTTCCAATGTATGGACGAAAAATTGTGCTCGGTGAATCCAACTCAGCACAAAAAAGTTAATCTCGATATTTGCATTTTTGCAAAAATTACAATGATTTTTCGTTGAAAAACATTATATGCGATTTTAACGAGTAACGAGTAGAGATGGAATTTTGCAATGTAAGGCGAAAAATGTGTGCTAGGCGAGCACAATTCAGCACAATTTACAGAATTAAAAAAATCCTATTTAAACTGAAGTGATAAGGTTTTTCATTTTCAGCGAGTAACGAGTAAAGTTGGAAATTTCCAATGTATGGACGAAAAATTGTGCTCGGTGAATCCAACTCAGCACAAAAAAGTTAATCTCGATATTTGCATTTTTGCAAAAATTACAATGATTTTTCGTTGAAAAACATTATATGCGATTTTAACGAGTAACGAGTAGAGATGGAATTTTGCAATGTAAGGCGAAAAATGTGTGCTTGGCGAGCACAATTCAGAACAATTTACAGAATTAAAAAATTCCTATTTAAACTGAAGAGATAAGGTTTTTCATTTTCAGCGAGTAACGAGTAAAGTTGGAAATTTCCAATGTATGGACGAAAAATTGTGCTCGGTGAATCCAACTCAGCACAAAAAAGATCATCTCGATATTTGCATTTTTGCAAAAATTACAATGATTTTTCGTTGAAAAACATTATTTGCTATTTTAACGAGTAACGAGTAGAGATGGAAATTTGCAATGTAAAGCGAAAAATGTGTGCTTGGCGAGCACAATTCAGAACAATTTACAGAATTAAAAAATTCTTATTTAAACGGAAGTGATAAGGTTTTTTCATTTTCAGCGAGTAACGAGTAAAGTTGGAAATTTCAAATGTATGGACGAAAAATTGTGCTCGGTGAAACCAACTCAGCACAAAAAAGATCGTCTCGATATTTGCATTTTTGGAAAAATACAGTGAGTTTTCGTTGAAAAACACTATTTGCGATTTTAACGAGTAACGAGTAGAGATGGAATTTTGCAATGTAAGGTGAAAAATGTGTGCTTGGCGAGCACAATTCAGAACAATTTACAGAATTAAAAAATTCCTATTTAAACGGAAGTGATAAGGTTTTTTCATTTTCAGCGAGTAACGAGTAAAGTTGGAAATTTCGAATGTATGGACGAAAAATTGTGCTCGGTAAAACCAACTCAGCACAAAAAAGGTCATCTCGATATTTGCATTTGTGCAAAAATTACTGTGATTTTTCTTTGAAAAGAATTATTTGCGATTTTAACGAGTAACGAGTAGAGATGGAATTTTGCAATGTAAGGCGAAAAATGTGTGCTAGGCGAGCACAATTCAGCACAATTTACAGAATTAAAAAATTCCTATTTAAACGGAAGTGATAAGGTTTTTTCATTTTCAGCGAGTAACGAGTAAAGTTGGACATTTCTCATGTATGGACGAAAAATTGTGCTCGGTGAATCCAACTCAGTACAAAAAAGATCATCGATATTTGCATTTGCATTTTTGCAAAAATTACAATGATTTTTCGTTGAAAAATATTATTTGCTATTTTAACGAGTAACGAGTAGAGATGGAATTTTGCAATGTAAGGCGAAAAATGTGTGCTTGGCGAGCACAATTCAGAACAATTTACAGAATTAAAAAATTCCTATTTAAACTGAAGAGATAAGGTTTTTTCATTTTCAGCGAGTAACGAGTAAAGTTGGAAATTTCAAATGTATGGACGAAAAATTGTGCTCGGTGAATCCAACTCAGCACAAAAAAGTTAATCTCGATATTTGCATTTTTGCAAAAATTACAATGATTTTTCGTTGAAAAACATTATTTGCTATTTTAACGAGTAACGAGTAGAGATGGAAATTTGCAATGTAAAGCGAAAAATGTGTGCTTGGCGAGCACAATTCAGAACAATTTACAGAATTAAAAAATTCCTATTTAAACTGAAGTGATAAGGTTTTTCATTTTCAGCGAGTAACGAGTAAAGTTGGATATTTCCAATGTATGGACGAAAAATTGTGCTCGGTGAATCCAACTCAGCACAAAAAAGATCATCTCAATATTTGCATTTTTGGAAAAATAGAGTGAGTTTTCGTTGAAAAACACTATTTGCGATTTTAACGAGTAACGAGTAGAGATGGAATTTTGCAATGTAAGGTGAAAAATGTGTGCTTGGCGAGCGCAATTCAGCACAATTTACAGAATTAAAAAATTCCTATTTAAAGTGAAGTGATACGATTTTTTCAGTTTCAGCGAGTAACGAGTAATGTTGGAAATTTCCAATGTATGGACGACAAATTATGCTCGGTGTATCCAACGCAGCACAAAAAAGACCATCTCGATATTTGCATTATTACAGAAATTACAGTAATTTTTCGTTGAAACCATTATTTGCTATTTTAACGAGTAACGAGTAGAGATGGAATTTTGCAATGTGAGGAAAATTGTGTGCTAGACGAGGACAATTCAACGCAATTTACAAAATTAAATAAAAATATTTTGTTTTTCGAAATGATAAGGTTTTTTCATTTTCAGCGAGTAACGAGTAAAGTTGGAAATTTCCAATGTATGGACAAAAAGTTGTGCTCGGTGAATCCAACTCGGCACAAAAAAGATCATCTCGATATTTGCATTTTGGCAAAAATTACAATGACGTTTCGTTGAAAAGAATTATTTGCGATTTTAACGAGTAACGAGTAGAGATGTAAATTTGCAATGTAGAGCGAAAAATGTTTGCTAGGCGAGCACAATTCAGCGCAATTTACAAAATTAAAAAATTATTATTTTTTTCGAAATTATAATGTTTTTTTATTCTCGATATTTGCATTTTTGCAAAAAATACAGTGATTTTTCGTTGAAAAACACTATTTGCGATTTTAACGAGTAACGAGTAGAGATGGAATTTTGCAATGTAAGGCGAAAAATGTGTGCTAGACGAGCACAATTCAGCACAATTTACAGAATTAAAAAAAAATCCTATTTAAACGGAAGTGATAAGGTTTTTTCATTTTCAGCGAGTAACGAGTAAAGTTGGAAATTTCAAATGTACGGACGAAAAATTGTGCTCGGTAAAACCAACTCAGCACAAAAAAGATCATCTCGATATTTGCATTTTTGCAAAAATTACTGTGATTTTTCTTTGAAAAGAATTTTTTGCGATTTTAACGAGTAACGAGTAGAGATGGAATTTTGCAATGTAAGGCGAAAAATGTGTGCTAGGCGAGCACAATTCAGCACAATTTACAGAATTAAAAAAATCCTATTTAAACGGAAGTAATAGGATTTTTTCAGTTTCAGCGAGTAACGAGTAAAGTTGGAAATTTCAAATGTATGGACGAAAAATTGTGCTCGGTAAAACCAACTCAGCACAAAAAAGATCATCTCAATATTAGCATTTTTGCAAAAATTACAATGATTTTTCGTTGAAAAACATTATTTGCTATTTTAACGAGTAACGAGTAGAGATGGAATTTTGCAATGTGAGGCGAAAATTGTGTGCTAGACGAGGACAATTCAACGCAATTTACAAAATTAAATAAAAATATTTTGTTTTTCGAAATGATAAGGTTTTTTCATTTTCAGCGATTAACGAGTAAAGTTGGAAATTTCCAATGTATGGACAAAAAGTTGTGCTCGGTGAATCCAACTCGGCACAAAAAAGATCATCTTGATATTTGCATTTTGGCAAAAATTACAATGACGTTTCGTTGAAAAGAATTATTTGCGATTTTAACGAGTAACGAGTAGAGATGTAAATTTGCAATGTAGAGCGAAAAATGTTTGCTAGGCGAGCACAATTCAGCGCAATTTACAAAATTAAAAAATTATTATTTTTTTTCGAAATTATAATGTTTTTTTATTTTCAGCGAGTAACGAGTAAAGTTGGAAAATTCCAATGTATGGATGAAAAATTGTGCTCGGTGAATCCAACTCAGCACAAAAAAAATCGTCTCGATATTTGCATTTTTGCAAAAAATACAGTGATTTTTCGTTGAAAAACACTATTTGCGATTTTAACGAGTAACGAGTAGAGATGGAATTTTGCAATGTAAGGCGAAAAATGTGTGCTAGACGAGCACAATTCAGCACAATTTACAGAATTAAAAAAAATCCTATTTAAACGGAAGTGATAAGGTTTTTTCATTTTCAGCGAGTAACGAGTAAAGTTGGAAATTTCAAATGTATGGACGAAAAATTGTGCTCGGTAAAACCAACTCAGCACAAAAAAGATCATCTCGATATTTGCATTTTTGCAAAAATTACTGTGATTTTTCTTTGAAAAGAATTATTTGCGATTTTAACGAGTAACGAGTAGAGATGGAATTTTGCAATGTAAGGCGAAAAATGTGTGCTAGGCGAGCACAATTCAGCACAATTTACAGAATTAAAAAAATCCTATTTAAACGGAAGTAATAGGATTTTTTCAGTTTCAGCGAGTAACGAGTAAAGTTGGAAATTTCAAATGTATGGACGAAAAATTGTGCTCGGTAAAACCAACTCAGCACAAAAAAGATCATCTCAATATTTGCATTTTTGCAAAAATTACAATGATTTTTCGTTGAAAAACATTATTTGCTATTTTAACGAGTAACGAGTAGAGATGGAATTATGCAATGTAAGGCGAAAAATGTGTGCTAGACGAGCACAATTCAGCACAATTTACAGAATTAAAAAAATCCTATTTAAACGGAGGTGATAGGATTTTTTCATTTTGAGCGAGTAACGAGTAAAGTTGGACATTTCCAATGTATGGACGAAAAATTGTGCTCAGCGAGTCGAACTCAGCACAAAAAAGATCATCTCGATATTTGCATTATTGCAGAAATTACAGTGATTTTTCATACAAAATACTGGTTTTTCGAAATTACCATATCTTGAAAACGGTTAGAGATATTGAAAAAATTTAAACGGCACAAGTTGGCACAAATTGAGTAGAATTCAGCACAACTTTTGTTTTTTCGAAATTCGAAAATTGCAATTCTATCGTATTTTCGAAAATATCGGTTTTTTTCGAAAATGGTAGGAGATATCGAAAAAATTTTTGCGGCACAAATGAGCACAAACTGAGCACAATTCAGCACAACTTTTGTTTTTTCGAAATTCGAAAATTGCAATTCTGTGATGTATTCGAAAATATCGTTTTTTTCGAAAATGGTACGAGATATCGAAAAAAATTTTGCGGCACAAATGGGCACAAACTGAGCACAATTCAGCACAACTTAAATTTTTTCGAAATTCGAAAATTGCAATTCTGGCAACATTTTTTCGAAAAAAATGTTTTGTCGAATATCTCAGCCATTTTTTCGAATTTCGAAAAAATTTTTTCGGCACAAATGGGCACAAACCTAGCACAATTCAGCACAACTCATCTTTTTTCGAAATTCGAAAATTGCAATTCCATCGGATACCACATTCCGAGACCACTGTACATAATTTTGTTTCATTTGTTTATTAGATAGCTGATAAAGACACAAAAAATACAAAAAAAAAAGATTTTTCTATTTGGACCAATATCAAAGAAGTTATGAGTATTTTCTTGCATATAGTATTTACAGAATTTACAGCAAAATTGTTTACAGCAAATTTTTTTGCTGGTGAGCAGCATAACCACAGCAAAAAATAAAGGAAATCAGAAACCACGTTTTGAAAAAGGCGTCCGATTTCACTCAGAAATCCCTATATAGAATATTTCGATGTGGTATAATGGGAATGTCAAATTTAATTATACCCTCCATATTATGGTGGAGGGTCAAAAATTGTGGCTAAAATTGGTCTGCACCCTACCCTGGGGCCTAATTATCGCATTCGTTGTCGAGCGAGTTTTTGTTCGAAGAAAACTTACGAACATTCGAAATTTTTGGATTCCTTTATACGATCGAAATTATTTAAAAAAGTTATCGAAACATATGTGGTCTGTTCCAGTACTGGAAGAATCTACTAATTTTTACTATTTTTGTCGATAATATAAAGCAAAAAATGTTATCGTAGTAAAATATAGTAGCTTCTTGCATGTTCTGGAACAGAGCACTTGTTTGTAATATTTTAGCTCTTGGGTATGTATTGTCCTGTGTTTTTTTTTTTCCTTTATGTTATCGAAAAAAAATAAATAAATAAAAATTAGTAGATTCTTGCAGTACTGGAACACACCAAAGTCTTTGTACGGCAAGTTTCTCGTAAAATGAACACGGTGTGCCTTAACCAAATTTAAATGGAAGGTGCTTACACCTGGGAAGTTTTTGCAGATTCTGAAACTACAATGCTCATAGATGAGAAATATCAAGAAACAAAAAAAAAACGCCGGAGGGATTTTCAAATAAATCGCGATTTAAGTTCACATTTTTAGGGGTTCTTTAGGTTTTCACGATTTTGCGTGGAAACCGCGGGTCCTATGTAAATGGGCCTAACGAAAATGTTGTAGCTGTGAAAATTGACCTTTATATTTTCGTAGGTTTTACCGTTTTTGAGATATAGAAGTTCAAATTGAGACAATGCACTGACTGTATCGCCTCCTTATAAAACAATATCATGCTCAGTGTGCCTTAACTAACTTTTTATGAAAATCGCTTACACATGGGAAGATTTCGCGGATTCTGAAACAGCAATGTTCATAGATACGAACAATAAAAAATGCAGAAAAAATCGCCGGATGGATTTTTAAATAAATCGCGATCAAAATTCACAATTTTAGGGGTTTTTTAGGTTTTCACGATTTTGCTTGGAGACCGCAAGTCGCATCGAAATGAGTCTAAAGAAAATGTTGTGGTTGTGAAAATTCTCTACAAGACTGACCTTTAGGTTTTTTCGTAGGGTTTACCATTTTTGAGATATAGAGGTTCAGTTCAAATTTTTAGGTTTTAATCTTAAGTCTTCAAGATTTTGCTTGGAAACCGCAAGTCATATCAAAATGAGACTAAAGAAAATGTTGAAGCTATGAAAATTCTCTACAAGATTGGATGATTTATTTTTTCCTAGGTTGTACCATTTTCAAGATATATAAGTTTAATTTGGGAAATTGCAGTAATGACATTGTTTTATAAGGAGGCGATACAGTCAGTGCATTGTCTCAATTTGAACTTCTATATCTCAAAAACTTGTGGAGAATTTTCACAGCTACAACATTTTCTTTAGACTCATTTCGATACGACTTGCGGTTTCCAAGCAAAATCACTTACATAGGTCTCGCGGTTTCCACGCAAAATCGTGAGAACCTAAAGAACCCCTAAAAATGTGAACTTAATGTGAAAATCCCTCCGGCGATTTTTTTGTTTCTTGATATTTCTCATCTATGAGCATTGTAGTTTCAGAATCTGCAAAAACTTTCCAGGTGTAAGCACCTTCCATTTAAATTTGGTTAAGGCACACCGGGTGAAATGAAAACCTGAAAATTGTATAAAATAATAGAAAATTGTGAAAAATTAAAAGTAATGGTGACCCGAAATAAATTCCACTATGTAAAACTATAAAAATCGCATTCTGCCATTGGAAAATATTGGTCTGTTTCAGTACTCCAAGAATCTACTAATTTTTACTATTTTTTCGATAACATAAAGGAAAAAATGTTATCGTAGTAAAAAGTAGTAGCTTCTTGCAGGTTCTGGAACAAAGCATATATTTTTAATTTTCAAGAAACAGTCCCTTTTGTCTATTTTTTTATACCCTCCACCATAAGATGGAGGGTATATTAAGTTTGTCATTCCGTTTGTAACTACTCGAAATAATCATTGTAGCCCCCACAAATTATTGGTTTGTTCCAGAACTGCAATAATCTACTAATTTTTACTATTTTTCCGATAACATAAAAGAAAAAAATGTTATCGTAGTAAAAAGTAGTAGCTTCTTGCAGGTTCAGGAACAGAGCATTTGTATATACATATATATAGCCATGTCCATCCGTCTGTCCGTCTGTGGAAATCACTCTAGCGTCAGAACGGATTGAAGTAGGTGGATGAAATTTTGGTAGAATCTATTATATGTACGTAGGACTTTTGGTATTGAAACCGGGCTATGTAGGTCCACGTTTTCGTATAGCCCCACTCAAAGTGACACGTGACGTCGTCGTTTTAAGGAATTTTTAAGATATTTGTGCCATTTTACCACCGAATTGGTTGTAATTTGGTATTTTGTGTCTCCAGAGGCTAAAAAACATTTCTACCAAAGTTTGTTTACATAGGTCCACGTTTTTGTAAAGCCCCCATATAACGCCACATATATAGTACGCGTCACATTCAGATATTTTGAATGTATTAGTCTCATTTGACCACAGAATCGGTTGTAACTTTGTATTCTGTGTTTCCAGAGGCTAAGAAACATTTCTACCATAAAATGTTTATACAGGACCACGTTTTGATATAGCCCCCATATGACGATATCTCCCGATTTTCGGTATTTTGAAGGTTTTAGTCTCATTATTACACCGAAATGGCTAAAATTTGGTACTTAGTCTTCGTTGGGGGTATAGAACTTACCCCCTGAAATTTGTAGGTATAGGCCCACGCCTTCATATAGCCCATATAGAACGGTTCCTCCCGATTTTCGGTATTTTGAAGGTTGTGCCCACATTAATCCACCGAAATGGCTGACATTTGGTATTTAGTCTCCGTTGGGGGTATAAAACTTTTCCCCAGAAACTTGTCGGTACAAGTCCACGCCTTACTATAGCCCCCATAGGACGGTAATTCCCTATTTTCGGTATTTTGAAGGTTGTGGCCTCAATATTCGACCGAAATGGCTGAAATTTGGAATTTAGTCTTCGTTGGGGGTATACAACTTTCAAGCCGAAATTTGTCGGTATTGGTCCACGCCTTCATATAGCCCCCATAGAATGGTACCTCCTGATTTTCGGTATTTCGAAGGTTGTGACCTCAACATCCCACCGAAATGTGGTAGTAAGTCTTTGTTAAGAATATACAACTTTCCACCTGAAATTGGTCGGTATAGGTTAACGTCTTCATATAGCTCCCATAGAACGGTACCGCCCGATTTTCGGTATTTTGAAGGTTTTAGCCTCATTATTCCACCGAAGTGGCTGAAATTTGGTATTAAGTCTTTTTCTGGGCTACAAAAATTTCCCTCAGAAATTTGTCGGTATACGTCCACGTTTTGATGTACCCCCATTGAACGGTATATCCGAATTTTCGGCATGTTGAAGGTTTTAGCCTCATTATAACACCGAAATCCGAAATGGCTGCAAGTTGGTACTTAGTCTTCGTTGAGGGTATAAAACTTTCCACCTGAAATTTTTCGGTATAAGTCCATATTTTCATATAGCCCCATAGAACGGTACCTCCCGATTTTTGGTATTTGGAGGTTACTGCTCAATATCCCATCGAAATGACGGACATTTTGTAGTTAGGCTTCATTCCCCACCGAAATAGCTGATATTTGGTATTAAGTTTTTGATAGGGGTATGAAACATTCCGTCCGAAATGTGCCGTTATAGGTCGACGTCCTCAAATAGCCCCCATAGGACCGTACCTCTCGATTTAAGGTATTTTGAAAGTTGTGGCCTCAATATACCACCGATATGACTGAAATTTAGTATTTAAACTGCCATGAGTATATAAAATATTGCAAAAGAGGATTATCAGAATAAGCCCTTTCATTCAAATAACCCCCATAGAAGCGTAATTCCCGATTTTCGGCATTTTGAAGGTTGTGTCTTCAATATCCCATCGAAACGAATGATATTTAATAGTCCGTTGGTGGTATAAAACTTTCCACTTGAAATTTTCCGGTATTGTTCCATGTTTTTATATAGCCCCCATAGAAATTATCCTCCCAATTTTCAGTATTTTGAAAGTTATAGCCACATTATTCAACGGAAAAAACTGAAATTTGGTATTTAGTCTTCGCTGGAGTTACGAAACTTTCCTCCAGAAATTTATCGGTACCGTTCCTTAGAACGATGCTCCCGATGTTGTTAACTATCCAAATCCAGAATATCCAGGTTTAGGTCTAGTCGGTATTGTCCAATTTTATGTATTTCGCTCAGTACGGAAAATTGTAAATATTGGTCCATGTTTTGGAAAGAACAAAAATGTCGCTTCATATGGGCTGTTTTGAAGGGAGTATTATCCTGTAATAAAACGAAATTAAACTAATTGTTCCTATTCACTTCAATACAGTTCATGGTGGAGGGTATACAAAGTTTGGCCGGGCCGAACTTAAGGCCAGAACAGAATCAATCAATTGCTTTGTTTGCTTCCCAAATGTCAAATTATAAAGGAATGCCAGAGCCTCCTAAAGGGGAACGCAAGCGGATTTGCAAAGAGGCTCAGACATTCCTTTATAATTTGACATTTGGGGAAACAAGCAAAACAAGCGACGATTGATTCTGTTCTGGCCTTTAACGCTTTTCTTACTTGGTACTCATTTTATTGGAATAAGTCATTAGTATGATTTGATTAGTTTTTTTTTTGCAAAATGTTCCATTAAAGTTCGTTTTATGCCACAAACATATTAATTTCGACAGCAAATATGTGGCGGGCAAAACTCGCAAGATTCCACTCGAAAATGTATTCGATAACGGGTGCTGTAATCCAAATACTGAAAATATCGATCGAAATAACTCGAATACGTATGTAAGAATTAGACCCCTGAAATACAAAGAATAGTTCAGCCATTTTAAAAGACCATAATTTTATTTATATTAAAGGTTGGCCAGAACAGTTTAATTGCACCGTGATGACAAAGAGTCTATAGAGAGTAGTAGGAAGAATGTGAGATTTATATTAAGTGAAAATAATCAACAATAAATCCAATATCAAAAACAATACTAAAAACAACGACAACAACCCAAAGGCAAACAATAGTCATGATCTTTTGGCAAGCAAACTATCGGATACGACATGCCTTGCACGTTAATATGTACTGCAATGTAATTCTGTACTAAAAATGCAAAAGGAATTAACTATAAATATTTTTTAGACTGGTAGAAAATCGGTATCCTCAACTTTTGTATCTAGATGTGTTTGTTGCAGATAAATGTGTAATGTAATGATTGTTGACCTTGGTAATATACAAACACTTTTTCATGATAAGATTCTCCCTAGATTTACTTATATAAAAATAAGCTCACATTTGGCAAACATTTGGCAAAAACTGTCTAATATTATTTGCCACAATGTGACCAGCAGAGCCTGTATTATCCAAAGGCAAACAAGAAAATAGCTGATTTTTGAAAAACTGCAAACATTTGACCAATGTGCATTCGCAATGAGGTAATGTGAACACATAATCCACTCTGTATGAAGTTCACACTTGTTTGGACAAATATGGGAAAACAAATTTGGATGAAATATTTGCCTAATGTGACCTTATATGTATATTTTTATGCACATATTTAAATGTTTACTCATTCGTATTCTATTTAGATTATTTTTAATAAATTTTATTATTTAATACAAATTGCATTTTATGCCAACAAACATTTCCACACACATTCTTACATACATACAGATGTCGATCACTATGTTTGTATTTCATGTAAGGCCAAGGTTATCTGTCTGTATTTAAGGTCGTTGATTTCACATTAGAGGAAAATGTACATTTGTATATAGAATTTATATGTATGTACGTACATATGGTCATTCTAATCATTACATATTGACTATTAATAGAATATATATACTGACACACATATATCTGTAGAATGGGGTGTCTGCCTATGTGTCTGTATGTCGACAAGTGTATGGCTATTTAAAATCTATAAAAAAAACAATTTAATTATTTTCATTTTTTTATGGCAATGACATTACAACTGTAAAATGTAAATAAACAAATGATTTGCAAATAAGTTAAATGCTTTGCAAAGAAGTGGTGCTGTTAACAAATAATAAATATAATTTATGATTAAAATGCCAAGTGTTGAAAGGCTGAATTGCCAAAAATTGTTTTATTTTTTTATAGTTTACGGAAATTAAAATTATAGCTCTTTACGTGCAAGAATCTTCAAGTTTTACAACTTTTTACTCGAAAAGCGTTCCTTTACTTCAGACACCATGCAATTCATATGGAACCAGATTACAACTTTTGCTACTTTTGCCGGTTTTACCACTTTCAAAAGTAAAGGAACAGACCATATATTTCTGATGTCTGTTCAAAAAAGGCACTAATATAAAAATGAACAGTGGGAGCGTATCGAAAGTAAAATGTAAGTCCATATGAACTGATAAATAAAAAAACGAAACATTTGGGATGGAATAAATTGTATTGCAAGACGAATGTGGGTGACGTAAGGGATGAAAGATACCAAACAACGGCCCGGACCGGCTTTATGATGGCAAAGCCCTCTATCATCTCAAGTGGACACTGACCTCCCCGTAGTGTCATCTGAGGAGCTGCCTTTAACGCCGGTTTAAGGATGTTGTTTTTGTTGTAACAGAGTTTTTATAACTTCCACCATAACATGGGGGGTATAACTAAATTTGTCATTACGTTTGTAAGACATCGAAATAATCATCGGAAACCCTATGTTAGATTAGGTTTAGGGATGTGCAACCATCTACACCATTTTCACATGTAATTCGAATAATTTCAGTTGTAATTCGAAACATTTCACTTTCACTTGTAATTTGAGAATTCCAATTGAATTTCGAATTATTTCATTTGTAATTTGAGAATTACAATTGCATTTCGAATTATTTCATTTGTAATTTGATAATTCCATTTGAAATTCGAATTATTTCATTTGTAATATGAATTTTTTCATTTGTAATTCGAATTATTTCATTTGTAATTCGAATTGTTCCATTTGTAATTTGAATTTTTTTCATTTGAAATTCCAAATGAAAAACTTCGATTTACAAATAGAAAAATTCAAATTACAAATAGAAAAATTCGAATTACAAATGAAATAATTCGAATTACAAATGGAATTTTTAAAATTACAAATGAAATAATTCGAAATTCAATTGGAATTCTCAAATTACAAGTGAAATGTTTCGAATTTCAAATTAAATAATCAAATTACAACTGAAATTCTTCGAATTACATGTGAAAATGGTGTAGTAGTATTGGTGGCTGCTTCACTCGGAGGCCGTTTGTCAATTGTGTTCATCCTGTGTAGGTTATAGTTGCAGATTTAAAGATGTGGTGCAGTAATATGAGGTTGATAAGGTAAAGATGATAAGATGATTATGATGTACAGGTGAGATAAGGATGTAAAGTTGAGAAGTTTGATGCCGAGGTAGAGATGATATTGTACTGGAAAATAGAAGAAATTTGTTAGTATTTAGTAGTTAAGGACCCTTGGCAAGCCATGATAGATGCTTGGCAAAGTTGACAGTAGATAGGAAGGTCAGAGTGTCTATCTCATATCTACCCAGTATTCGGTATCTACTTGTTTGCAACAAGGGGCACCTACAAAGCAGATGTTCGACAGTCTTTATCTCCTCCGCATCTTCACATAGTCTGCAGTAGTCAATGCCACTGTCATCCGATTTTGAGGTTAGAGATCTCACTCTGCAGTGACCTTTTATAAGTCCCACCGCGAGAGACCGTTCTTCGACGAGAGACCACAGGCCAGATCGCGTTGGATACCCTACAACCAGATTCCAATAGCCATCTTTGATGTGTACTCTCATTGAAGATCTGCCGAAGTTTGCCGATGTAGTAGCACATCGGTAGCCGGACGATTTCATCAACTGATAAGTCGATAGACTTAGAGCCACCTCGAGCTAGTTGAGAGCCTTGAGAGCCGCATGACTATCGACATATAAATGTAGTCACCGGTCCTGTAAGACTGCCTTCAAGCCTTTTCCACCAGTTCAGCTACTTTCCCGATAGCAAGAGTCTCCGCCTGAAAAGCACTAAAAGCCTTTCTGACTGAAATTCGTCGGTATAGGTCCATTTTCGAATAGGCCCCATAGAACGGACGTCAATATTCCACCGAAAGACTGAATTTTGTTATTTAGTCTTCCATAGGGTTATAAAATATTCCAGGTCCGCGGGTTCCTTTATCCCCCATAGAAGCGTAGCTCTTGATTTTCGGTATTTTGAAAGTTTTACCGAAATATCGGAAATTTGGTATTTAGTCTCTTTGAGTCTAAAAACTTTCCGCCAGAAATATGTAGGTATAGATCGACGTTTTGATATAGCCCCCATGGAACGGTACCTTCCGAATTTCGGAATTTTAAAGGTTAGTCATATCATTTTACCGAACTTGTTGAAATTTGGTATTTAGTCGTCTTCATAAACGAAAGGAAACTAATTGTTCCATATTATTTCAATACAACTCGTTGTGGAGGGTGTAACAAGTTCGGCTTGGCCGAACTTAACGCCATTCTTACTTGTTTTTTTTATATGTTTGTATATTAATTTTTCTGCTTAATCTGGCTCTGGGTCAATCTACAGTTCCAGGAATGTGGCTGGTTCGTTGATCCGCTGGAGTAGGTTTGGCGGGGCAATTGAAAAGGTGTCGTGTGTTGTGCGGTCCTGTGCCACATGCTGGAGAGATGTTTTGCACAGTGTCGTCGATCCTTGCCCTAAAGGAGTTTAGACGGCTGCATCAGCCCTGGTTTGTCGTGGCAGCTGACGTTCCTCAACGGCGATAGATGGGGAGGTGCTCCGCATTCAAACTATATCTGCTTATGGCATCTGCAACTGCGTCCGTATGAATGCTATTCAAACCCGCTTGATATGATTGTTCTCTCTTGTAACGCTGGGCCTCTTCTTCTACATCATGAAGATTTTCTTTGACCTGCCTGAATAGGCGGGGCCTATCCACCATATGGTGATTTGGATGGTTCTCACGGTAACACCCGAGCAAGTTCTGTAACGAAAGCATGCCATTGTGTTGATATACTGGAAGAATCTTTGCCACCTCATGTAGATGGTCCACTGAAGTCATGAGGAAGCGCTCTGTTACTGTTCTCAGGTCGGCATTCTGACAAGTTTGAATATTTTTCCATCACGTTGCACTTAGATTCGCGGACCAAACTGGAGGGCTAGGGACTTGAGGAACTTGTTCTTACATTTTAGCTTGTCGCAGATAGTTGCGGCATACGTTGACGACAAGACTATGCTGTCGAATGTGACCCCTAGAATTTTGGGGTAGTTTGAGGTATGCAACCATCGTCCATGACATGCAACTCTCTTCTCTCCTGTGTGGCCCATGTAGTGAACGGAGTGGTCGTAGATATTGTGGCGGATATTTGCATATTCCTCGTGTGGAAAAAGGTGATAAAATCGGTCAAATAGGAGTTCAGCCTTTCACAAATGTCACCAGGGAAGGTACCTGACGCCAAGATCGTGCAATCGTCGGCATACGTTAAGATCTCAATGTCGCCTGGAGGGGGCGGAATGCAGGAGAGGTAAAGGTTAAACAGTTCCGGCGATACCACCCTACCTTGGCGAAATCCATGTTTCATACTACGGGTTTGGACTTCTTGCTCCTGAATTCTACGTAGGACTGACATCCACACATATAATTGAGTACACTATGCTACACGAAAATTATTAACCATATTCTGACACCCAAAAAAGAGAAGACACGTGTCTCGCCGTTTTTTCCTATCTCATCAACATTTGCGGTTATAGGTCTCCAAAGGTTTGAGGCTTTGATGTCAAAAGAGGCCATTTTGTCAGGACTATATCTTCCCAACCCCTAGGAAATTTGAATTAATCTCAGAGACATCTCTCTCTCTCTCTCTTCTCAAAAAGAACAAAAATTGTGAACACCTAAAATCAATCGAACTTCATCTTCAAGGTCAAAATCGTCAAGGTGAAATTTCTTTTAACATTTTTTAGGGGTTTGGTCTACAGCTTTCAAACAACCAACTACAAATTTCGTAGTTGACTCTATTCTTAAATTTTGGACGGTTTGGTATCTATGGACCGGAATCGGAAAAAAAAGTATAAAAATCGAATATTTTCTAATATGTCAATGAAATAATTGGGTCATACCAGCATTCACTAGATATTTACCCTGCAGCCCATCATGTCGAAGATCCAACAGATGCAGATCGACACCTACCACTGTTTTGTGGATTATAAATAAGCCTTCGACACCCCCTACGTTCAAAGTTATTCTTCTACTTTATATGATGACAATAAATGATACTCAGTCCTTACTTATAACACGGAGCAGCAGCATTTTTGGGGGTTGGAAATCGCACAAAAGGAAATTTTCGCTGTAGGTCAAGTTTCTGAGATATCGCGTGATTAATTTTTTGACATTTACCCTATAATACTTGGGAAAATAGCTTCATAGTATCTTTTTTGTCGTTGTTTTAGGTTCGTTTAGAGGTGACATGTTTTCAGTTAAATCGATTGGCGAATCTTTTTGTAGAACATTTCATTATGCTAACTCAATTCCTTTCATATCCTTTTCGTCCTTTATTTCTTGAACCGTAGTAAAATTACTATAAGATGAGATTTTTCAAAGTCCAAACATTCTACAAAAAGATTTTAGGTACGGTTCTCATTGACAACTAACTGATTTTCTCCCGTTTTCATGGTCAGTTTTGATATTTACCCGGACTTGGTTGCATCTGAAATATTTACCATTAATAGCTCATGCCGAACACGTTAATGACAAATTTTCTTGGAGGACAGATCCGGGTTTCAAAATTTTTGAGCCGGATATTCTCTTTGACGATGAATGTAGATGAAGATAATATGATAAACCCGGAAGAACAGTTCTGCTATAGGTCAAACTTCTGACCTTCAGAACATGCCATTGTTGTAAAATGCCTCCGTCACGTTGTTTTCAGTAAATTTTTCAACGACGATTTAATAAATATGTCAATAATGTGGTAAAATCCGAAATGCAAGAATAAACTGTTGGTGTGAACTGTGTTTGAAATGCGTATTGCAAAAGATATGATGCAAAATACCGCTGAAACAACATGAAGTAAGCATTTTAGAGTTTCATATTCCGATGTAGTGCAATATTTACATCAGAAAATTGTAGTGAAAATACACTAGATCTTTAGTGAAGATGCAATTTTATAATTGCTGACCTCAAGCTCGAAGAGAATTTTATTTTTTGATAATTGATTCCTTTTAGGGCCTGTTTAGGTATGCCGATAAGAAAATGAATGCGTCATAACAAAACTTAGGTTTTCATGGAAAAAAATGTGTTATATCTGCAAAACTACTGAATTTTAAGAGAATGTACAGGGAAGACCCGACCACGTCAATTTTTTAAATATGTTATATCTCCAATACCACTAAACCGATTTCCATGAAATTTACAGCAAATGCTAGGCTAGTAAGCCATCGGTTTCTGCGATGTTGCCTGGCCTGCGTGCACTGTGGGCATTCAGCGTGCAAGGCGGTGTGCAATGGTATACACCACCACTGTGGCACCCATTATATAATCCCTGTCGGACTTTTATTAACCAGTTGATCAAATGATTGATAATAGATCGATAATTTTTAAACTGACTAAAAACTGGCTGAAAAGTTATCTAGAGATGAACCACTTTGAACAGAAAAAATTTTCGGCAATTGTCCATGTCTAGATAACTTTTAGACCAATAAAAAGTTAGTCGAAAAGTTATCTAGAGATTAACCACTCTGAAAACAGAAACATGTACCGTCTGCAAAGTATTTGTGTTTGTCGAAGAAATTAGGCACAAATGTATAAATAATTCGCACTTGCTTTTTCTTAATATTCTTCGTACAAATGCAGCATCCAGTTATAGAATACAGTGTTGATGGACTGAACATATTCGTACATATTACTCGTATTATTCTGGAATTAAAAAGGAACACAAAGGAAATATACAAATTTGCCCCTTCTTCTCTCTAACAAAGAGAGAGAGAGAGAGACAAAGAGAGGGAGAGAGAGAATATGAAAAGTCAAAAATAAAAAATACACAGAAACAAAAATTGTTTTTTTCACATTATGTTTTAAACTGACTAAAAATAGGCAAAAAAAAGTTAGTTTATTATCAGTCGAAAAGTTATCTGGCGTTGGACAATACTGACCACTCAGGCGCTCATCGCCTTGTAAAATTAGTCAGTTGGCATAAGGCAAAATGATCGATAAAATGCCACTTATGTTTAAAAAAAAGCCAACCTTAAGTGAGCTTTAAATTGGCCACAGTCCCTACAGGGAAGTCTCAAGCTGTTGACTTGTTACCACTTCTAATGTTGACATTGTTTTTCAACCATTTAAAAAATGCTTGCAATAAATTTGATTGCTGAATTGTTACAACCAATTTGGTTGTAAAAAAATCTCCACATAGGTCTCACATGTGACTCTTACTTACTTTCTTAGCTAGCCCATTACAGAACATTTGTTCCATAAGCCGAACTAAGAAAATATCTTCATTTCCCTCTGTTTCTTGCTTTGCTTTTTGGAATACCGCGTTTTTCGATTTCGGTTTACTCCATCGAAGCCTTGGCCTGCCAGTTCTGCGTGTAGCCATGTAGCCCGTCACGTAGCACGTATTTATACGCCTTTTTAGCGGGTTCATCATTGCTCATTCATATGATATGGCCTAGCCAACGCAATCGTTGCATCTCGATACATTTATCTATACTGATGCCGTTGTATAGCAGATACAGCTTGTGGTTCATACGACGTCGATATTTACCGTCAACGCAGATTGGTCCATAGATCTGTCGAAAATTTTTTCTCAAGCACTGCCTTGTCTGCTTGCGCAAGTATCAGTGTTTTGTAAAGCGTTATGTTTGTTTGACGAGAAGTGGTTTTGTTTTTAAACTGTTTACTTAATCCAAAGTAGCATCTGTTAGCCAATACAATTATTCTTCTTATATCACAATTGATGTTGTATGTTGTGTTTACGGAGCACAATGGTGCCTCAGTGGACAAAAATAAAAAAATGTTTTGTAATTTTTTATAATTTTGTGGTTTTCTTTTATTGAGAACATTTCAAAGAATTTTGTCGATATATGGTGTTACTGTAAAGTTATAGCTCCTCAAACATAGAAAATGTTTCGTAGGTAGCTTATCGTTCTCAAAGAAAACAATCCTACCTACCTAACAAAAAAGCAATGGACACAATGTCTGTTATAGTTTCCAAGAAATAGCTATTTCTTTCTCCAGAACTTTGAAAAAACTGCGTATTTTTCAAAATTGCGAAAAAATTGTCGTCTTTAGGAGCACGCCACGCCCACACCTTCCAATATTTTGACTTAATTTTTTGGTTTCCTTAGTTTCAATATGTTTACTATCGAATCCCATATAGAAATTAACAATCGGTGACGACAAAAAATTTGGGTTTTGGCCAAGAAAATCCATTACTGAACAATACGGATAAAGGCAAAATTCTTCAACATTAGCCTTATCTGCGCTCATGCCCCAACCGAAGACAAGGACATACAGACAAAAGATATATTCTACGAGCGCTTAGAAGAAACATATGACCGTTGTCCTGCCCATGACGTTAAAATTATTCTAGGCGATTTTAATGCCAAAATTGGAAAGGAGAATATCTTTGGCCCAACAGTTGGGAAATTCAGTCTCCACAGTGAAACATCTGTCAATGGAATGAGGCAAAAAACATGGTAGTTAGCAGTACCAGATTTAAGCATCTCGATATTCATAAGGACACCTGACTGTCTCCAGATCAAAGAACAAGTAATCAAGTTGATCATGTTGTGATGTATGGAAGACATTCATTGAGCGTGTTGAATGTACGATCGTTCCGAGGAGCAAACATAGATTCGCACCACTACCTTGTTGCAGGAAAAGTACGTAACCGTCTAAACGTTGCAAATAAAGCACGAACAGATACAACGCGGAAGTTGGACATCGGTAACCAGCAACCACAACAGATAGCCACAGCATATTCCACTCAACTGACCGAATTGCTTAATCAAAGCACTTCTCGTCCCGATAACATATCAGCACAATGGCAAAATATTGCCCACTCCATGCGAACAGCCGCAAAATCAGTACTTGGATACCAGAGACCTCCACCAAGGAATCCATGGTATGGCCAGGAGTATAGTGCTGCTACCGTAGAAAAAAATACGGCTTATAGGGCTGTTTTACAATCAGTTGTAAGGCGTAGCGCACGAGAGAGGTATCGGGAGAAAAGAGAGAGATGGAAAAGCGGGAGTGTGAAAAATCGAGTTGTACAGGGGCCAGAATGAAGTCCGAAATTTTTACCAAAGAGTAAAACATCAAACTGATGTCTTTGGTACAGGCACATCCTCCTGTAGAGACCAGCAAGGTAATTTGGTAACTGATACAGATAGTGTGCTAAAGATATGGAAAGAGCATTTTTCCAAACTGTTGGTACGAAGTCGACGAAAATACCACAGATCCAATCCCAGAAGATGGTATTGAATGTATACTACCCGGCCAAGATGAGGTAAAGACAGCAATAAACGGGCTGAAGAATAAGAAGGCAGCAGGAGCCGATGGCCAACAGCCGAGCTGTTAGCACCATCTCGCAGGAAGAAGGCGTACTCGACGATTGGAACCTGAGCATCCCCTGTCCCGTCCACAAGAAAGGAGATAAGACTGTATGCTTCAACTATAGGGGTGTAAGTCTTTTCCCTATTGCCTACAAGATAGTTTCAGGGATACTGTGCGAACGATTAAACCCTATGGTCAATGAAATAATTGGACCATACCAATGCGGTTTTAGACCTGGCAAATCCACCATTGACCAGATATTTACCCTGCGGCAAATCCTGGAGAAGAACCAAGAGATGCAGATCGACACGTACCACCTTTTTTCTTCGACAGCTCCCTACGTTCAAAGGTATTTCAAGCCATATCTGATTTTGGTATCCCCGCAAAGCTCATTCGGCTTTGTAAAATGACTTTAACTGAAACTCGATCCTCAGTTAAAATAGGAAAGAATCTCTCCGAGTTTTGTACCAAAAGAGGTTGCAGGCAAGGAGACAACCTTTCGTGTGATCTTTTCAACATCCTGCTGGAAAAGATTATACAAGAGGCAAACCTTAAAAAAATGGCACAATTTACACCAATAGCCACATGTTACTTGCTTTTGCTGATGATATAGACATCATAGGAGGATCAGTAAAATAAGTAACCGATACCGATGAAGGTCCAAGGAGAATCTACTAAAGAGGGCCTGTCGGTAAACGGCGAGAAGATCAAGTTGATGGTGTCGACACGCAATGCGTACATAGAACTCGGACCAACTGTTGGTTCCTATAATTTTGAGGTAGTAAAAGACTTTGTCGAAACGAGGTTTCAGGCAACGTGACAGCCTATCGTGTGACCTATTTAACATTCTATTGGAAAAGGTCATACGAGAAGCGAATGTACACGCAGAAAAATTTATGTTAGAAATATGTTTGGATCCAAACAAATATATGTTTGGGACCGGTTGCAAACAAATTAATGTTTGGATCCAAACATAATATGTTTGGGTCCAAACAAATATATGTTTGCAACATTTTGTAACATATCTCAATTTGATATGTTTGGGTACCAACATATTTTTTATGTTAGAACATTTTTTTCATGTGTAGAGAGAGGATGTTTGTCAACGAGAGTAATAACAGTGCTCTCGCGGCTGTGGATTGCTGTTTTATAATGAAGAGTTGTGTGTATTGTATAATAGAAGACGTAGAAGCGAAGAAGGGGGCTTTGGTGGCGTGTATGCGACAAACTCGTGTGTTTCTTGTTTTGTTGTTGTTAACCAACTTAGGAGGAGAAGAAGAAAAGAAGAAATGATATGAATTATATTTTATTTCTTTCTTCAGTGTTTTAGATGCCTTTGTAGAGTCAAGACGGTAAAGTGAGTGAATAAATCAGTGTTTTGTGTTTTCTTAAAGAAATTGTGCTGTTTAGTAAATTAAATGCCCAATACATTTTATAATTGAATCGGAAAGTTGAATGGAATTATTTTATTGGACAAGGAAGAAATTGCATTTAATATTGGTAATTACATACATACTTATGTATATTTGAAATATGGCATATCCATATTTATTTTTACATTTCATAATCATTTGATTCTAGATGCCGATTCCCCGCTGATGATTTCAACTATGAGGACAATTTGTTTTATTTCACAACAAAGGAGAAGCGTTCAACTACGTTTCTATATATTTTTTCTTTTTAAAAGTGTGACTATTTACAAATTATTTCAATCAGTTTTTCTTTTATTAAATTGTGTTATGTATTTCTTTGGAATTTTGTATGTACCTATGTGATTGTTGTTCTTTTGCCTTCCAATAAACAACCTCAACATTTGTGTGTATACTATGGAGATAGCCAGTGAGTTCTTACTGAGAGCAAGTGAGCACACATTTTAAAGTGTTTTACATTGAATTTTACGCTCCCTTGCTCTTAGTAAGCGCTCACTGGTGCATGTGTTTGTTTTTTTGTGCCTTTTGGGTTTGTATTTTTTTGCACCCAAACATATAAAATGTTTGCACCCAAACATAAAATTGTTTCCACCCAAACATAAAATTGTTTGCACCCAAACATAAATATCTTTGCACCCAAACATATAAATGTTTGCACCCAAACATATATATGTTTGCACCCAAACATATATTTGTTTCCACCCAAACATATATTTGTTTGCAGACCCAAACATATATTATGTTTGGGACTGTTGCAAACATATATATGTTTGCTGCAAAATATGTTTGGGACATATGTTAGAGAGGCCGATTTTTTTTTGCGTGTATATACCGATAGAGATAAAAATAGCACTATATACAATAAGGATATAATGTTTCTGGCCTACGCAGACGATATTGATATAATAGGTCGATCAACTCGATCCGTAACAGCCACCTTTGCGAAAATTGAAAAAGAGTCTGCCAAAGTGGGTCTGGCAGTCAACGGCGATAAGACAAAGTTTATGGTATCAACACGCAAGACGTCCAGTAGACTCGGACCAACTGTTGATGTTCAGAACTACAATTTTGAGGTAGTAAATGACTTTACTTACCTCGGCTCCGCCATAAATAAAAGGAACAACATCAGTTTTGAAATCAAAAGAAGAATAATATTGGCCAATAGATGTAAACAGTTTAAAAGCAAAACCACCTCTTGTCAAACAAAACTCACACTCTACCAGACACTGATACTACCCGTACTTATGTACACAGAAAAAAATTCATTCAATATATGAATAGTGTTCAAAAAAATTTTCACATGTTCAGATTTTTGTATTTTATGAACCTAGTTCATAAAGCAATAAATACCGGTTTCTTTTTTGAATGAATCATAAACATGTAATATATGTATTCTATTTTGCAAAATATGAACAAATTCATTCATTTCAAAATAATCTTCTTTAAAGCAAAAAAAGTTGTTTATATTCCAAACTCTTTTTTTTATATTTTTCATAAATTTATTTTTCCTATACAATTTTTTTTTTTATTTTATTTTGAAACTATTTTGTTTATTTTATTTTCAAATTAGTTTTTTTTTTTATTTAATTTTGTAATTCCTGTTCTTTAAAGGGCTCTCTTCTAATTGATTTTCCTAATTAATTATGTATCTTGTAAATCAGAACAATGTGAACCATACGTTCATACATATTGAGTCCATCAGCATTATCTTGAATTTTTAGATGTTGCATTTATATTAAAGTAATTAAAAAATTGTATTTGCGAATTAATGCTATTGATATGGTGAGTGTCTTCCGACAACAAACGAAATCTATGGCGGTTAGTTAGTGTGGTAGTGGTGAGTAGTGGCGGTTGTTTAGGCTGTTGTGCTTTAAAGCAACAATTGTTGTTGACATGGAGTCAATGTGCGTGTAGATACGATGGAGGGGAGGAAAGACAAAAACAATAGAAGCAAATCCACCACATCTTTGTAGGCAAAGCACAAAAACTGGTTTTGCCAGAAAATAGTGGTTAACGTAGGAGAAACTATGAAATTTATTTTTGTATTTTAGAAAAGCATTCATACTTTTGCAAAAATAGTATTGTGTGCATGAGTAAAAAAAAATTCCATTCACTTTAAAAGAGGTACGTTCAAATTATGGACAACAAAAATTATGAACGGAATTAGTAAAAAATGCATACTTTTATTTTTTCTGTGTATGGATCTGAAGCATGGGTACTTGCGAAAGCAGATGAGGCAGAACTTGGTGTGTTTGAAAGAAAAATTATTCGAAAAATTTATGGGCCAATATGCGTCGACGGTGAATACCGACGTCGTATGAACCACGAGTTATACCAGCCGAACGAATTTTAATTCGAATCGTCTTAGAGAAACAAGCCATAAGAGTATTTGCAATTTTTTAGAAAAATATTTTTGAAAAAATCGCGCGAATTTTATGCCCTCCACCATATGGAGGGTATAATTAAATTTGTCATTCCGTTTGTAACACATCGAAATATTCGCCGGAGACCCTATAAAGTATATATATTATTGATCAGCATAAAATTCTAAGTCGATCTAACCATGTCCGTCTGTCTGTTGAAATCGAGATACAGCTCGCATTTTTTAAGATAGAGCGTCAAAATTTGGTACAGAAGTTTTTATTACATCCAGTATGGTTGGTATAGAAAATGGGATATATCGGTCCACGTTTTGATATAGCCCCCATAGAACTTTACCTCCCGATTTTCGGTATTTTTGAGGTTTTAACGTCATTATCCCACCAAAATGGCTGAAATTTGGTATTTAGTCATCGTTGGGTGTATAAAACTTTCCACCTGAAATTTGTTGGTATAGGTCCACGCCTTCACATAGCCCCCATAGAACGGTACCTCCCGATTTTCGGTATTTTTAAGGTTTTAGCTTCATTATCCTACCAAAATGGCTGAAATTTGGTACGTAGTCTTCTTTAGGGGTACAAAACTTTCCCCCAGAATTTAGTCGGTATCGGTCCACACCTTTATATAGCCCCCATAGAACGGTACCTCCCGATTTTCGGTATTTTAAAGGTTGTGGCCACAATAATCCACCGAAAAGGCTGAAATTTAGTACTTACTCTTAGTTGGTGGTATAGAACTTTCTCCCAGAAATTTGCCGGTATAGGTCCACGCCTTCATATAGCCCCCATAGAACGGTACCTCCCGATTTTCGGTATTTTGAAGGTTGTGGCCACAATAATCCACCAAAATGGCTGAAATTTAGTACTTAGTCTTCGTTGGGGGTATAGAACTTTCCCCCAGAAATTTGTCGGTTAAGGTCCACGCCTTCATATAGCCCCCATAGAACGGTACCACCCGATTTTCGGTATTTTAAAGGTTGTGGGCACAATAATCCACCAAAACGGCTGAAATTTGGTGCTTAGATTTCATTAGTTGTATAAAACTTTCCTCGAGAAAATTGTCGGTATATAGGTATTTTGAAGGTTGTGGCCACAATAATCCACCAAAATGGCTGAAATTTAGTACTTAGTCTTCGTTGGGGGTATAGAACTTTCCCCCAGAAATTTGTCGGTTAAGGTCCACGCCTTCATATAGCCCCAATAGAACGGTACCTCCCGATTTTCGGTATTTTAAAGGTTGTGGCCACAATAATATAGCCCCCATAGAACGGTACCTCCCGAATGTGGTTATTGTGAAAATTAGCCACATTTTTTACCGAAATTGCTGAAATTTGGAATTTTGTCTTTTTCATACACAAAGGGAAATTGTTCCATTTTACTTTAATACAAATCGTGGTGGAGGGTATAACAAGTTCGGCAAGGCTGAACTTAACGCCGTTCTTACTTGTTTACAAAATATTTTTCACAATTTTGGAATTACAAAGTTTTTTTTACAAAATTGCAAATACTCTTATAAAACCGAAAAGAGCCGTAGGCGAAAATATTTTTTTTAATATTTTCACAATTTTAGAAAATACAGAATTTTTCTAACAAATTGCAAATATGTAATTGTATAAAACAGAAAAGCGATGCAGTTGAAATATTTTTGAAAAAATCGCGCTATTTTTTACAAAAATATTTTTACTATTGAAAAAATACAAAGTTTTTGTAAAGAAATGCAAATACTAAAAAAAATTCCCGATTTAATTTTTTTTCAAATTAAGTAAATAATATACTCTCCGAACTGCTACTGACAAATTCAGACATAATTTCATTTTTAAATAATATTATGAAATCTAGAAGATTTTGTTAGACAAATGTACAATTCCGTTTATATTCTAACCTCTTCTCTAAAATGTATAACAGTTCTTTGATCAAAAAATTTCGAAATGCAAAATAAAAAATAACTTTGAAAATAAGAAAAAAATCGTTGGGTGTTATGTCCGCTTTTTTTGTAGTTATGTCCGCTTTGCTTCACGGACAAAACTCCCAACCAATTTTGGAAGTTATGTCCGTGGGTGTTTCGTCCGGGCACTTCCTAAACATGTGCAAAAAGGACCCAATGAAAAATACAATTAGACCCCAATGTTATTTAGACCCCAGTTTGATTTTCAAATTCTCGATTTACTTGTTGTGAAGACAAATTGACCCCAACAGCTGAATGGAAAAAGGTCCCAGAAAGACGAAAATAGGCCCCAAAAGCTTTGTTGTTGTTTTCCATATACCTATTTTCATTTTTAATTTGGGGTGTTATTTCATGGGGCCTTATTTCTGTACGTTTTAATTTCTTATCAGACATAAATCCCATTCCCCTATAGAAATTTTGCAAAAGACCTACCATGTCTTACAAACGCTAGTAAACTTCTTTTCTCCTCATAATGCTATAACCAGAATAATATATATTTCCACAAGGCACTAAACCGGAAAGCTCATATTCGTTGACTTACGTATGAGTAATATTAATAAATACTGTTATTTATACGACCTCATTGTCTTGTCTTAAGGAGAAAATTTCATTCAATGTAAAGCATTTGTTTTTTTTTGTGTTTATGACCTTAGTATTATGTATTCAATAATAGCGGTTTCCACTGGGCTGATTAGGTCAATTGTTCGATGGAATAAATAAAACTAATTTATTTCATGATCAACGTTTCGTTGGCCTTTTTTCCAACTTCATCAGGAGTTTTTATTTGAAAATCCTACGACAAGAATACATCATTTTTATTGCACAATTTTGGAATTTTTAGGTTTTTATCTTTTACTTACAATTAGTTTATTGTAACATGATTATTAATTATGTTCATTTTTATAAAAAAAAAACTGGACTTCACAAGACAGATATTTACTTCCGAAAGTAATTAGAATATGGAAAAATATCGAACTAACAAGAACAAACGACGACAACGCCCCTTACTTTAAAAGTTCATTTCAATTTTATCAGCTGTATATTTACATGTTGACTTGAACAACAATCAATTAATAATTAAATTACGCACTCACACGCCGAACACACATGTCTAAGCGTGAAGACCTTTCTATCAAGGATATTCATTATCGATGGCATGCCTAACAAACATGTTTTTGTTTTTAATGAAAAAATGAAAAAAAAATGAAAAACCCAAATAAAATGCAAAAACACAAATTGAAAATGTATTTTCATACGGCGAAAACAACAACAACACCAACAATTAAAATGGAAAACAAGTGTTGCAAATGACAATGAAACTTTAGCAAATACCCCGCATAGAACAACTTTAAATAAACCAAAAACAACAAACACAATTCCAACAGACAATTCAAATGAATGGCTTGACATCTGGTAATTCATTCACTTCTATCGAATACACGCACACATACATACACGCATTCATATGTTATGCTATCTCTAATAGGCCCAATTCAGATATTTTAAAACGAAATAAAACTGGCAATTAAAATTGTTCCCCCCCTCACAAGTGTTTGTGGAAATTTATGGGAAAATAAAAATCAAACTGAAAAACTCAAAAGGTGTTTTTTGGTGTTGCAAACGTCAACAACTGATAAATGTCCACCGCCTTTAGCCATCCAAAGAACAAAGCAACACCTTTTCATTTGGAACAACATATGGGCCACTTTAGGACTTAAACAATTATCTTCAAGTCTTTAGAATTTTCAATTTGAATATCAGTTAAAGGAAAACGCCTTCAAATATCTTTAACACGCTCAGCATATGCCTAGAAGAATGACTTGTTCCACACATGTACATACATCTATGCGAACCATTTTACTGACCAAACCTCAAATTTATCAAATGCGTGTTCTGAACGCAAGGAAAATCTAACCCGAACAGGGCAAGAAGCAATGACTGGTGGCTACACCCCAAACGAGACAAACAATGTTCCAAACACGCCACCTTAACATTGTGGCGGTTGCTTGGTCCACACCAACACCACCTTTATTGTACTCTTTGCTTTGTGGCCTATCAACATTCTGTCACCGGACAGTGATAAAGTTAACATTGGTTTGTACGATAAATCATTGTGAGAAGACAAATTGGAATCCGTTTGGGATAAATTATGGAATGTCCAGTCAATATGCTGTTGACCCATAGCTATTGTGATAAAAATGAAATCATAACAATTCAAAGCCTTTTTTATTGGAATATCATTTCTGATTTCGACGGTAATAATGCGTGCGAACATTTTGTGCTTCGTTCGTCTATTATTATTTAATTTTTTATTTTGTATTCAGACTCAAAAATTCTGCAACCTGGACTGGTTGCGCTCACAAAAAATCAGGCGATAGTTGAGTGTGGTTAGCTGGGCAGCTAAACAAATGCAGCGTGTCATGTGACATCAATCCGTGACATGGATGCTCACTGCGATAACACACAAGCATTTACGGCATCGACATCATCCTGTTGTGCTGATGCATCCTTGAAGATGGCCCATTAGTGTCATGAGGAGGCAACCTGTTGCAGTCCTCAGGGCGGCATTTTTGCAGGTTTAAATATGTATCAATTGCATAGTGCTTACATTTGAATATCACACTGGCGCCGCATACGACAGACTGGCCTATTGCTTTGTAAGAGGTCAACAAGGTTTCTTTGTCAGCACCCCAAGTGCTGCCGGCGAGGGACTTTAGAACCTCGTTCCTACTTCTAATTTCAAATAACTGTGGCTTGCGAGGACGACTACAAATGCTATCGAAGGTTACACCCACTATGTTGGGGTAGTTAGTGACCGGAATCAGGACACCATCGACAAATAAGTTCCGCGTGAACCCCATTTCAGCCGTCCAAGCGGTGGATTCCCGCCCTCAGTGGATTTAGCGACGGATATTTTTCATATTCCTCAGATGAAAGAACTGTTTTAGGTACATCTAACCTATCACATATGTATATCATCGACGATAGGACCCAACGCCAAGATTGTGCAATCTTCCGCATACACTGCGATTTCTATCTTAAGACCATCCTGCTAGCTTTCCAGGCTTCTGGTACAATATGGGTGGCTAACGATAGATTGAGGACACTTGTTAAATACTCAACTCCGCGTTCATCCAGTTGCTTAAGAATTACCACTGACATACTCAATGCGTCCAACGCTTTCAATGATTTTGCGTTTCGTACAATGATCCGCATTCACTGCGATTTCTATCTTGGGACCATCCTGCTAGCTTTCCAGGCTTCTGGTACAATATGAGTGGCTAACGATAGATTGAGGACACTTGTTAAATACTCAACTCCGCGTTCATCCAGTTGCTTAAGAATTACCATTGACATACTCAATGCGTCCAACGCTTTCAATGATTTTGCGTTTCGGATGACGTCTGTAACATCACCCACGGTAAATTGTTGTGGGACCAGTTCGACTGGGATGACTCTTCTTATACGGTGTGGCACACTTCTCTTCGTTCTATCACTCTCGGCTGGCTCTATAAACTGCCGGTTAAAATAATACGCGACTTCTTTGGGTCAGCTTCTGTCACGCCGTTGAAAGTAACAGACGTTCTATCATCCTTCTTTCCCCGATTCGAGAGCGATTTAACCGTTGCTCTCAATTTACTTAATCCTGTACCAATGTTGCATTGCTTCAGGTGGTCTAGCCACTTTTTCGCTTATATTCGCCTACTTCAACAGTAAGTTCACTATTTCTTGGGTCTTTAGGGTTCGTCGTACGTAAACTCATCACGCTCGGGGCGAAGAGAAGAGTACTAAGTCGCATTAGATATCTTCCTGCCGAGGATGAACCACTACAATTTAAAATGGATGATGTTGCAAATGTCATCAGGAACGCTAAGTCATCGAAAGTGTTGGACCCTGATGTAATCTCCATGAAAATGCTGAAATAGCTGGATATGCCGTGAGTCGGTATCTCACTAAAGTTCTCAACCTGTCGCTAGTCACCTACATCGTTCCCGAAGTCTAGAAAATGGACAAGGGTGGTCCCGCTGTGTGTGGACATCAGTCGTACGTGGAATTCTTGAATAATAAGTCCTAGCCGCGAAGAGTGATACAGGAAATTCCCTATGGTAGAGTCATATCTGGGGAACTGTTTAACCTCTACCTCTCCAGACGGCATTGAGATCGTAACGTATGCGAATGATTGTGCCATCTTGGCATCAGGTACCTTCCCCAATGTCATTTGTGAAAGGCTGAACTCCCATTTGACCGATCTTCCACGCGAGTAATATGCAAATATCCGCCACTAAATCTACGGTCACTCTGTTCACCACATGGACGACAGAGGAGAGAACAGAGTTGAATGTCTTGGTCGATGGTAGCAGAACTCCGACCACAAACTATCGACAGTGTGTTCATGTCGTCCACGCATGCCACAGCTATCTGCGATAAGCTTAGATAAAGGAACAAGGTCCTCAAGTGCCTAGCCGGTAGTACTTGGGGTGCAGATAAAGAAAACTGGTTGGCCACATATAACGCAATAGTTCGGTCTGTGGTAACTTATGCGGCGCCAGTATGGTCCGCGAATATAAGATATTCAAACCTGGGAAGATATTCAAACCTGTCAAAATGCCGCCCTGAGAATTGCAACATCCGGTACATCATGCTTCCGTTGGGGTGTTACCGTGAGAGCCATGGTAATTATCATATGGTGGATAGGACCCCCCACCCAGGCATGCTAGGAGCGTCCTCGTTCACAGTGCAAAATGGGGTGCTATCAATGTGCTCGACCTTCGCTGTATCCCTCTGGTCGTTGTCTGGGATGGTCATTGCCCTCTAATAACGAAGTAATATCGAACATATAACACAAGGCACAGATATTTATGGGCGGTATGTTCAAATTCAGCAACATTACCTCAGCCGTTCCACACTTTACTGCTATCTCCATACATTCCATGTATGGTTCACTAGAGTCAAGCTCAAGTGGAATGGGTCTGTACTGGACAGACTGGTGTATGAGAAAAGCAAGTCATCCTACTTCGCTTCTTGTACGATCCTTCGTAAAACGTTGTGAGCTGGTGAGCTTTGTTTTTTGGATCGCAGCGACCATGATGTTCTTTCGACTCAAAGTATACTTTGTTGCGGAAAACGTTGTAATTCAATAGCAGGAATTATGCATTTCCGGGGCGCCGAACAACAACTTGGGGTGTCAGATGATGTCTTTGTTGTTGTTGGGAAGACTGCGGCGGTGTCTCGTATTCCTACGACGACGATGATTCCGACTATGAAGTTGGAGACACGCTGAGAGACGATCTTACGCAGCAAGCAATAACATATCTCCTATCGCAGTAGACTAAGACCTGAACAGCCTCTGAATTGCACCCATCCTCAACATCCATTACATCTCACCGAAGTTAACATGTGGTGGATACGGATCCTGCAAACGGAGCAGATATATGGCTCGGGGTTGTTCGGCACGGACCTAAAGAGCGCGGAGCAGGCATTCCGGGATATATTGTCGCTCCCATGGTCAAGAACGTATACGAACACAAACACATAATTGTTGAGGTGACGGTCCCTTGTCAAAGATTCCTCCGAGTCAATCCGGTGCAAAGAACCGGCCGCGGTAGGATTGGTTTTAAGGTTGTTAAAAACTTCGTTGTGATATAAAAAGAGGAATAGTATTGGCCAACAGGTGCTACTATGGCTTAAGTAAGCACTCTAAAAACAAAGACTCATCTCGTCAAGCAAAAATAAAACTTTACAAAGTACTGATACTACCCGTGATACTACCCGCCCTTCACGCCGAATATCCGGTTTCGATTCCAAGGCCAGAAAACATCATATTTTCAACGGTGACAGGTATGTTGAGTTTTACGTGGTACCGTGGTCTCAAAATGAAGCCTTTGGTACGACTTTGTAATTAGAAAGCTTATACCAGTTGGACCCCGAACGGCCCGTGACTGTTGGCATCAGTCTACAATAAGTACTCCTCAGCGTAATTTAAGCCTCATTTCCTGGCTACATATTCTTTCTTGTAAATTGAGGCACAATGTCCTTTTCCAATTTTGGTTTGAAATTCGCCTAGAACTATGACAACGATTATACGCTCCTAGAATACATAAAAATATCTTTCTCCTACATGTCCTTGTCATCAGGAGAGCCACGGTAGTTAAGGACTTGAATTGTTTCCCATTTTCGCATTTTCGATTCCAGGCATAACGTTGTTTGTTTGTATTTCTGTCCACTGTGTTAGAATAAAAGTGAGTGGTGTTAACCTGAATCAATGCGTGTGAGACTATGTAAATGTGTGAGTGCGTGCATATCTGCACACATACATATGCAGGTATTTGTCAGCTTGATATCGGAATAGTTGAATTTACAAATCAAATGACTTTGGTGGTAATAGGCCTTTTAACTGGCCTGTTTGTCGGTTTAGGCTGGCAAAGGCTGCGGCGATATGTTCAACATATGGAGCAATAGTCGTTTAAAATAAACAATAAAATATTATTTTCGCTTAGATGTTATTAGACTTTTTTCATTTGTTTTTTTTTTTTTGTTTTTGGTCCAGTTGCGTGCTGTTTCTATGGAATCTCAAGGTAGCCATATGCAGATTTGGTTTTTGCTTTTTGAAATTTAGATTTAACTTCGATGATATTGAGTTCACAACCCAGAGTCACTTAAAATAACTTATGAGCATAAAAATGCATGTTTGTTTTTGTTGTTGCTAAAGGTATGTTTGTTTGGTTGCGGGCCTCTCCACACCAAGGAGGCCGAACAGCAAGTACTGGTAGTACTGGCAACCGCAACAGGTTACAACCAAGAACGCATGCATCAAATGTCACGCATTTTTAATGGCTTTCAAAAATGTTCATTTGTCGCAAAATTCGTTTTTGTTTTCTATGTTGGCTTTGATTTGAAACTCGTTTTGTTTTCGAAAATTTGTTCTCATATTTTTAGGAATGAATGGAATGTACTGATTTCTAGGTTTGCCGCTTATCCCGCTTAAAAAGGCCGATCATCACGAATGACAATGTTACGTAGGGGATGATATATACTAAGAAAAGGTTCCGAACGGCTAGGAAAGGTTCTGACCTGCTATAACGTTTGCATTGTGGTTAGTCGCAAGCTGAAACATATCATCTCGATATTCACTGCGGTGTATGGGAGACAAACGGGATGAGTCGATGCTCCATGGAAGACAAGATTTGAGTCGAAGAATTCTATGTTCTTTCACAAAAAAGAATACTAGATGATGTATTCCAAGCTCCGAGGTGTAAGTTTCTTTGGCATCGCATGCAAAATACTACCGGGTGAAGTACCATAGTTCATTGCCTTTGAAATACAGGAACACAAACACATAATTGTTGAGGTGACGGCCCCTGGTCGAAGATTCCTCCGAGTCAATCCGGTGCATAGAACCGGCCGCCGTGAGATACGGAATACGAGACGCCCCCGCAGTCTCCCCAACAACAACAAACGCAGCACCTAACACCGCAAGTTGGCCCGGAAATGCATCATTCCTGCAATGCAATTGCAAAGGTCTCTGCAATAAGGTCAGTGAAATTGTGGACTTTATGAGTCGCCGCGATCCAGGAAACAATGCTCACCGCCACCTGTGGCTTACGTTGTGATGGTTGCCTTGCGTTGGACTTGCCTTCCTAATACACCAGCCTGTCCAGTACAGACCTATCTCGCTTGAGCTTGTCTCTAGTGACCCATACATGGAATGTATGGGGTAGCAATAAAGTGTGGTACTACCGAGGTAGAGCTGCTTAATAAGTACACACCGCCGACAAATAGCTGTGCCCGGCGTTATATGCCCGATATTAGTTCGCTTTTAGAAGGCAATAACCGTCAGCTGCCATGGGACTTCAATTCTCATTACGAGCTTTGGCATTCCTTCCTAGGTAATGACCAAAATGGTACAGCGCTGGCTGAGCATATTGATAGCTCCACGTTTTGCACGGTGAATGAAGACGCTCCTACGAGGATTAGAGGAAACTGCAACAGCTCGTCATCACCATTGTGGCACTAGGTCTTATAAATGACGTATGCTGGCAATCCGTCATTTCCCTTATCGTCGTCTCCGTAAACATACCACCCAATTTCATAACCTCTGAACATCGTACTTTCCTGAACCATGGGAAAGCTGATTGGCAAGGGTTCAGAGAATTTGCCCACCCCCTCAGAGCCTAGGGTAGCTGAGAGAACTTTCCGGGATATCATCACTGCACCAGCCACTCGCTACATACTTGCTCGTCGAATACCCGAAATAAGACCAAATTTCCCAACAGAGGCGACTGGACTAGCAAATGAATACCCAAGAGTTAAGGGGCGTACTCTAGAAGTCAACAGGCTAGTAGGCGATCATAAGCTGATGAGCGATGTTGCAGATGCCATCCGAAATGCGAAATCATCCAAAGCGTTGGGCCCGCACCGAATATCGATGGTAATGCTATATAAGCAACTGGATGAACCCGAAGTTGAGTATTGAACAAGTGTCCTCAACCTATCGTTTGTCACCCATATTGTACCAGAAGCCTGGAAAGTTGGTAGGGTGGTCTCGCTACTGAAGCCTGTCAAGGATGCCAGCAGAGGTGAATCGTACAGGCCGATTTCGCTCCTGTCGACAGTAGCAAAGATCCTAGAGGCACTACTCCTCCCCACGATGAGAAGGTGTTTCCAGTTGCCCAACATCAACATGGATTTCGGAAAATGCATAGTACTACAACATCATTAGACTTATCCACACATATCAGTAGAGGACTGAACCAGAAAAGGCCGTGCGACCGAACAGTCGTGGTGGCTTTTGACCTATCGAAGGCTTTCGATACGTACGACATAGGGATCGTCATGTATGCGGATGATTGTACGATCTTGGCGTCGGGTCCTATCGTCGATGACATATGTGATAGGTTAAATGTCTATATATCCGCCGCTAAATACACTGCCACACTGTGCACCACATGGACGGCTAAAATGAGGATCCCACTGAACATACTGGTCGATGGTGCACTGATTCCTACCACTAATTATCCCAAAATACTGGGTGTAACGCTCGATACCATGTTTAAGTCATCCTCGCATGCCACAGCTATTTGCGATAAGATCAGAAGTAGGAACAAGGTGCTCAAGTCGCTGGCCGGCAGCACTTGGGGAGCTGACAAAGAAACCTTGTTGACCACCTACAATGCAATAGGCCGGTCTGTGGTAAGCTATACAGCGCCAGCGTGGTCTGCAATGATTAGCACTACGCAGTGGAAGAAGATTCAAACCTGCCAAAATGCCGCCCTGAGGACTGCAACAGTGTGTCTCCTCATGACACCAGTGGATCATCTTCATGAGGAGACGAAAATTTTACCGGTGCGTCAACACAACAAGATGTTGTTGATGCAGTACCTGCTTGGGAGCTATCGCAGTGAGCATCCCTGTCACGATTTAATGGAATGGCTTTCTCCGCCCAGACACGTCAGGAGAGATCTTCATGATCTAGAGAGAGGTCCAATGATATAAACCAGAACCTCTAGACCAACGATCCTATCAGGCAGGTTTGGATGGCATTCACACTGATATGGTTGCGCGGACAGTACGGAGATTTTAGCCCAGTTAAGATCCGGACGATGCAGCCGACTCAATTCGTTTTGGACCTGAATTGACGCCACGATACCCAACACATGCCCAGCATGTGGATTGGGACCACACGATACCTGTCTCCTGATTCCTTATAGACGCAACCAGTACAGGTTGCAGAATTCTTGAGTCTGGATTCAGAGGAACCAGAACCTTATAACTGAAATAATATACGAACGAACATATTTGCGTTGCTACAACAACATTGCCAATGAAATAATTGGATAACATACGTCTTTAAACGTGGCAAATACACCATTGACAAGATCTTCACCCTTTGTTAAAATCTGAGAGAACAAAAACGACCCTTAACACTTTTTGGTGAGCTTTCATTACTTCTACAGGATCAAAGGTGTTCCAAGTAGCGTTACCGACAGCTTCTGGTCGGAAATCGTCAAATAGTCAACAAAATTTGGAAAATCGTCACCATGCACAGTGCACAATCCACCCATTGCACAATCCACCCATTGGCCAAAAATAAAAAAATTTATGTCAAAATTTTGGTACAACATCCGGCAACTCAGACAGCTATGACATGGACCTTTTTAAAAATATATTAGTTTTTGTTTCATTCGAACGCGATCTTTTTAAGAATAGCTCCAAAAATCGGAACATTGACTAATATTTTTTGTTGTGAGTACAACCTATATTTTAAGTGCAAGAAAATATATTCAAAATACCGCGAAACTAATACGTATAGCAAAATATTATAGTGGATTTTGAAGTAGGAGGTATTAGCTTAATTTTCATTAAAAAATAGTGTTTCAGCGTGCTGTGGAATTGTAGTAAGCTGCATATTTTCTTAGTGTATTTTGTAATGCCATTTCGATCATATACTTTATTTTGATCTAAGGTTTTAGTCATGATGCCCACCAGTGCCCACCTCGGGAATAATTTTCCAAAGTAGGTCATAGGTTTAAGATTATTCAGTATTAAAGTCAGCTGCCATCTAGTGCCAGACTATAAATGGTGGGTCGCAAAATAAGGCTGCCCTAGAATATTGTTTCTATGGATATATTAGGGTATAACTCTATTATCTGACCACGTACATTAACATAATTGGAATCAATGGAAAGGTCAAGAATTCGTCTTTTATATATGACTTACGTGGGCGTGTATGTGCCGTCGAGAAAAAAGGCTATAAGTTCTATATTAAAAATTTTACCAATTTTCAGACAAAAATGTTGTTTTTTTTAATCCGCTAAATTGGTTGGATTTTATGTTGTTTTGAAGATTGTTTTGTTTCCCCAAGCTTATTTTTGCATCATAAGATAATCGCGACCGTTGTTCATGTCATTTTGTATTAACAGCCTAAAACAATTCTTACCGTATATCCCCTCCAGAGGGGAAGGGGGGTGAATGTTACGCTCATGGTTTCTTAAAACACTCTTCGCAGCATCACAAAGCTGTACCCGGCGCATTGGCTTGATTTTTACACTCTAAATATTTTTGGCCACTTTCTCCATACAAGTGGATCCACTGTGCCATGGTCTAAAACTCGGTTGGGTTACTGTTAAATCGAAGAGGAGGCAAAAACTATGAAAATACCTGTATTCCAGATATGTGGGACATCGATTTTCTTAAAGTCTTTCATGCAAGTTTGGTATTCTATTTCATGCAATTATGGATTACGTTAAAAATCGTCATTTTGGACCATAAACAATCAAATCGTCATTTTTCAATTTTGGCCCAAAAAATCGCCAAAATGACGACAAATCTTCAAATTTGACAACTCTGGTTCCAAGGCCTATCTGGATTTGGTATCCCCGGTGTCGTGACATCAACAAATTCGGAAACAATAGAATTATACTCTCCTGGAACATCCGAAATTACCTTCAGCGTTAAATTCTGATCCCTGGAACTTAACTGGGCACTTTAAGGTTCGTCGTTGAATTAATAAGCTGATTATTGTTAACATCCACAAGAAGTCCAAAATGTTTCAAAAAGTCTGACTCAATTATTGACTGTGCAACATCAGCAACAATAAAAGACATAACAAATTTTCGTCGAAGACCAATGTTGCACTTTACAACTTTTGTTCCATACGTTCGTATTTTCGTATTATTTGCTGCATACAACACACATGATTTCCGTGGACACTTTTTATCTTCACTCCTCGGTGGTATAACTGAAATGTCGGCTCCAGTATCTATAAGGTACCTGTACTTCGATTTTGTGTTTTGAATGAACAGGCGACTTATCTGTATGCCACTCTCATCCCTCACCGTACATGAGGTGCCTAATTGTTTCCCGAAGGTTTGAAGGAGCAGGGCGACCGACATTTTGTAGCCTTCTGCCAAACTTGAAATGGTACCAGCATATGGAAGATCTTGTCCGGGAATTCTTCTTGGGCGGACATAATTCGTTTTGTTTCTACTATTTCCTTTTACTGTCAAACTATCGACCTTTTTTAAAAGTTCAGATACATACTTTTCAAGAAATTGCAATCGACCGTTGTCGCTTGTTGAAACCGCGTTGACTACACCATCAGCATCCGAATGGTCATGGATTTTATCTGCCATCATTGCTAACTTATCAATTTTATCTTCGCTCACCGACAACATAGCTCTTTTTGTTTGAGGAAGGCGTTGAATCCACAATGGAGGGCTTTTTGTCACCAGTACATACGTTTTCCAATAATTGCCGTAGCCTCTTTTCTTCCGATTCCATAAATTCGTTCAGCAATGTCTTCTTGAGCGTCTCATATTTGACCTTCGCTGGGGGATTATCCAAAACATGACTCACGTGACTTAGGATGTTGCTTTCCATGGATCCAACTAGCGTGTGGAATTTTGTTTCGTCCCAAAATATTCCTGCCGTTATAAATTGGGATTCAAATTGTATAAACCATAGCTTTGGATTTTGTCGCCAAAATGGGGGGACGCGTACAGCAACTCGGGATATTTCCATTGAATTATTTTCGGTTGAAATATTTGAAAATTTTTGAATTTCTTCCGTTCGGGGTCACCAAAGTAGTATGGATATGAGTGTTCTTTTCAATTTGAAATACAAAACTAAATTTTATTTTATGAAAATATTTTTGTTTACATTTTTCTCAAAGTAATAATTCTTAGCCTACTTAATATCTTTTATTTTTGATAGCACAGTTACTGCTTGTAGTAAGTGCCACAACAGGTCCTACAGCCCTTTAAAATTGCATCAATTGCATCAATACGCTATTTGTAGCTAATGCAGGGAAAATATCTCTCGGATCAGTTTAGGACAAACGAGGTTTCAGAAATAAAGTCTATTGTCCAATCACCTCTACCTCCTGCTGGAGCAAGCTATATATGGTCCGAATAGGAATGACACACCACTAACGTACACAAAAACTGTATGACAAATTTGTATTTTTGTAATCAGCCCAATCATTCCCCTCTATTTACTGACTCACGTACAGCCTCTGAATACCATATTTGTAAAAGAAACAATTTTAATACATATTCTACAACATTTATTTATTTGTTCTCCAAAAATTACTTAATTTGTTGTAGAACACCACAACGAGATAAACTAACTTCGCATGAACTGGACACTCAACTAATTCATAGTGACTCTGAAGATCATTAACGCATTGATTATATTGATATTTTGTTCAAAAATGGACACGATTGTGTGTGTCTATTTGTTCCACTGAAGGTGAACAACATTTTCAAAGAACAAACACTGTGTGTGCGACATATTAGACATAGAAAAAAGTCGAAAATAAAAGCAATAAATTTTGCACTTTAAAAAACGGATGTTGTTGTTCAGAAAACAAAAATGCAATCAATGCGTGAGACAGTTGGGCAGGCAGGCAGGTACTGACTGGAGCCAATCAAGTTTTTTTCGAGCAAATTTTAATTGAAGTTTAAATGGAAACTAATTACGTGTTACGAGACCAAATCCTATTATATCCGTATCAGGTGTTTTTGGACTAATAGTTTTAAACTTGTTCAAGTATTTGTCAAAATCAAACAGAATTTGAATTTGCTTTTAAAATATCTCAGTGGTTTGTGACAATATTTTAAATATGTATTGTAAAGCACGACTTACAAAAAAAGATTTTTAATAGTACGGGTTAAGGAACGGAGTTTTCATTAAATTATAATGATACTAGCAAAGAGCCCGCTACTTCGTAAGCGGAAAGGATATAAAAAACAAATAAGCAATATTTAATAGGGAAATGGCGAACACTGAAAATTTTGTTGTACTAATACAAATTTATATTTTAATATATAAGTACTGCTTGTACCACTTTAGTTCGATTTTCTGCAGTATATCACCCTTAATTCCAAATCTCAAGATTCCAGCTGTATCCGTTCGTTCAATTCTAAATTCTACCAAACTTAGTACTCTTCGTACCCATAAGTACGATTTTCCAAAACTACCCCAATCATTCACTTAAACAGTAATCTTAATTCCAAATTTCAGGATTCCAGCTCAATCCGTCGAAAATTGTACCAAATTTAGTACTTTTCGTACCCATAAGTACGATTTTTCAAAACTTTCTCAATCCAACAGTCCTACAGTAATCTTAATTCCAGCGCAGTCAATTCACCCAAATCCAAATTGAACCAAATTTATTACCATTTAGTACTTTTCGTACTCATAAGTACGATTTTCCAAAACCACCTCAAATTTCAGGATTCCTGTGCTATCCGTTCACTCAAATCTAAATTGTACCAAATTTAGTGTCATTTAGTACTTTTTCGTACCGATAAGTACGAATTTCCCAAACTATCTAACAGGCCAACAGTAATCATTATTTAAAATTTCAGGATTCCAGCTCTATCCTTTCACCCAAATCTAAATTGTACGAAATTTAGTACCATTATGTACTCTTCGTACTTATAAGTGCGACTTTCCAAGACTACCTCAATCCTACACACCAACAGTAATCTTAATTCTAAATTTTAGAATTCCAGCTCTATCCATTCACCCAAATCCATATTGTACCATATTTAATACCATTTAGTACTACCCGTACCCATAAGTACGAATTTCCAAAACTACCTCAATCCTACGCCCAACAGTAATCTTAATTCCAAATTTCAGGTTTCCAGGTCTAATCGTTCACCCAAATCCAAATTGTAGCAAATTTAGTACCATTTAGTGTTTTGTACCCAAAGTACGAATTTCCAAAACTACCTCAATCCCACAGTCCAACAGTAATCTTAATTCCAAATTTTAGGTTTCCAGTTCTTTTCGTTCTATCTGTTCACCCAAATCCAAATTGTACCAAATTTGGTGCCATTTAGTACTTTTCGTACACATAAGTACGATTTTCCAAAATTACCTCAATCCTACGTCCAACAGTAATCTTAATGCCAAATTTCAGGATTCCAGCTCTATCCGTTCTCCCCAAACCAAATTGTACCAAATTTAGTACCATTTAGTGTTTTCCGTACCCATAAGTACGAATTTCTTCCTCAATCCTACACTCCAAATAAACTTCATTTCTAATTTTGGGTTTCCAGGTCTATCCGTTCACCCAAATCGAAATTGTACCAAATTGTGTACCATTTGGTACTTTTCGTGCACATATGTACAAATTTCCTCTATCCGATACTTCAACTGTAATCATTATTCCAAAGTAATCTTAACTCAAAATTACAGGACTCCAGCGCTATCCGTTCCCCCAAATGCAAATTTTACCAAATTTAGTACTATTTAGTACTTTTCGTATACATAAGAACGAATTTCCTAAACTATCAACATATCTCAATCCTTCTCTTCATCAGTAATCTTAATTCCAAATTTCAGGTTTCTAGCTCTATCCGTTCACACAAATCCAAGTTGTACTAAATTTAATACTATTAGGTACTTTTCATACACATGAGTACGAGTTTCTAAAACCATTTCCTTATATCAACACCACTTCCCAACCTTGATTCCCATACCAAATTTCAAGATTCAAGCTATATCCGTTCAAAATAGGCATTTGGTACCAAATTTAATTACTTTTCGTACACTTTTAGGTCGAATTTCCAAAAACCCTAACTCTCCATCAGTGACCCTCATTCCATATTTACCATATTTAGTACATTTTAGTACTTTTCGTATCTTTCAAGTTCGAATTTCCAAAAACCCAGTCTTACCTCACCCCTACACACCAACAGCACTCGCCAGTCAAAATTTCTACTTTCTATGCTAATCAAGAAGATTCAGTTCGCCTTAAGTCATTTGGTATAAAAGCCAGATAGTTGAAAACGTTAGTATCTCCATAAAATAAATGTTTACGAGTGAAAAGCTTATGCACAAGGGTAGTGGTGTAGGGTATTATATAGTCGGCCCCGTCCCGACTATAGCCTTTGCTCACTTGTTTCATAGTAGAATGCTTTTCCTTGGGTTGGGTTATTAACCCGACGCCCAAACCCAACTTTTTATCGTTCTTACGCGTGAACGCGCGGCACATGTTTGCTCACTACATTTAACGGGTGTTAAGGGCAGTTTCCCTTGTCCCTTGTGGGATGTTTGTTTATAAATGCGGTTCCCCAGATGACACCACGCGAAGGTCAGTGTCCACTTGAGATGAGAGAGGGACCAAGATATATCCTTGGCTTTGCCATGTCGGTTAGGGCCGTTGCTTGGTATCATACATCCCCTATGTCACCCATACCACATAAGAAGTCACAAATCGCCTCTTTGAGACTCTGTGTGCTTTGATGAGATTGGAAATATATGTATTATAGAAACGTGATTTCAACAAACATTCGTATATTTAATGGTCGACTACGTTGATTTTTTTTCCAATTCATTTTCCTAAAATTTGCCTATAAAATGAACAAATTTGACAAAAATATACATAAAACGCCTCCATTTAACTGTTAATTACCAATATTACCATGCGCGCATACCTTTGTTGGGTGGAGGTGTCTCAGGCATGCGAAAAAGCGAAATTAAATTGCAAGCGACAGAATTGGGTTAACAATGTCATTCCATGGAGCAATAACCTAAACGCAACATATAGGCCTACGAAGTTTGTTTCCTATCCAACGGAGAAAAAAAAGAGAATGCAATGCGTGCTGCTGCAATAATTTCTGGTTTGTTTGCCGATGGCTAGCTACAACACATAAAGTTGACAGAGACTTAACTACAGGGTTGGGTTCAAATGTAAAGACTAATGGTGACTGCAACAACAACAACTACTGCAACCAGTTAAGACATTTTTTGACAAAACTACTAATCTATTTAAAATATAAAGTCACAACTACACATTTAGTGAATCGTAGTTCCAATTTGAAATCTATGCTCTAAGGCATATTTTTTGGAATTAGAAACGACTAACTTTGTAAAACGAGTCTCTCTTTGTGCCTTAAGGCCTCAACAATTACGCAATTCTGCATCACAAAGTTGTACAAATGTAAGCGAATTTACCATGCAGAAAATCGATTTTTTTCTTTGGACCAAAAATGCGTATGCTTTTTTGTGGTACAACATCTATCGACTGGAAATCGAATGCGTGAAACTGGCTTAAACAGCTCAAATTTCAATGTAGGCTGCGTTTTTTGCTAGAAATGATTTTTGACTTACATATGTATGTATTTTAGCATTATCCATGAGAAAATGTATAAAAACTTGATTTGCATAAATATGTATGTCTGTATCGATGAAGGCATAGAATATAACTTGAATAAAATATTTAAAACATTTTTTATAAAACGAAATGATGAAGTAGGTGGCGGGTGATATACAACAAATAAAACAAATTCAGTACCATGGTCGAGGTTCTAAATTTTAAAGTGTCTGATAAATGACGTGCCACGACAACCATTTTCTCATTGTTCAGACAACTCTCCGTTAACAGACCACCCGACATTATAACCTGTGACTGCTGTTCTTTTCGGAACACTTCCGAGATCTGCCCAGTCTCTCAGATCTTCTGGTAACAAAGCTAATTTACTGGTATATTATCACTGTTGTTGCCGCTCGTTTTCAAACTGTGCTCGAATACCCGAAATAAGACACAAATTTCTTAGCAGAGGCGACGGCACACAGTGTTGCCGCTTCCATACAAATGTGGACAAAAATAGAAGGCGTTGACCTAGGTTGATGAATTTTTGCACAAGTACTTATGAGGGCACAGGAATGAAAAATATCAACTTTGGTTCATATCGGTTTAGATTTGGATATAGCCCCCATATATATCTTTCCCCGATTTTGCTATAACTCGGTCAATTTTAATAGAATAGCCTTCAAATATAATATGTGATATTTTCTTAGGCTCCTGAGTAGTTTCACTGATTTTCGTAAAAATCGGTTCAGGTTTGGATGTAACTCCTATATATATCTTTCCCCGATTTTGCTATAAATCGCTCAATTTCTGATGAATAGTCTTCAAATTTAACATGGTACGTTTTCCCAGGCCCCTGTTCATTTTTACCGATTTTGATTTGATTTCGCAAAAATCGGTACAGATTTGAAAATAGTCTCCATATATATCTTTCACCGATTTTGCTATAAATCGGTCAATTTTTGAAAAATAATCTTCAAATTTAACATGGGATGTTTTCTTAGGCCTGTGCCCTCATAAGTACTTGTGCAAACATTCATCAACGCAGGTCAACGGTAAAACTGAACAGGGGCCTGAGGAATCCCATGTTAAATTTGAAGGCTATTCATCAAAAATTGAGCGAATTATAGCAAAATCGGGGAAAGATATATATAGGGGCTATATTCAAATCTGAACCGTTTTTTGCTAAAATTGGTGTAGCCACTCAGGAGCCTAAGAAAATATCACAAATTAAATTTGAAGGCTATTCGATTAAAATTGACCGAGTTATAGCAAAATCGGGGAAAGATATATATGGGGGCTATACAAAATCTGAACCGATATATCTCAGAAGGTTGCAGCTATGGGCAGAATGTCTTTACACATTTTGATTTGGATTAGATGTCCGATTAACGGAAAACAGGAGTTAAGGTGGCAATAGGTGGCAATCAAAAGATCTGCTCTACTAAATATTAAGAATTTTGATTTTTTTTTATCAAATTTAAATTTTGATTTCTTGATAAGGGTACATTGCCCATGTGCAGTTAATGTCAACTTTTTGAACTAAAACGTTATATTTATAGCCCACTCAACAAATCCCCATCCAAAACTTTTAGTAATATCAACAAATTTTTCAGAAAATTTTATTTTAAATGTCGTCTAATTTTCATATGATTATCGCCTTAGATTACCTGGGAAATATTTTTCATATTTAAAGAGCTATAACATCATTATATATGGACATATCGACAAAATTCTTTCAGATTCCTTGTATTGGATGCGTTTACTGTAAGAAAAAAAAAACATAAACATATGTAAAAGTTAACATCACATTTTTTGATTTTTGTCCACGCGGCAACACTGTGCGGCACTAGTAAAAGAACATGATGAGCTTCGTCGTACTAACCCCTAAGACTCAATAGTTACGGAAATTAAGTCGAAGGCCGTTTCCGTTTGTCTAATATTTTTTAACAGAAATAACATGAACAAGGGTGTGTCTGCGCCTTAACTCTAGAAGTCAACAGGATAGTGGCGAATATAAACGCAAAGAAGTGCGCGGCAGTTCTTAGGGCACCCCTATAGTAGGGCTGTTGAAAGGGCGCCATTCTGCTTTCGGTGTATGTCAATTTGCTCACTCACACTCAATACACATTTTTTCTATGCCAAAAGACAACCCAGCATACTAAAATTACTTGAGATAATATTACAAAAAATGTAATAACTAGAAAATTATCTAAACGGTATCCCATGGAAAATATTTAATATATACGCTTATTGTAGGCTTCTCCTGTAGAAGCAGAACATTTTTATAAATATTTTTTGTGTTGGTTTTTATAAAATGACACAAAATGGTATGTTGGGATACTATGGAAAATATTTGTATTTTCAAACACAATCTCAAAATATGTATGTAGTTGTCTGCACAGGCCTACCCTATAGTGACTGGCCGAGGAGGTATCACCACAATATACGTTGCGCGATGTTGTTACAAATGTCATCCGAAACACGTTTTTACGAGGGGAACTAGAAAAGTTTCTGGCCTAATAATGAAAACGCGAATATTTACCATAAAAAAGAGTTTTATTGTTTTCTTAAGTAGCCTCAAGAATGATTTATACACTTTTTCATGCGCTCAAACCAATTGTAAATCACTTTTCTACTCCGATTGAGGTATCTCCAAAACATGAGTTTTGAATACTTAAACAGCATCGTCTGGCGACGGAAATCGTTGACGACGCCTTTTTCTTGATGAGCGGGAATCAAATAAAGTCATTGGGTTCCAAGTCAGGCGCTGGTTTGAATCGATGCGTGAGAGCTCACATTGTCATGGTGTACAATGATTCATCTTCTCTTTTTCGTTTTTCGATTTTTTCCGGAGACCGAGAATCGGGAGGTACCGTTCTATGGGGGCTATATGAAGACGTGAACTAATACAGCCAAACTTCAGGTGAACAGTATTTTACCCCAACGAGGACTAAACATCCAATTTCAGCCATATCGGCGAGATATTGAGGCTATAGTCTTCAAAATACATAAAATCGGGAGATACCCTTCTATGTGAGGCCATATCAAAACGTGGACCGATATAGGTCATTTTCAATACCATATATCTTACGAGTAATAGAAACTTCTATATCAAATTATAAAGCTGTATCTTGATTTCAACAGACAGACAGGCGGACATGATAATATCGACTTACAATGTTATGCTGATGAAGAAAGGAATGACATATTTAATTATAACCTCATATTATGGTGGAGGGTGTAAAAAACTTTCACTCTCAGTCTTCAAATAAGGACAGGATATTCATCGGGAAGAAAATCTCCCAAGGATTCAGGGAATAAGATCCCGGACGACATTTGGAATAATTTATCATTGACGGAAAACGAGGAACATTAATGATCTAGGTCTCCAGCTCCCGTCGATAGAAGTGACCTATGGAGGCGATGACTGCGGGTACCTACTGTTCTAGTGTTAGAACGGCTTCTGCAAGTCCTCAATCTGGAACGGCTGAAGAATTGTTCAGGCCATCGGCTATTCTATACCCCTCAAAGGGGAATCCAATGGTGATAACTCAGTCTCAACCGGTGAAGATTTAGAAGGTATTAAGACCTTCAGATCCCCAACAATTGCAAAAGATAAGACCAATAAAAGGTAAGAAGCAAAAAAAGCGAAGACTATGCCTAAATTCTTTGAGACGGTTTCGCTGGGCTCCTCAGCTGTCTCACTTCCCAAACCCTATACCAGAATGATGGTGGTGAGACAGTTGGTGGGTAGAGAGAAATCATCCGCCAATTCAAAGAACGATTTGTGGTTGTGAAGAGGATGATGTAGTCTGATGGCTCGGATGTTAGTGAGAATGTTACTCCTTGCCAGTCCACACCGAAGCATATTGACAAAGCTGTTCTACCGTTGGTCCCGAATGATCAGAAGGTTGCGATCATTGATCCATTCGAATGTATTTAGGGTCTTTTCAAAACCCTGGATTGATATTAAAGGTCAAAAGTGTTGCGGAGGAGGTACTTAAAGGAATGGACCGACATAATGGAGTATGAAAGAGGATCGAAGGCCAAATTTAGGGCAAAATCGGTTGATCAGTTCGAGACTTGTCGTGCTCTCCACATATGGCGTCATAGGGGTTTTTACACCTTTCGGGATGTTTTCTCAAAATGTATGGACTTGCCCCTCGTAATTGAGGCAGCGAATGCAAAGTGATTCCAGAGCAGGTCTTAAAGTGAACTTATCCGCAATTGTGTGTGGGAGGACAAATATACTCCATATTCGGTCTTTATCTGGTGTGTAAGGTATGGACCAAATCGAACATTTTTGAACTTGTGTGGGAGAGGTACCTGAAGGAGTGGCTTATTTTCGAACTTAAAATAAGTTTGGACAAAAAATTACGAAGGCCAAATTTTGGACCGAATCGGCAGATCCGTTCTACAGTTATCTTGCACTCCAACCACTACACACGGTGTCATTGGGGTTTTTTGCACCATTCAGGCTATTTACTCAGGAAGTATGGACTTGCCCCTGATAAAACTTGTATCGTCGTATAAAGGGCAGTGAATACAAGTTGCTAAAACAAAAACCAAAGCTATTCGAGAGCTGGTCCTAAACCGAACTTATCCAAAATTTTGTGTGGGAGGTACCCGAAGGAGTGGACCGATAAATTCCCTGTTGGAACCTCATCTAAGTCTGGTAGAAATTTTACTATGTATGAGGTATGGACCAAATCGGACACTCTCTTCAAGAGTTATCGTTCGCACAAATTTTCCGAACTTTTGTGGGGGAGGTACCTGAAGAAGAAGACCGATATGGCCCAACTTCGAACTTAACCTAAGTTTGGGCAAAATATTACGAAAGCCAAATTTTGGACCAGATCGGTTCATCCGTTCGAGAGTTATCGTGCGCACCAGCCACACAGACAGACGGACAGACGGACGGACGGACATTGCTAAATCGACTCCAAATTGTCCGAAACGGATTTCGTCCAAACTTACTTGGGGTCTAAACCCATTATTTCTATGAGGCACATTTTGTCCGTATGAAAGTGTATACACCCTCGTTAGCATAAATGCTAAAAAAATCGCCGGAGGGATTTTCAAATAAATCGCGATCAAAGTTTTCATTTTTATGGATTTCTTAGGTTTTCAGGTTTTACTTGGAAACCACAATTCCTATCGCAATGGGACTAAAGAAAATATTATAGCAATGAAAATTCTCTACGAGATTGAACCATTGAGTTCAATTTCGTAGGTTTTACCATTTTTGAGATATAGAAGTTCAAATTGGGACAATGCCGTATGAAACAATGTCATGCACGATGCGCCTTAACTAACTTTGAACGAAAATCGCTTATACCTGGGAAGTTTTTGTGGATTCTGAAACAGCAATGTTACTAAACTAGAAAATAATGCTTCGGAGGGATTACCTTTCGACCTCAGATATCGACTTCGTCCTTTTGAGGCAAGTAATTGATACAACCCCCATTGACAGGGACGACCCAGATATCTGTAGTGGGATTTTCTAACGCATTTTTTGGTTACCGACAAAAATAGGTAAAATTGAAATGCTTACAATTTCGGTAATTAACGAAATTTCTCGGTAAGTTAGCGAGCAAGATAAAGTTATCGCTAAGTACTGCATATTACAATAGTGTTGTCAACTTTATTGGTGTTTTCATTCATAATTTGGCGCTTCAAATTTACAAATTTTTGTCGGTGTTAAAACAGTGTTCGGCAAACTGTAGTATAAGTCAAGAGAGAGAGAGAGAGAGAGAGAGAGAGAGAGAGAGGGGGGAGAGAGAGAGAGAGCTATGGAGGCCCTTAGATAAACTCTTTGACTTGCTATAAGGACTTCTGTCCAATCCCCAATTCGGAGAGGAAATCCCATCCTGTTTGGTGGGCGAAGCTAAAGTATACTTTGTGATTACTTCTCGATATAGAATCCATCCATGCCGCTTTCTGAAACATATGTTTTTTTCCATCCTAGGTTTTTTTCTGGATTGACGATATCCTAAATAGCAGGATCATCATTCGCGTATAAAAGAGAGGTCCGTGAGGACAACTATTAACAGGGGTTCACCGCAAGGCGGACTTCTCTAACCCCTATCCTTGTGTGTTTCTACCAAATGAAACCTAAGGATGTGGTTTATGCTGATTACATCACTGTACTGATTACTGGTATATTTTAACCAACCTTTTCCGGCCTTATGCAAGGGGCAGTGGTACAACAGGCTTGGCAGGGCAGTTGAAAAGGTGCATTGAGTCGTGCGGGCCCATGCCGCATACTGGGCAGATGTTTTGCACGGCACGACCAATAAGAATTTAGGCAACTGCAATAGTCCGAGAGTAGTTTAGCCAAAACTACTCTGGTTTGACGTGGCAGCTAACGCTCCTCAGCAGCGATAGATAGGGGATGTGCTCCGAGGACTTTATTCACACTGTATTTGCTTATGGCCTTAGCAACTGTGTTGATCTAAGGGTTCTCTCCTATATTGTTGGACCTCCCTCTCTAGAGCATGAATATCCCTCGTTATATGCCTGTGTGTATTGGGCCTAGCCAGCAGATGGTGATTTGGATGGCTCTCACGGTAATACCCGAGCAAGTACTGCAACGAAAACATCTCATTGTGTTGCTGTACTGGAAGTATCTTTGCCACCTCATGTAGATGGTCCACTGAAGACTTGGGGATGCGTATCAACTAAATTCGGGGAACAAACTGGCGCCGCATAGTTTACCACAGACCGACCTATCACGTTATATATGGTCAACAAAGTTTCTTTATGTGCACCCTAAATACTGTCGGCTAGGAACTTGAGGACCTTGTTCCTACTTTTCAGTTTATCGCAGATAGCTGCGTCATGCGCGGACGTGGTGTCGAATGTGACCCCTAGAATTTTGGGGCAGTTTGTGGTCGGAATTCTGCTACCATCGACCACGACATTCAATTGTCTTCATACTACGCCGTCCATGTGGTGAACAGAGTGGCCGTAGATTTAGCGTTGGATATCTGAATATTCCTCTCGTGGAAAAATGTGGTAAGATCGGCTAAATAGGAGTTCAGTCTCTCTCAGATGTCATCAGGGTAGGTACCTGACGCCAGGATCGTACAATCTTCAGCATACGTTACGATCTCAATGCCGTATGGAGGGGACGGAATACAGGAGAGGTAGATATTAAACAGTTCCGGAGATATCACCCTACCTTGGGAAACTCCCTGTTTCACTCTACGGGATTGTTCCTGAATTCTACGTATGACTGGCGTCCACACATATAATTGATTATCCAAAATTTCTGACTTGGCCGGAGGGTTGTCTGCTCAATGTCCTCAAACAGCGAGGAGTGCCTGACAGTATCAAAGGCTTTTGAAAAGTCACCACCATCACCGTTCTATCACCCGGCCTATACTGTTTGAGTCCTCGACAAATATATGTGGAGATGGCATGCGGCGCTTTTGTCGTGCTGTGCTGCTTACAGAATTCATGCTGATGATCGGCAACTAGATAGCTATTTCTTTCCTACAGGCGACAAAAGCGAAATTTGCCTGTACGATTCACTTTTGCTGGCATCAGACTTCGGGAACAATGAGGGTGGCTAGCGACAAGTTGATAACTTTCGTGAGATACTGCACTTCCGGCTCATCGAGCTTTTACAGCATTACCATCGAGATTCTATCAGGGCCCAACGCTATGGATGATTTGTCGTAACCTATGATGAACTTGTCTGGTGCATAAGCACTTGAGAATGTGGCACTACTGCCCAAAATATGATATGGCTAATAATTTCTGATCACAGGAGCAATCAAAAGCACCTCTCAGACTGCACTGGACGTGATCCTGGATCTTCAATCTCTTGATATCCTGGTAGAGTTTTAAGTAGCGAAGACGGCTTTTAGACTCCGAGAGTCAGGAACGTGGAGAGTTTCACAGTTCGGACATGCGAAGATTTTAAACATAATTGATTGTCAGCTTGAATCTGAACCTGATGAATCTGTCAGGCAACCGATGTGCTATGAAACCTGATTGCAGGATAGGCAAAGTAATCGACCCTATATCTCAACGTAGAACCATATCCTTCTCTCACTCGATAAGTCTGAGATGAAGACTGCTTACGGGTCACTGTAAGGTTAGATCTCTAACTTCCGAATTTAATGGCAGTGGCGTCGTTTACTGTAGATTATGAGGATATGCAGAAGAGAATTGCAGGTGTCCCTTACTCCACACAAAAAACACCGACTACTGTGTAGATACCTTCCTACCATATATAGATCTCATTGCACTTTCTTGATTTGCCAACAACTTATTATGGCTTGTCAAAAACACAGAACTACTCAACTTCACTCTTACGCTCTTTCTGTTCCTCTACTAACAATATCCCGGAAATTTCTTTATTTTCACCCCCAATTCAATTCCATGGCTATCTTCTCATTATGAATACAATAGTCCAAAGGTCTCCGAGTAAAGCAGTCACTGTTTCTGTAGGTGGCTGCCTATATTTAAACCTAACCTAATATACTTGTCCCTTAATAAATTTGAAAAGTTTTACAACTTTTTGCGTACGGGAACAGACATTGTTTCAGCAGCAACTGTCCTCAATCACGCCATAATTTTTCGGAGCATGTCCTAGGTCAACTGTTATTTATAAGTAAAGGCAACAAAGCCTCTTAATGAACCCTTATTGTAAACAACGATTTGTCATACAACTTTTTCTTAACAAATATTCCTGTTAATGATGGGTTAAAGTTGTTGTTTAAACAAAAAATTAAATGTAACAGATTGTATCATTAGCATGGTTGTAATTATGATCCGCATAATCAAGATCAACAACGTCATTATCATGTCCCGATAATCAAACCTAATAAATTGATCGGAATTAAGGCATTCATGAAACTAAACTGCCAAAAACCAATACACATCCTACAAAGGTCAAATGCAGTCACTAAACCCGACACAAAAACATGTAAACGAAGAAACAAAAAAGTGTTGCTCCACAAGTTAATCGACAATGTCTGTCCGTGCACTTCGTCGCACGTTTACAACTTAAAGTTAACTTATGAACTGGTAAGTATCCTAAAAACAAGAGCTTCCTCACTATTGACAATCGAAGTTTTTTTGCAATACTCCTCAATCATGCTGTGAACGTGGTGTATGGTTGCAGTATGGATGTGGCCAAAAAGCAGGTAGATATACCTATGTATGTTAAAGTGGGAACAATATCAGTGAACACGCAAAGGCGATCAGTAAATTGCAAGTGAATGATTTATGTATTTGGATACGCTCGAAGAAAACTGTTTAAATGTCCGATCGGCGAAATTAAATAAGGGTTGCATTTGTGAAGAGAAACAGCCTTTTTGGCTTGGAATTAGGTTTAGCTAATATCCGTGTAGACGTTGTTTTATTCGCCGATACGATTTGTACCAAATAAAATAGGGTTCGATTTCGATTACGTTTCGACAATGCTTTATTTACTTTATTACTCTTATTCACAACCGACTGTAATTACTAAGCACACAGCTTGACTCTAGTAAGCACACAGCTTCTTCTTTAACCAACTGTTCAGTTTGACTTCTAAATCACAACTAACTCGCTGTTTCCCAATCTTCTGATATTTATGTCCCGTCGCTTTTCGCTGTTGAACTTTCTAAAGCATCTAGCAACTTCCAGAAACCAACTAAGCAACGAACACACAGACGCACACTCGCATTAGGCGAACAACAACAACACACAAATATACGGGATACAAACACAATAGACAGCGATGACGTAATTGAACTATCAAAACAAACATGAAAAACAATAGCAAAACAAATACAACAAATAGAAAACTAAGCGATTATTGCATGATTATACCAAAACAAATGAAAAGAAAAAGCACATCAATAACATGTAAAGTAAGAACTAGAATGAATGATGGAGAGAATTCTATTCAATAGTTGTTGTTGTAACTCGATTTAAACAAAGTAACTACTGAATGGAAATCTGTGTTACAATTCAAATATTAAAATTAACGGAAATTCAACTAAATTAACTTATCCTATCTGTTACATTCGTAGCAGACCGTATGTTTAACCATGATCTACAATCATATGGCGGTGAGTATAGGGCAGCGACATAATAAGTACTCAATTTCTTTAATTCTTTTTTATCTGCGTGATAGGCTTGCCGATCTAGGGGTTCTCTCTTATATCGTTGAACCTCTCTCTCTAGATCATGAAGATACCTCCTGACATGTCTGGAGTCCTATCTACGGTGATTGGTATGACTATCACGGTAATACTCGGGTAAGTAAATCGCCAAACGTGACTGAGGCCCACAATTCAACGTTCAGTGTCAGCTGCCCAATTACGGGTCACTAGGATTGATGGGTGCTCATTTGTTTTCACATCGGATACTCGATCAGCAAGCAGCTGTGATGATGTCTCGGAACATCTGAAACTTGATGAAAGTGCGACGATCAGAAGAGATGATATCGGGCGGTTTGCTGATGGCGACGATTATAGGTTTGACCCAAGAGAAACGAAGAGTTGCCAGGTGCCTGTCAAACTAAGGTACTCCCCGCTAATTTTGGTATGAACGTGCGAAATATAGAGCTATCAATCTGCTCAGCCACCGCTATACCTTTGTGGTCATAACCTAGGAGCGAATGCCACAACTCATTATGAGCTTTAAAGTCCTCGAAGACTAGTCGTTTACGACCTTTGTCTACCAAACAAGCTGACATATCCTACCTGTTACGTGTTAGTGGGCAGGAGGCCGCAGAAATATGCAGAAGAACCTTCGTTACGTTATTCACTGCGCTGTCAATTTCGATGACTGTTGCAGGGTAATATGATGCTTGGAGTTTGCTAGTTTGGTAAATTTGTTCGATATCGGAAATTGATTTCGGATATGGACCTTACACATTTTGATACCCACTTGAGGTACCTTTCAATACCCGGTTACCGCTTGTTCTCAGGTTTTCTAGTTTTCGACCTGTGGATCAAACTGTCCATGGGTATATTTTAAGAAGGTCCGAAAATTGATTTCGGATATGCACCTCACGCATTTTGATACCCAATTTACCTACCTTTCATTCCCCGATTGCCGCTTGTTCCCAGTGTTTCTAGTTTTCGAACTTTGGGTCCAACTGTTCATGTGTATAATTTTAAGAAGTCCCAAAAATTTCGATATCGAAAATTGATTTCGGATAAGGACTTTCCCCGGTAGCCGCTTGTTCCCAGGTTTTATAGTTTTCGAACTGTGAACCCAACTGTTCATGGGTATAATTTCAAGAAGTCCCAAATTTTCGATATTAGAAATTGATTTCTGACATGTACCTTACACATTTTGATACCCACTTGAGGTACCTTTTACTCCCCGGTATCCGCTTGTTCCCAAGTATTCTAGTTTTCGAACTGTGGGTCCAACTGTTCATGGCTGCAATTTCAAGAAGTCCCAAACATTTCGATATCGGAAATTGATTTCGGATATGGACCCTACATTTGAATATCCACGTGAGGAACCTTTCATCCACTAGTTGTCGCTTGTTCCCATTTAGTATAGTTATCGAAATTTCGATATCGAAAATTGATTTCGGATCCGTACCTTACACATTTTGTACCCACTTGAGGTACCTTTCAATCCTCGGTAGCCGCTTGTTCCCAGGTTTTCTAGTTTTCGAACTGTGGATTCAACGGTCCATGGGTATAATTTCAAGAAGTCCCAAAATTTGTCTATGTCTGAAATTGATTTCGGATATGGATCTTACACATTTTGATACACCCTTGAGGTACCTTTCATCCTCCGGTTGCCGCTTGTTCCCAGGTTTTATATTTTTCGAACTGTGGACCCAACTGGTCATGGGTATAACTTCAAGAAGTCCCAAAATTTTCGATTTCGGATATGGACCTTACACATTTTGATACCCACTTGAGGTACCTTTCATTGCCGCTTATTCCCTGATTTTATAGCTTTCGAACTGTGGATCCAACTGTTCATGATTACAATTTAAGAAGTCCCAAAAAAACTTTGCACATTTTTCAGATTTGGATGACAATACATGAATATGAAACCAAAACCAATATGGGTCCATTTTTTCTTATAGCTCTCATATAGCGGTACCACCCGATTTAAGGTATTTTTACGATTTTGTCTTCATTATACCCTCAGCCTTTAGGCTAGAAAGGGTATATGGCGAAAACCAAAAATCCTTTGCAATACCATTCGAAAAAAAATAAAAAATTTTTTTGCGAGCACATCTACAATTTTTGGTATAGAGGTTAAGAAAAAAATTCTGGTTTCAAAACTGTTCGCGTTCACAAAATTGGACGATGCGCGGAAAAGTTATAGCGGTTTTTATTCTCATATAAAGAAAAAATATTTTTAAAAAATCTTATTTGTTGCTATGAGAAAATGTATGCATAAATCGTTAACAGCATTCCATATCTATTCGTAGATGTTTAAATAGTTATTAAATTTATTATTATTTTCGCGGAATCTCAACAAATAATAAAAAAATTTGAAAAAAAAATCCAAATTATCCCGTCCCAGAATCCGTACAAACCCTCAAAAAATAAATTAAAAAATGTATGCGGAATCTAGACAATAGGTAGAAAAATATGATACCAAATTTATAGAGATTGGGTACATAAACTGCAAACTATAGCAACAACAAAAGAGAAAAACTTATTGTTGGAATTTCTTGCAAATATATTTTTTGGGTTGATTCCAAAAATTAGAAAAACATATATGGGAGTTCTCCAACTATTTCGCTAAAATCCCATACAGTAATTAATGTGTACTGCTAAAACTATATCAAGAAATATGGTTTACCATCGTGAAAGCGTACGAGTATTTGCTTACTGTGATAACTTATAAGGATATGAAATTAAGAGTAATATTGAAATATTCAAAAAATGTGGAAATTAAAAAGGCTATTATTCGCGAATTAGTTAAAATCAGTTGATGTGCATTCGTTTTTGGATACAGCGAATCAATCTCTTTCAATATTTATGCATATTTCGATGTTTCACTCAGCGGTCAAAGTGTGCCGCCAGTTGCATCACACAATAAATCGCTCAATTTGCATACGATTTTGATGCGCATCCGGTTTCAATAGCACCCATCAAAAATACGTCTATATACACATATTTCAAACTGATTTTTCAAGAACCGCGGATGTGCCTCCACATTCTATTTTTGGTAAAAAACCCATATTACTCGCGAATCTCTGTAATTTATGACACGCGTTTTCGCAAATATTGTAATCCCGTATAAAGGATTCCGTTTACGTAAAAAAATTTAAAGAAAATCGCGGTTTAGTACGCGGATTTGTCCAAATAATTTTTTGCTGATTTTCCTATTTTCAGGGTATCTACATCCGCGGTTTTAGTGGATGGATTCGATCTTGGATTGGCTCATTAGATCCGTCGCGTAAAAAACTAAATTCACGCGGGGTACAAAGGAAATTGAATGGCACTTGCAAATTTTAAACGCAAAAAATAGGTTTTTTTTAAAAAAATTCACGCATCAAATATTGGCCTTTAGACTCCAATTACTAGGATGCTGTAAGGAGCACACTCATGAGATATGCATTAAACGACGTAAAATCGCGAGTTTTAAATCCTATTATGAGTTTTGAATATTATCTTGCTGCGCGTCCGAATTATTAAAACAATTCAAAAAACCCAGAAATTCCGGCTTCAAAATGTCAGAATCAATTTTAGGTGGATGCTGTGGATATATCGAAAAATGATGCACTAGTATCATATTGCCCATGAAGTATTCTTCGAGTCTTTCTTTGGGCATATGTCTATAAAATGTAAGGTTAAGCCAGAAATCGGAAGGGAGCATAAAAAACTTGTTGGCTTCAAACCATTTTTACCTATTTTTCTACATTGATGCCAACACAGCTTCCACGTAAATTAATTTTAATGGTTGACCTTATGAGATTCCTCCTAAAACACTTCATTTTAAGGAATGTATATCATACTATATTGAATATGTTAACAGTTCACGAATTCTGAATGGGTGAAACTCGAATTAATCGATTGTAAAATATTTTTGTTTTTCGCCATATACACTTTCATACGGGCAAAATGTGCCTCATCGAAATAATGGTTTTAGACCCCAAGTATGTTTGGACGAAATGTGTTTCAGACAATTTGGAGTTGATTTAGCAATGTCCGTCCGTCTGTCTGTCTGGCTGGCTGGTGCGCACGATAACTCTCTAACGGATGAACCGATTCGGTTCAAGTTTTGGCTTTCGTAATATTTTGTCCAAACTTAGTATAAGTTCGAAGATGAGCTATATCGGTCCACTCCTTCCGGTACCTCCCCCATAAAATTCCAAAATGTTCGGAAATTTGTGGGCACGATAACTTTTAAGGGGAGTAACCGATTTGGTCCATACTTTGCACATCGTGAAATTTCTACCAGACTTAGATGAGGTTCCAATATGGACTGAATCTGCCAACTCCTTCGGGTACCTTCCACACAAAATTTTGGATAAGTTCTGTTTAGGACCTGCTCTCGAATCGGTTTGCAAAAACTTGTATTCACTTTCCCTCATACGACGGTACAAGTTTCATCATGGGCAAGTACATACTCCTGAGAAAATGGCCGGAAAGTTGCAAAAAGCCCCTATGACACCTTGTGTAGTGGTTGGAGCGCAAGATAACTCTCGAACGAATCTGTCGATTCGGTCCAAAATTTGGCCTTCGTAATATTTTATCAAAACATAATTTAAATTCGAAGATGGGCTATATTGGTATGTCCTTCAGGTACCTCCCCCACAAAACTTCGAAAATGTTCGGAAAAATTTTGCGCACGATAACTCTTGAAGGAAGTGACCGATGTAATCTATACTTTGCACATCCTAATATATCTATCAGATATAGATCAGGTTCGAATATGGACTATATTTGTCTACTCCTTCTGGTTCCTCTCACACAAAATTTCGGATAAGTTCACTTTAAGACCTGCTCTCGAATCACTTTGATTTTTGTTGAAGCGATTTGCATTCGTTACCTCCATTACGACGGTAAAAGTTTTTTCAGGGACAATATATACCCAAAGATATTGTTATCTTGTGATGATATAATCGTCCCACGTTTAGTGACACTTTTTAACGATATTATAAGAACTGCAGAGTATCCAAATATTTTGAAAATTCACAAAGTAATTCCTATTCCTAAAGAAAGACAGGCAAGTAGTTTGGAGAAATTTAGACCAATTTCCGTGCTATCAATTGTGGATAACATATTTGAAAGGATTTTGCACAAACAGATTTTTAATTATTTGTTAAGTAACAACATTTTAAATCAATATCATTATGGATTCCGTAAGGGTTGTGGAACGGAGGAAGCTGTGTTGAATGTACAAAATTAAATTTGCCAAGGGCTGGATGGTGGACATAAAGCTGTAGCAGCTGCTTTTTATGATCTCTCAAAAGCATTTGATCTGGTAGATCATAATTTGTTGGTAGAAAAACTTGAGTATTATGGTATCCGAGGTAATGCACTTTCCCTTATTAAGAACTATTTGAACAATCGTAAACAGTTTGTGCAAGTTGGCGATCAGCGTAGTGGATTAGGTTCAGTTAAATATGGCGTGCCCCAGGGTAGTGTATTGGGCCCTTTACTTTTCTCGTTGTTTATTAACGATTTTAAAATTTAAAATTTAACGGGCAAGACGTTCTTATATGCTGATGATATTTGCATATTATATCCTTATTTTCACGAAAAGCTTTAAGGCGATATATGAAGAGAGATGCATCGCTAATATTAGAATATATGCGCATAAACAAGCTTTTTATTAATTCTGAGAAAACTAAAATTATAAGGTTTAAACCACATTCAAGGTTTACTAACAGTTTCAGCATCCATGTTAATGGTAAGGAGATAAGAGAAGTTGAAACACTAAAATACTTAGGTATACATTTTCAGAACAATCTGTCACCAGCTATCGGCCTGCTGTACAAATTTAAAAATAAATTTAACACAAAGACTAAACTCCTTCTTTATCAGGCACTTATTCAAAGTCATTTTAACTATCTACCCGTTGTTTATGGCTACAAAAAGTCCTCTGAATTGAAATCACTTCAGAGATTACAAAACAAAGCTTTAAAGGTTGTAGCTAATCTACCAAGAACCTTTCCCACTATTAACTTGTTTAAAGATATGTTTCCAGATATATTACCAATTCATGGTTGCTATAAATTACAAGTTCTTTTGTACATATTTAAATGCTTAAACAACATTGGTCATCACATATTGGGTTTTGCTCGAAATCAGCATAGATTTCTTACTAGAAACGGAGACAATCTGTCAATAGTGCTTTGTCAGTCAGAAACTAGTAAACAAAGAGTAGATTATTCTGGAAGTAAATTGTATAATATCTTGCCTCAACACATTAAAAGTTTTTTAGTTTACAAAAAGAATGTTAGAATATTTCTGCTGGAATCTGTTGAAGAACTTCTTTAAATATGTTATTGTATTAAATTGTATATACTTTTAGTTCTAAACCAATTTATTACTTAAAATTCAAAAATTCAAATACATTTGAAGTAATTATTGTTCTGTAAGTTTTGCCAACTAGCCTCTATAAAGCCAACTGTCGCTGAGGCGACATTTAATATTGTTATTGTATATAGATGAATTAAAGAAATAAAAAAAGTACATATTTCTTAGGAAAACAGCCCGAAAGGTGTAAAAAAACCCCTATGTCACCATATGTGACGGTCGGAGAACAAGATAACTCTCGAACTGTTCAACCGATTTGGTCCAACATTTGGTCTTCGTCATATTATATCCAAACTTGGTTTCATGGGCAATACCGGTCCACAACTTTCGGTATTTCTCCCCAATATTTAAGAAATGCCACTAAAATGCTAGGACGAAATCAATTGAATGGGGCAACCAATTTGGTCCAATCTTTGAATCTCCTAATATTTTATCAAAATTTAGCTTAACTTCTAAAATGGCCCATATCGGTCCTCCCAAAGGGTACCTCCCCTACAAAAGTTCAACATTTGTGTCTTGGTGCAGTTAATTCCTAATCCAACTTCAAATGTCCATTTGTCGGCAATTTTAAATGTCCAAAAAGTTCCACAAAATTCTGAAGCAACCTTAAATACATTCGATCTGTCCGGAGGTAAAAGTTTCGCTTCGCATTGGCTGAGTGTATATATCTGTCGGCAAAGCCACTTTTTTACTTGTTTTTAGTCCGAATTGGCTGTAACTTGGCGTTTGTAGTTTCCAATTGTACAGAAACTCCCCCACGAACAATTGTGGTCATGGGTCAGATTTTAGTATAGCCCCCATATAACGGTACCAATATCTGATTTCAGGCAACTTAAAAAGTTGTTATCTACATTTTCGGCCTAAATTGACTGTAATTTGGTTATGGACTTCTCAGTGGTCAGAAAATGTACACATTTACTAAAAAGTTAAAAACAAAAAATAATTTAAAAAATTAAGTCTCAGTGTTTTATTTATAAATGCACATAAAACTAGAGAATAATTTGTCACTTAGCCTCAATAAGTATATTCTTCCTCTTGATGGAATCTCTGAGATAAAACGCTTCCATTTAAAGTAAAAATGGTGGCAAAATTAAACGGCAAGCGTTTTATTTGGGAGATTCCATCATAACGAAGAATATACTTATTGAGGCTAAGCGACAAATTATTCTCTAGTTTTCAGTGCATTTATAAATAAAACACTGAAACTTAATTTTTTAAATTATTTTTTATTGTTTCATTTTACTTCAATACAACTTGTGGAAGAGAATATTAAAAGTTGGGCCCGGCAGAACTTAATGCCGTTCTTATTTGTTTATATTATTATAAGACGGAAATACTGTCATTTAATGTTTATGCTCTCGTTTATTTACATTGTTCCGCTATTTTTATTAAAACTCAAAGCTTTAGATATTCGCATTTATTCTACAAAAAGTATTGAAATTTTTTATTTGTTTTTACGAAACAGTATTAATTGTTTTTAAATATTTTTCGAGTGTTAATGTGATCGATCAGACGTACCTGAAGAGATGAACGCACGCAAAATTGCCTCAAAAAAGTTTTAGTCACATTTGTGGAGGCACACATTCAGGTGAGTGAGTCAGACTTCTCGGTCTGTTTAATGTTCTCATGAACACTGCTGCGATGCACTTGCAATCGAGTTGAATGTAAGGCAATTTTTCTTCTTGCCGTTGTTTCTCGTCGTGTGTGGATGGATATCCCACAGCGAATTTTGTGTCAAACTTAGCATCTCTGGACATGTGTGTACGCGTATGTATGTAATTGCCATTATTGTTCTTCCTCCTCCGATTAGAACCATGACGACAAATGTGTTCGCCTTTTTTGAGAACTTGGACCTTGTGACTCAGGGTCACATCGATGCTAACAACAGGTTTACTTTCGTCGTGTTGTTGGTGTTGTTATCTGTCGATCGAACAGTCTGGTTGGTGTTCGGTGCAAACGCAACCCAGTAGATTAATTGAATTTCATCGTATGTACATTATTTTTTGTTTTCGAATGAAACTGAATGGCTGACAAAGGCTTGTCGATAATGATGATGATGCTGCTGATGTTGCTGCAACTGGAACAGTAGAGATGATGTAACAACTTTTAGTTTTTGTAAAAGCATTCATTACCTGAATTTCTTGATAATGATTCTGGTGCAGATTTTAGGGAAATATTATGGTGGAACATAATCAGAATAATCGGTTTTATGTTTAAAAACGGTTCAAATTTTAAAACACCTAAATAGCTCAACTCGAAAGAGAATTAATTCAAATATCACTCTAAAAATGACCTTCGCCTTAATAAAGCAAAACAAAAAAAAATAATTTCAGCATGAGCCAGGCTGGGATTCGAACCTGGGACCCCAACAACCAAGTGACACGGTTGCAGGCGTCTTAGCGTTCTAAGCCACCATCAACTTGTCAAAGATTCCGATGACAAATATTGATGAAAAAAAAAAAATCTTCTAAAACAGAAGAACAAATAAAATAAAGGTGGAAAAAAGCTGCCTTAGTATTTGTAATAAAGCATTGAAAAATAGGGTTACCAGCCAAGTCGGACTATAGGAAAGGTTTGGAATTAAAATGACTAACATTAAAATAAATAAATAATTCGAATATACAAATTTCGAATGATTTGTGATATAAATGCTAGTCTCCAAGCTTAGCCTTCGTCCACCCACTAAAAAACACCATTCAATATGCCTGATGATCGGTCTAACCACCCGTGAAACGTAGCATAGTGGTTGAATGTGTGGGACTTCGGTGGATTCCTAATTTTTCAATGTACCTATTAGGTCTAAATAGCTCAACTCGAAAGAGAATTAATTCAAATATCACTCTAAAAATGACCTTCGCCTTAATAAGGCAAAACAAAAAAAATAATTTCAGCATGAGCCAGGCTGGGATTCGAACCTGGGACCCCAACAACCAAGTGACACGGTTGCAGGCGTCTTAGCGTTCTAAGCCACCATCAACTTGTCAAAGATTCCGATGACAAATATTGATGATCAAAAATCTTCTAAAACAGAAGAACAAATAAAATAAAGGTGGAAAAAAGCTGCCTTAGTATTTGTAATAAAGCATTGAAAAATAGGGTTACCAGCCAAGTCGGACTATAGGAAAGGTTTGGAATTAAAATGACTAACATTAAAATAAATAAATAATTCGAATATACAAATTTCGAATGATTTGTGATATAAATGCTAGTCTCCAAGCTTAGCCTTCGTCCACCCACTAAAAAACACCATTCAATATGCCTGATGATCGGTCTAACCACCCGTGAAACGTAGCATAGTGGTTGCATGTGTGGGACTTCGGTGGATTCCTATTTTTTCAATGTACCTATTAGGTCTAAATAGCTCAACTCGAAAGAGAATTAATTCAAATATCACTCTAAAAATGACCTTCGCCTTAATAAGGCAAAACAAAAAAAAAAAAACCTTAAACCTAATTTTTAGGATTTTAGGTATTGTGAAAAGAAGTAATTATAAAAATAATCTATTATGCCGAAAATGGACCAACGATCATAGAAAATTAATAAAGACAGATCTAGTTGTAGTAAATAGCATAGGAAATGAAAGTTCTGATTCAGATAAAAGAAGAAACAAGAAAAAAGTCATATACCCTCCACCATAAAATAGTCTTAATTAAAATGGCATAATAAGTTTCCTTTCACAATTTTAGGTTGAGCAATTTTTCGACCACGGATACCCCAAATGCCTAAATTATCTAATCTAATCTAAAAAATATGTTCCACAAACATCCCAAAAGGGACAAAGGAGACGTCTCTCATATCAATGAGTGCACCCCGATTCATATTAGCTCAATGATATGGGACCTACAGTTTATCGCCGAGTCCGAACGGCGTGTCTAAGACACCACTTTTATAGAGAAGTTTTACATGGCTGAAATACTCAGGAAATGTCGCCAACATTACTGAGGGGTATTCTGCCACCGTTGAAAAAAGTTTTGATGTTGATGAAGTGTGCACCTACATATCTTTAAAATTTACAGTGGAAAATTGTATAACTGCAGGGAATTACCGAAAATCGGGAGGTACTGCTATATGGGAGCTATACCAAAACATGCACCTATGCACAGAGGGGAAACATATGCCTAAAGTTGCTCAAAACTCAAAATATGAAAATCGTTTCTTTTATGAAAAAGTTTTGATAAACGGCAACCAGACTCTTTTCTACATTTGCTATAACCATCCTCGACTTTGTAAGATTAACCAATCCAATGCAGCAGTCGATTGAACTCAGTCATACTGAAAACAAAAAGTAAATTTTCGAAAACTAAGAAATTAGGTGAACATTAAAATGACATTATTTTCGCGAAAATTTATATTTTTCAAGATTTGTTGTTTTTGTACAGTCTCCGAACAAGATTAGCATTTAAAATTTTCAGATTGATTTTACATCTTTGCTCTTTAATAATGGTGATACATATCCTTTTTATGAAAATTTTTTATGATAATTTTTAAGATTACTACAATTTCAATAGTGAAAAAGTCTATTTCCCCGTCGTTTCCCGACCATAGTTTCTTCAAATGTTTTATGCGCTTGAGTCTCAAATATCAGATTCAATCATAAACAAGTAAAAAAGCATTAAGTTCGGCCGGGCCGAACTTTTCATACCCTCCACCATAAAATATTCATTCATGTCCCCAACTTTAAGTGAGTACGTTAAAATGTCAGATAATGTACATAAAATGCTTCATTCGGGAGGCCCTTTTTTATGGTGCCTATATCTAACTGTTGACAATTTTTGGTGGGCTAGAAATTGGGAGGTACTGTTATATAGGGGTTATAATAAAACATGGGTCTATGTTGAGAGTTTTTGATGGGAGCCTTTAATGTCAAATAACTCCTAATTCGGTTAAAAAATTTAGCTAGAATCCTCAAAATATCGAAAATCTGTACATAACGTGAGAACTTCAAATGTCATTAACAGCTAGTTCGGAGGTATCTGGGCTATACGAAAATATGAACTTAAATGAACAATTTTTGTTGACTTTCAAATTACAGAAAGTTCGTCCAAAACTAAAGCTAAGGTAAGGAAAATCGGGAGGTTTGCTTTGGGGCTATACAAAAACATGGACCTACGTTCGGTTAAACATTTTAAGTAAAATCCTCAAAGTACCGAAAATCGGGAAGTATCGTTATATTGGGGCTATGTTGAAAATTGTTGATGCAGATGCGTGGTGACCACTACAACCTTCAAATGTCAAATTACAGTTAGTTCTGTTAAAAATTGTTGCTAATATGGCCAAATTACTGAAAATTGGGAGGTACCGTTATATGGGGGCTTTCTTGACAATTTTGGTGGAGAGGTGTGGTGACCACTAAGAATTTCAAATGTCAAATGTTCAAATTACAGATAATTCGGTTAAAACTTGTTGGTAAAATTCTCAAAATACCTGAAATCGGGCGGTAACGTTATATGGGGGCTATTCCAAGACATGGACCTATGTCCACTAGTTATATAAGTTTATTGACATTTAAGAACCCTAAATGTCAATTGATAGCTAAATCGGTCTGAAAATGTAGATAAAAACGTCAAAATGTCGTAAATCGGGGGTACCGTTATATGGGGGCTATACCAACACGTGGACCTAGGTCCACAACTTTTGTTATATAAATTTAGTTACACTTAAGAACCCTAAATGTCAAATTATAGCTATATCGGTCTGATAATGTAGCTAAGTTTATTGACACTTAAAAACAATAAATGTCAAATTATAGCTAAATCGGTCTGAAAATGTAGCTACAAACGTCAAAATACCGCAAATCGGGGGGTACCGTTATATGGGGGCTATACCAAAACTTGGACCTATGTCCACAACTTTTGTTATATAAGTTTATTGACATTTAAGAACCCTAAATGTCAAATTATAGCTACATCGGTCTGATAATGTAGCTAAAAACGTCAAAATACCGTATATCGGGGGGTACCGTTATATGGGGGCTATACCAAACCGTGGACTTATGTCCACAACAAAATACCGAAAATCGGGAGGTACCGTTATATGGGATCTAGTTCGAATTTTTACCTTGAAGTTTCGTGACCATAGAGAACCTTAAATGTTAAATTACAGCTAGTTAATTTAAAAATTTAAAAATTACCGAAAATCGGGTGGTGTACCGTTATATAGGGGTATACCAAAACATAGACCTATGTTGACGATTTTTGGTGGAGAAGTTTCGTGGCCACTGAGAACCTCAAATGTCAAATTACAGCTGAAACTCCCAAAATACAGAAAATCTGGTGGTACCGTTATATGGCGGCTATAACAAAACATGTACCTGTATTGACGATTTTTGGTGGAGAAGTTTCGTGACCATTGAGAACCTCAAATGTTATTATATACGAAAAAAATAAAAAATAAAATTGTAGCTAAAATCCTCAAACACGGAAAATCGGGAGGACCGCTATATGGGGGCAATGCCAAAACAGGGATCTATCTGGAAGATTTTTCGTGGAGAAGTTTCGTGACCACTGAGAACCTTAAATGTCAAATTACACTTAGTTCGGTTAAAAATTTTAGGTAAAATCTTCAAAATACCGAAAATCGGGAGGTACATTTATATGGGGTATACACCAAAACATGGACCTATACCAACCATTTTTGTAATATAAGTTTGTTGATCTCTAGGAACCCTAAATGTTAAATTAATTTGAAAATGTGACTAAAAACGTCAAATTACCTGAAATCGGGCGGTACCGGTATATGGGGGCTATAGCAAAACGTGGAAAAACAAATTTAATATACCCTCCATACTATGGTGAAGGGTATAATAAAATAGTTTAAGTTTAAAATTCTGATGCACTTAAATTATTGTACCACCCAGAAAACAATTTCCCATATGGTGTACAGTCTCTCCTTCTTACTATTCTTCACATCCTCCGGTCCACTATACAGGTGATCTCACCTAAAATCTACTGAAAATACATTGAAGAAAAAATACTACAAATAATAAAGGATGATTTTGACCTTGCTGTCACTGCAACAGTGAACCTGTTGTTAATGATGATTGCGATTTTTCTTAACATTTCATTAAAACAATGTTCTGATGTTTCTGAATAAAATACCTATAGACAACAATGCTGTTGTTCGCAGAATATGTATGCCTCTAAAGATATAGGTAAGTATGTTTATGGTGTCTCCGTCGCATGTATTCTCATGACCTATATGTAGACAAGAAGAACGAACAACATCAACAACATAACGCACACATCGTATGAACAAGTTATGTGTACATTAAGGTGAGTTGTAATATTTAATGTGTAGTAGAGATAGTCACATTCTTAATGGATAAATATGGATAGTGGGTAAATAACCAATGGATATCGTGTTTTTCGATTCCGTATTTCTCTTGTTTGCACCATCGAAGCCTTGGCCTTCCACTTTTGCGTGCACCCCATGCGGTCCGTATGCCGAAGTCCTTATACTGTCGTTACAGCTCCTTGTTCATCTTTCGAAGAATTATCCTCTTAAACGCACCAAGCACTGCCTTATCTGCTTGCATAAGTACCCAGGCATTAGCACGGATAGTATCAGTGTTTTGTAAATTGTTATTATTTTTTTTACGAGATATGGCTGCGCTTTAAACTGCTTAGTAAGTTCTTTTGGCCAACATTTTTCTTCTTATTTCACAGCTCAGGTTTTTGTTGTGTTTATGGCGGTGCCGAGGTACACGAAGTCTTTAAATACCTATAAATTATAGGAACCAACTTCCACGGTTGGTACGAGTTCTGCGGACGCATTGCGCGTCGATACCATTGACATAGACTTTCACCGTTTACTGCTAGACCCACTTTAGTAGATTCTCATCCGACCTTCTTAAAGGTATCAGTTACTTACTTCACTGATCAACCCATGATGAGTGTGTCGTTTGAACAGTATGTATTTCTCTCGACAAACCCAACGACCTCATTCGGTGTTGTTTATATCGCTTTACCATGTTGGGAGGTAGATTGATACCACTTCGGATTCGAATTCGATTTTTATACCCTACACCACCCTGTGGTAAGGGTATTATGTGTTAGTCCATTTGTATGTAACATACCTAAGGAAAAGAAATAGACCCATAGTTCCTTCTAGGGATATGCATAGAATCACTTTCAGAGTCGATTTATGCATGCCCGTCCGTCCGTTCGCAACGTACAGGTCGCATTTATTGTTCGATTTGGCTGAAAATTGGGGAAGATCCTTTTTTTAGCCAAATGAAGAACGCTATTGCTTTTGGTGAAAATCGGTTCAGATTTGGATATAGCTCCCATATATATTTTCGGCCAATTTGAGGTATTTGATGCACCAAACACGTTGTATCTGTCCAATTTTGATGAAATTTGGAATGTGTGATGGAATTAGGTCTATAGATAAATGTGCCAAATTATATCAAAATCAATTCAGATTTGGATATATCTTCCATATAATTTTTCGGCCGATTTTTGGTATTTGGTGCACGAAAGACGTTATATATGTGCGATCTCAATGAAATTTGGAATGTGTTACGGAATTCGGTCTAGAAATAAATGTGCCAAATAATATCAAAATTGGTTCAGATTCGGATATAGCTCCCATATATATTTTTGGCCGATTTTGGTATTTGGTGCACGAAACACGTTATATATGTCCGATCTCAATGAAATATGGAATGTGTGACGGAATTTGGTCAAGAAATAAGTGTGCCAAATTTTTTCGTAATCTGTTCACATTTGGATTTAGCTCCCATATATATTTTACCTATTCACAGTGGTGTAGGTATCATATGGTCGGCCCCGCCCGACTTTGATCCTTTCCTCACTGGTTTTACTTTTAATAGTAAAATATACAAAAAAAGTCAAAAAAATTAGTATTTTTGAGAGGGGTTCTTTCCGTCTCCCGTGTCTCCGTGTGGAAACGTCCGTGATGGGCTGGACTTATACTACTACTCAAAAGCATTATTCAAGGTCCGGCAACCCCTTCAGGGTTTTTAATATAAAGGATTATAGGCTGATCAGGATTTTTTTAGACACGCAGCAAAAATACTCAAAAAACGTCCTTACTAAACCATTATTGTAATAAGAGCATCTCGCGCGATTATGAGTATGTTTGATCGATCCTCAGCAACCTGCACTCTCTCATCAAGATGGAGGAGGTTTTCCTGTCGATGAACTTCTTGAGATTTGTTAGCCAACTGTTTTACGACACTAGTTGAGGAGGTGGAAACATTCTATTTTAATTACTTGGCCGTAGTTCCTTCCTTAATTGTGTCCTTCGGCCGATGGACAGTCCTTTTGGATTCGCGAGGGTCCTGGCTTAGCTCTTTATACTGAGGTCGTGGCCAGTTTATCGACGACTTCCGTTGCTAGGAGTGAGGCTCAGAGCCCACGTTTGCTTGAGAAGGACTAGCAATTGTAGGCTTTGCTCTGCCAGACTCTTATTTACTATGTATTTGGGTACAGCCTGAATGAACTGAGTATGAGACTGGACCTTTCTAGTCCTGTTTATCGGTGAGGGTTGTTCATTTTGTTATTTACTTCATGTAGGTTAATCCTAGAGGTCCACCTCATAAACCTCCATTACCATAGCAAGGACTTGAAAACTAAATCGATACTACATGTGGGCACTCAGATATCTACGAGGCTCCAGAGAACCGATTGGCACGCGTTCGTCCGACACCCCTGCTTCAGGGGATCTCTGATTCGGCCATCTGTTGACATCAAGATACAGCTCCCAATATTTAAGATATATATTTATAATTAGGTACAGAAGTTTCTATTACTCCTAGGATGTTTGGTATTGAAAATGGGCTATATCGGGCTATACCTCCCATTGAACGGTATCTCCAGATTTTCGATATTTTGAAGGTTTGAGACTCATTAACTAACCTAACTAAATTTGGTATTCAGACTTGTTTGGGCCTGCAAAATTTTCTCCCTGAAATTTGTTAGTACAGGTCGATGTTTTGATATAGCCCCATAGAACGGTACCTCCCGATTTTCAAGGCATTAGTTTCATTATCACACTAAGATGGCTGAAACTTAGTATTTAGTCTTCCTTGAGACTACAAAACTTTGCCCCAGAAATGTGTCAGTACAGGTGCACGTTTTGAAATAGCCCTTTCTACCAGAGATTTGTCAGTATTGGTCCACGTCTTCATATATCCCCCACATTCTTCGACCTGGCCGAAAATAACGTCGTTCTTACTTGTTTGTTCTTATCGGCTTCGGCCGAGGGATAATATTTTTGAATTCGTGACGGTGACCATGGCCTAATTTGGTGAGACCGTACCAGTTTATGGACGATTACCGTCGCTGGGTGGGACTGTCTTTGGTCTTAGCTGAAACTAATAATTGTTCCACAAACATCCCAGACGGGTCATGGGCGACTTCTCTCATATCAATGAGTGCACCCCGATTCATATTAGCTCAATGATATGGGACCTACTGTTTATCGCCGAGTCCGAACGGCGTGTCTTACGACACCACTTTATAGAGAAGTTTTACATGACTGAAATACTCAGAAAATGTCGCCAACATTACTGAGGGGCATTTCGCCACCGTTGAAAATTTTTATGTTGCCTGGCCGGGAAATCGGACCTACGACCTTCTGCGTGCAAGGCGGGTGTGCATACCGTTGCATCACGGTGACACCCAGCTGAAACTCTACCCTGACTGAAATTTTGTCTGTAAGTTCCCGCATTGTGCCAAAATTGTTATCTATGGCATGGACCCTTTAAAATATTGGTCGGTACCGTATAACGGGTTCCAAACATAAACCTATATTTATAATTTTCTGAAGCTCACATATCATCCAAATGAGGTTAAAAAACTTCCAGAAATGTACAATATGAGTCACATAAATAATAATAATTTACGACCCATTCTTTTATACACTTACCTGTCAGTTAATATTATGTAATAGCAAAATGTGGTCTTTTTTATTAAGACGATTTTTATAAAAAGAGCAAAATAACAGAAGATGAAACATGAGACATGAGTAGGTGCGGTTTTCTACATAAAAAAGAATTTTAACGATGTGCACAGAATCTGTAGAAGAAACCAGCAACAACAATAAGAATGCTACGAATTCAACGAACGCACCACTCAGCTCAGCTCAATGTCAAAGTCGTTAAAAGCAAGGATTTCGTAATAGTTGTTGAAGCATTTGTGATGTTGCGCTATTGTTCTTTAAGCACTACTTATTGCTTCAGTAGTGTGTGTGGTGTGAAGAGGAGAAACCTCTAAATCAGGAATAAGGAAGTTAACAAGTTCAGGTCTATACAATCAAACACATCTAGTTTAGTGATAACAACCTAGAATGTTTTCGCCGACCACTGAAGTATTAAACAAGTCATTAAGATATCAATCAGTAAATCCCCGTTTTAATGGGCGTAAGGTTGCCGATTATATTTTGGAACAAACATTGGAATTACGAATGTATTTTTTTTTTTGAGGTGACAGTGGTTTTTGTTGTTATAAACTTTAGACAATTGGTTTCTATTGACTGTGACATCATCGACTTAATGGTGAGATATAAAGCTCAGACTTCTCAGTAACATATTTTGGGTTTGACCCACAAACAATTGCGTTGCAATAGATGAGTAATGTTTGCTGTTTCTTCAAAGCTCAGTTGTTATACCCTCAGCATTTATGCTAACGAGGGTATATAATAGGCCGGGGCGATTTCAAAACCTTAATGAGCGCTTCGCGTTTCGTATTCCTGGGATTGAACTGAGCAAAAAAGTCCACTGGACCATATGTCTACGATGAAAATCGAGCCTCCCGATTTTGACTTGAAGTTTTTTTGGACATTTTTGCATATAACACCCTAACCTTTGAGATTTGCTATTCAACACAAATACTAAAATTGTAGCCAACACAATAATAAAGACCTCTCTAGTATATCGCAAAAGTATTGGAATGCTCCTTCAGGCAGTTTTGGCCTTGAGAAGGTGCAAACTTTTCGGAAAATGTCGATAAATGGCACTGTGCTACAAAAGTTGACCAGAAAAATATTCAAGCGTTCTGATGCAAAATTCTATCGTGTTGGGATCCATGGATAACGAAAATACTATTAGTTCGTTTGGGTCAGTTCGTTTAATTTTTTATGCCCGTTTAAATATGCCCGTTTAAATTTGAAAATGTAAGAAACTCAGATTTTCACTACTATTACCGTTATAAAAAATAAAACGAATTGACCCAAACGAACTAATAGCATTTTTGTTGCCCATGGATCCCAACACGATAGAATTTTGCATCAAAACGATTGAATATATTTCTGGTCAACTTTTGTAACACAGTGCCATTTATCGACATTTTCCGAAAAGTTTGCACTTTCTCAAGGCCAAAACTGCCTGATAGAGCGGTCTATTGCTTTTTCGATGTACTAGAGAGTTCTTCATTATTGTGTTGGCTACAAAATTTTGTCTTTGTGTTGGATAGCAACTCTCAATGGTTTGGCTGTTATATGCAAAAATATCCAAAAAACGTCAATAAAAAACTTCAAGTCAATATCGGGAGGCTCGATTTTCATCGTAGACTTTTTTGCTCAGTTCAATCCCAGGAATCAGAAACGCGAAGGACCCATTAAGGTTTTTTTCTTTCCATACAAATCGCCCCGGCCTAGTATATACACTTTCATACGGGCAAAATGTGCCTCATCGAAATAATGGTTTTAGACCCCAAGTATGTTTGGACGAAATCCGTTTCAGGCAATTTGGAGTTGATTTAGCCATGTCCGTCCGCCTGCCTGTCTTCTGTCTGGCTGGAGCGCACGATAACTTTCGAACGGATCAACTGATTCGGAAAATTTGTGCGCATGATAACTCTTGAAGGATGTAACCGGTTTGATCCATACTTTGCACATCGTGAAATTTCTATCAGACTTAGATGAGGTTCCAATACTGACCCAATCGGTCTACTCCTTCGGGTACCTACCACACAAAATTTCGGATAAGTTCAGATTATGACCTGCCCTCGAATCGCTTTGATTTTTGTTGCAACAACTTGTATTCACTGCCCTCCTTACGACGGTACAAATTTCATCAGGGGCAAGCCTTCGTAATATTTTGTCCAAACATAGTATCAGTTCGAAGATGAGCAATACCGGTCCACAACATCCGGTACTTCCCCCAATATTTAAAAAAATTTCACGATATCTCTATAACGGGCAACCAATTTGGTCCAACCTTTGGATATTTTGTCCAAATTTAGTTTAACTTATAAAATGGTGCATATCGGTCCTCTCCTTAGGGTAACTCCCCCACAAAAGTGTAGCCGACTGATACTTTCTTACTTGTTCTGTTTAATATTTTGTCTGCTAATTTTTTGGTATTATTTTTGGTGAAGAGTTAAACATGTGACAAAATTCAACGAACACAGTGACCTCTAAAACCGAATTATGGACATTTCGGAGGCTAAGCCCTTTAAAATGCCGAAAATCTAAAGATGTCGTTGTATGGGGATACAACGTGAACCGAGGCAGCCTCAGGTGAATCTTCGACCAGCAGCCATCACATTAACAATTACATATGTGTTTGTGTTCATATATGTTCACATTGGGAGTGGTAATATATCTCCGGAATGCCTTCTCCAATAGAGCAAGGATTCCTTGCCGGGATAGAGAAAAACCCCGGGCCATGGATCTGTTCCCTATATTCCATATGTCAACTTCGGTGAGGTGTAATGGATGTAAGGAATGGGTGCACTTCCAAAGCTGTTCAAACCTTAATCGCCTCCAGAACTACTGAGATAGGAGTTGTGTTGTTGCTTGCTGCACCACAGCATCTCCTGACGCATTTTTCAAATTTATTGTCGGAATACGAGACACAACCATAGACCCCGCAACAAAAACGTAGCATCTGTCACTACATGCTCTTGTTCAGCTCCCAGAAAATGCATCATTTCTGCAATTCAATTGAAACGAAATCGTAGACTTAACGAGTCGGGAAAGACATCATGGTCGCCGCGATCTAGGATACATAGCTCACCGACACCTGTAGCTTGCAACGTTACGATGGATACATGGTTTTGCTAAAGCATCGTACAAGAAGCGGAGGAAAGAGACTTTTTTACACCAGTCTGCCTCAAGTACAGACCTAACTCGCTTGAGCTTGACCCTAGTGACCCATACATAGAATGTGTGGAGGTAGCAGTAAAGGCAGAGCTGCTTAATGTGTACATACCACCGATAATTAGCTATGACCTGCGCTATATGCCCGACATTAGTTCGGTTTCGGAGGGCAGTAACTGTCTCGAGGTAGGGGACTTCAATGCTCATCATGAGCTTTGGTATTCGGTCCTAGGCAATGATCTGAGCAGTAAAGATTAGAGGAGATTACACCAGGTTGCTAGATATCACCATTGTGGCACCAGGACTGATAAATGACGCATCCTAGCATCGTCTCCGTAAATAGACCACCCGACTTCATAACCTCTGAACACTGTACTTTCCTGAACCATGGAAAAGCTGATTGGCAATTGTTCAGAGAATTAACCAATCACTGCTTCAGAGATCTGTCCATTCCTTCAGATCCTCGCGTAACTGAGAGAATTTCCGAGACAACATCATTGCTGTAGCCTGTCGAATACCCGAAAACAGGCCAAATTTTCCAGCAGAAGCGAAGGGACTAGCAAATGAGCGTGATGAGAATTGTCGTACGAACTCTGAAGACCCAAGAGTTAGAGAACTTACTTTTGTTGTCAGCAGACTAGTAGGCAAACATAAGCGGGAAAAGTGGCTAAACCAATGCAACATTGGTACAGGATTTAGTAACTTGTGGGCAATCCGGAAAAGAAGATTGATAGAATGGCTGTTACTTTCAACGGCGTGACAGTAACTAGCCCTAAGAGATGCGTAACCAGCATGTTTGTAGAGCACCCCGGGTGTGATAGGTCGAATAGGAGTGTGCTATGCCGTATATGAAGATGCCTCCCAGCCGAGGAGGTACCACCACCACGAAGAGCGATGTTGCAGTTGTCATCCGAAACGAGAAATCAATCAAAGCGTTGGCTCCATACGGAATCTCAATGGTGATGCTTAAGCAACTGGATGAACCCGAGGTTGAGTGTTTAACAAGTGCCCTCAATATATCGTTAGCCACTTTTGAAAGTTGGCAGGGAGGTCCCGCTACTGAAGCCAGGCAAAAATGCCAGCAGAGGTAAATCGTACAGACCGATCACCCTCTTGTAGCCAGTAGCAAATATTCTAGAGACACTACTGCTCTCCAAGATCAGAAGCAGTTTCCCAGTTGCCCAACATCAGCATGGATTCCAGAAAATGTGCAGCACCAAAACAGCAATAAACGCTGATATCCACACATAACAGTCGAGTATTGAACCAAAGCAAGCCGTTCGAGCGAAGAATTGGTAGCTCTTGAATTTTCGATGACGTTCGATACCTGCAACCATGCCAAGCTGTTCGAGGATATAAAGAGGAATTGCCTCCAGCAGTATTTGAAATGTTGGATAATCAGTAGCCAGTCGTTTGTAAAATTCAGAAATAAGATGTCAAAGACCCATAAAGTGAAACAGGGAGTTCCCCAAGGCTGGGCTATATCTCCGGAACAGTTTATTCCACACCCTCTAGAGTGCATAGAAATCGTAATGTATGCGGATAATTGTCGGCTCGGGTCTTATCGCCGGTGATATATGTGATACAAACTCGAGCTTCTTCCATCTGAGAAATATGAAAATTGCCGCCGCTATATCCACTGCCACACTATACACCACCAGGACGGCTGAAATGAGGCTCCTCCTGAACTTATTGGTCGAAGGTGTCCTGTTGGCTGTAACGTTCGACAGCTTGTATAAGTTGTCCGGTCAAGCCACAGCTTTTTGCAATATGATCTGAAGTAGGAACAAAGTTCTCAAATCGATGGCCGGCAGCACTTGGGATGCTGACAAAGAAACCATGTTGATACCTTATAAAGCAATAGCTTTTCATCAATCATGTGCATATAAAAGGAAGCTGAACTGTTGATAAGTAGATTATATTCTTCATATTCAGAGTTATCTACTAACAATACACTAAGTTCATTATCAACTTATACAAAATGTTTGACGTTTGTAAATGTAAATAAGAATATTTTTAAAAGTGATTTTGCATACATAAATATTTGCCAAAAACTGTGAAACACGTGAGTTGGGATGCCGATAAGCGGCGCGAAGAAAAAAAGCTTATTCCAAGTGTTATCTTTATTTAGTTGATTCACACTAAAATATTGATGACAATAAATTATCCATTTAAAACAACAAAAACTCAAAATTCGTCAAAATACCAAACAAAAGAGTATATTCAAAAAAAAAAAAAAAAAAAAAAAAAAAAACAGCCGTATGCAACAAAAAACCCGATTACTTGAGTGAAAAACAAAAACAAAAAAAGCAATAACAAAAACATAATGGAATCAAATTAATTGTCTACGCATGCGTACCATTATTCAAACATTGTGTGAGCGTCACTATGTTTCGCGGTGTTTGGGAGATTACTAACCTACACCAACATTTTTGTGGAATTTGTTTGCTGAGAGATTTTTGAGTATACTTTTTTTTGTATTTTCTTTTGATGGTTGTTTTCTGGAATTTGCGAACATTTGTACACATTCATAAATATGCAGATATTTATTTAAACTCTAATTTTATATTGCAGACCACTAGGCGTGGTGATTTTAAAAAATATGACCCTAAAATATTTAAGACATTCGATTTGGAATCGTGAGAAAATTTGATCTACAAATTTCCTCACTTACAAATGTGGTCAGTCGTATAACATAATCGGTTGTATTTTCGTGTTGTATGAAGGGATATTTGTCTAGCAAGATTTAATTTCGAGTTTGAACTTCTCAGTATAAAATAACTTATTAGCCAAATATAACTTTTACAAGTAAAAAGGTATCAGTAGGCTTTGCCGACAGAGATATACCCTCAGTCTATGTGAATTGAATCTTTCATCTACAGACAGATCGAATGTATTTCGGGAGTTTGTATAATTTTGTGGCCCTTTTTGGACATTTGAACTTGCCGACAAAAATGTGGATTAGGATTAACGTTCAAAAGTGTTGCGGAGGAGGTACTTAAAGGAATGGACCGACATAGTTCATTATTGAAGTGGATCTTGTTTTGTGAGTCATATCTTTTCAATAGGTATCGCGCCCACAAGTCATTGTTGCTTTGTTGCATTATATGTATCGCTGTAAACAGGACCACAACTAACAGCATCGGTATACATTTCCAAAGGATCTTCGAAGAGACCCTAAACTGCACTTAGACACAAATGTTGAAGTTTTGTGGGGGAGGTACTTTAAGAATCGGACCGATATGGGCCATTTTAGAAGTTAAACTAAATTTGGAAAAAATATTAGGAGATCCAATGTTTGGACCAAATTGGTTGACCCGTTCAAGAGATATCGTGCATACCATTTTATTGACATTTTTAAATATAGGGGGGAAGTATCGGAAGTTGTTGATCGGTATTGCCCATATTCAAAAGGAAACTATGTTTGGACAAAATATGACGAAGGCCAACTTTTGGACCAAATCGGTTGATCAGTTCGAGGGTTATCGTGATCTCCAGCCACTACATATGGTGCCATAGGGCTTTTTTACACCATCCGGGCTGTATTCTCCCCGAAGTGTTCTTTCAATAAATCCATTGCACCAAGGCCTTTCTTCCTCAAGAGGAATTTTTCGTGCCCCAAACTTTCACCTCCATTTTGTTGCACAGTGTTATTGAAATAAAATAAATAATTATTAAAATAAAATAAATACTTGGACCATGACTTGCAAAGAGCTAGCCACAGATGCAGTTTTTATGAAAGTACAAACCCTATACACAAAAACCCTCTTTGGATTTTATTTTGTTAGATCGGGTTCAGATTTTATGGCCCTATCTAAACATGGTTAATATTGATTTTTAAAGCAAGTCGGGGTTATATCACTGATACCAATACGAATTTTTCCATGACCTGCCCAGCAAACTTGTAGATAAGAACAAGAAGAAAATATTTGGTGGAATAATGAACTCGAATAACTGCATGTATTGCCTCAAATTTAATAATATATCTAAAAATTCCATAATTATACCCTCAGCCTTTAGGCTAAAGAGGGTATTTACACTTTGATACGACCAAAAATGTGCCTCACCGAAATAATGGTTTTAGACCCCAAGTATGTTTGTACGATATCCGTTTCAGACAATTTTGAGTAGATCTAGCAATGTCCGTCCGTCTGTCTGTCTGGCTGGTTCGCACGATAACTCTCGAACGGATCAATCGATTCGGTTCAAATTTTGGGTATCGAAATATTTTGTCCAGATTCGATTTAAGTTCGAAGATGGGCCATATAGGTCCACTCCTTCAGGTACCTTCCCCACAAATATTCAAAAATTGTCGCAAAACTTATGCGCACGATAACCCTTGTAGGGAATAACCGATTTGGTCCATACTTTGCACATCGTGTAATTTCTACCAAACTTAGATGAGGTTCCAATATGGACTCAATCGGTCCACTCCTTCGGGTACCTCCCACACAAATTTTCGGAAAAGTTCAGTTTAGGACCTGCTCACGAATCGCCTTGGTTTTTGTTGTAACATCTTGTATTCACTGTCCCCTATACGAAGGTACAAGCTTCCTCAGGGGCAAGTCCATACTTCCTGAAAAAATAGCCTGAAAGTTGAAAAACAAACCCTATGACACCATGTTTATTGGTGGAAGCGCAAGATGATTCTCGAACGGAAATGCCGATTCCGGCCAAAATTTGGCCTTCGTAATATTGTTTCCAAACTTAGTTTAAGTTCGTAGATAAGCCATATCGGTCCACTCCTTCAGGTACCTACCCCGCAAAAGTTCAAAAATATTCGGAAAAATTGTGCGCACGATAACTCTTGATGAAAGTGGTTCATACTTTACACATTCTCATAATATCTACCATATATAGATCAGGTTCAAATATGGACTATATTTGTCCACTCCATTCCGTACCTCCCACACAAAATTTTGGAAAAGTTCACTTTAAGACCTGCTATTGAATCACTTTGATTTTTGTTGAAGCAACTTACATTCGCTGCCTCAATTACGATGGTAAAAGTTGTTTCAGGGGCAAGTCCATACTTCGTGAGAAAACAGCCCGAAGGGTGTAAAAACCCCCTATGGCATCCCCATGGTCGGTCCATTACTTTAAGTACCTTTTCCGCAAATTTTTTGAACTTTAATCCTAATCAAAATTTTGTCGGTTCATACGACCAAAATTTTGAAACCCCTAAATACATAAGTTTTTTGTGAAAAAAAAGTGTTTCAATTTGCACAGGCTGAGGGTATATCTCTGTCGGCAAAGCCGACTGATACTTTTTTACTTGTTTGTATATATTTCGCACCATATTTCCTAAACCGCTAAATTTTCCGTAGTGTTATCTTTGAGAAAAATATTCGCTGGAAAGTAGTACACAATTCTAAGGAACATTCAATTGTTCTAAAATGTCTCTTTCGCTTTATTTCTAGCATATTTTTCAACGACAAATTGATAAATATATCAACAAGTCATTGAAATCTCAAATATGAGAATAAACAGCTTGTGTGAACATTGTTTGAATTATGTTTTGTAGAAAGTATGATATGAAATGCCTCTTAAACAACATAGAAAACGTATTTTACAGTTTCAGAATGTTCTGAAGAATTGCTGAGCACATTATTTGGACAATTTTTGAGAAAGGTTACTTGGTGCAACTCCTAATAGTTTAGCTTTTACTGGTCATAATTCCAGAAATTATGTAATAATATATATAATTGTTCCACAAACATCCCATAAGGGACAAGGGAGACTTCTCTCATATCAATGAGTGCACCCCGATTCACATTAGCTCAATGATATGGGACCTACAGTTTATCGCCGAGTCCGAACGGCATGTCTAAGACACCACTTTTGTAGAGAAGTTTTGCATGGCTGAAATACTCAGGAAATGTCGCCAACATTACTGAGGGGTATTTTGCCACCGTTGAAAAGTGTTTTGATGTTGCCTGGCCGGGGAGTCGAACCCACGACCTTATGTGTGCAAGGCGGTGACACCCAATTATGTAAACTTTTCAAGTTTTTCCTTGTTCTTCTGTTTGACACTTAAATTACACCACGGTGACACCCAATTATGTAAACTTTTCAATATTTTATCAATTTTGATACTCTAGACGCAGTTTTTCCTAGTTCTTCTGTTTGACACTTAAATTCTACAGCTTTAAATCTACAATAATGCTGAAGACCACAAACCAAAATTCTTATTAGTTTCTGAGATAAAGCCCGGATCAATGGAAAAAACGTCGTTTTAGTCCGGTATAGATGAGACCATAAAATCCAAACCCGATCTAAAAACCCGAAACCCAAATAGGGGATTTGTAGTCTCAATATGTACTAGAAGTCGTTGCATTTTCAGTGTTGCACAGCGTAATAGAATTTTGACCTTGAAGAGAAATTCCTAGAAAATTCATAAGTTCTATAAAGTTGTTTACTCAGATCTGAGATTCATTTTTGTAGTTGACTGTTTCCGAGCTACAACTATCCCTCCGAGAGTAAATCAATAAATCTTAACGGTTTGGAAGATATGAACCTGACAAAATGATTTCAAGGCCTCAAACCTATGGTGGCCCATAACCCGAAAGACGCCGGACAGGTGTCTTTTATCATGCTGCGGTGTCAGAATACGGTTAAGTTTTTCGTGTCTTACAGTGTTGCAATGGTATAATTTTTTTCCTTACGAATTGAGTATCCGATGTGGCCGAAACTATACGCATCACAAAATTTTTTTTCAAACGTACATCAAGTTCAAAGGTTCACCTTCGGGTACGTCCCTCACAAAGAAGGAAACAAACCGTGACTTTCTAGTGATAATTTTATAATTTTGACCTTGAAGAGAAATTCCTAGAAAATTCCTAAGTTCTATAAAGTTGTTTACTCAGATCTGAGATTCTTCTTTGTAGTTGAATGTTTCTGAGCTACAACTATGCCTCCTAGAGTAAATCAAAATTCTTAACGGTTTGGAAGATATGAACCTGACAAAATGATTTCTTCTGACATCAAGGCCTCAAACCTATGGTGGCCCATAACCCGAAAGACACGGGACAAGTGTCTTTTATCATTCTGCAGTGTCAGAATACGGTTAAGTTTTTCGTGTCTTACAGTGTTATAATGGTATAATTTTTTTCCTTACGAATTGAGTATCCGATGTGGCCGAAACGACTTTATATCAATAAAATTTTTTTCAAACGTACATCAAGTTCAAAGGTTCACCTTCAGGTACGTCCCTCACAAAGAAGGAAACAAACCGTGACTTTCTAGTGAGATATTAAAAACGAGTATGGACATAAAACTTAAATATCAAGTGAAATATTCAAATGCATGGCTTTTCTAGTAAACCACAATAATTATGCCCACACAATATTAATATCACAATTCAAATTTTCCAAAATCCTATTAGTGTAAATATTGCCTCCAAACTTGAAATTTGATATGTATGTACATGCGACTATTTAGCATGTATCAATCATAATTTGAGTTTATTGGGTCTTTGGTGGCAAGGTCATATTCAAGATAAAAAAATATAAAGTCTTTACTCATTTGAAGAGTTATCCACACAACATATATACATACAAACATGCATGCATACATTTAAACATAACAATATAGCCCCATTATATTCATATTTCTAGTACAATTTCAATACTTATGGGATTTTTGCTTTTGTTTCTGCCAAAAAATTATATTATTTAATCTCTTTGAGGGTATTAGTTTCTTTACAGTCTATTACTGAGCCATTATTGTGGTTGTTGTTGTAGTTTGTTTTTTTTTTTGCAAAAGTTCAATTGCGCTATGAGTGCTGCTACTTGAACAATTGGCAAAAAAAGACGGCAAAGCGAGTAAAAAAATTATCAATAATAAATTTAAAAATTTCATAATAGAGACACAGACCACGACTTTAAAAGCGGCCACCAAAGATAATTTTAAGATTGGATTTCGAATTGAAGAGTTTTTGCACCATTGTTTGAGAAATTGCTAGCAATTGCTGCTGCTGACTTGTTGTCATTCGCACTGGAGGTGGTCGATTAAGAGAGGCTCAAGATGTTGACATTGAAACAGAATATGGAGTGGAGCTTTGATTGACTGACGGTCGGTTTTTTTTATTTTTTTTTGCAAATTTTCGGAAATAAAACAGATCATTAGTCAATCGATACAATTGTTTGGTACTTCTGTGTGTGTCTATGTTTGTTTTTCTTTATTACAATAAATATGAAATACAAGCCTATACATCAACATCAATTAAATTCTATTGGCTAAACAATTGACACAGTCACGATTTTGCAACATTTATTTCCTCTATTCTGTTGAGGTTTATTTCCGCGAGATTTTTATGCATATTTTTGTTGTTGGGAATATTTATCTTGTATTGTAATGCTCTTCAAGGTTATTTAATTTGTTCTTCTGGAAGAACTCCTAAAATTTATTAGAGACCTATTTACATTTGTCTTGGTTTTGTATTTTGTTTGCAGTGATAATTTAAAATTACCACATCAAGATTTATTCTGGGAGGAGTAGAATAAGTTCTACTCCTCCCAGAATAAATCTTGATGTGGTAGGGGGCTTAGTATTTTCGTAAAAGAAAGGAAGTTAATTATTCCACTTTAATTTAGAATATTTAGTAGTAGAGTATGAAAATATCCGCCCGGCTGAAATTAACGATTTTTACTTCTTATGGTTATTAAGGATCGACGTGACCATAAGTAGCTCGGTGAGATTAGCGTCTACTTAAAATTGTGTATTTACATATGTATCTCGTATTTACATGTAACCATTGCCGAAAAACGAAAAGTCGTGCCGAGGTTTTGAGCATGCAACATGCGACCCACAGTATCTAAGGTAAGCAGACTAATTATTGCATCACATTAGCACCACACTACCAATAAAACAGTGTGTGATATTGTCGAATTACTGATGTAGGCCTTTCAAATTTTGTTCATGTTTTTCCTAATTGAAAAACCACTCGACTGACCTTCTCCATAACACCGACAATTATTGGTATTTGCCAAAAATACCCTCTTAAAACCACGCGTGTATGTTCTATCCATGTTCAATTTGCAAATTGCCAAATAGCCTTCATTTTGATAAATCTCTTGAAAATCTCCAATAACTAAATACACAATATAAGCTTCCCTACCCGTTTCGTACTCCCCCAAGCAGAAATTAGTTGTTTTCTTTACGGTACTTTAGATAAAAAATCTCTGTACAGCATTGTTATTCTCATTTGCAAACATGTTTGTCTATTGTAAAGCAACAACTGAACAAAACAAAAAAAAAAAAAAAATCGCTAAACATTTCAATTGTAGTAGTCGTCATATTAGAGATTTACTTCCTATAACAAACCGGCAGCAGCGTCAATAACAACAGCATCAACGGCGGGAAAAAACTGCAAAACAATTACACTCATGTACAAAAGTACAACATACTTAAATGCTAATAGCGGAACAATCATAGCACACACACACTCGGGCATCAGCCATCGGCTTGAAACTGACATCTCAATGAAACTTTGTTTGTGCTAAAACTAAAATGAATTAGTTTTCAAATATGAATATTTTTATCTTTGCTTTGATTGACAAGTCTTGGGAATCGTTGGTGACTTGCGAAACGACGTTATTTTTACAAATAGTGATAAAATAGTCATATCTTTTATTTGTTTATAGAACTTTAGGCAAGGTCGGGACTCTTGGAATACATTAGGGTGTACCAAGAAAATGTAAAATATTTAGCTACTTTCTTTATCAATTGAGTAACAGTTGATTAATCCGCGATTATTTAATGTGGGGATGGATGCCATAGGAAGAAAATAGCAAAGTGACTCAATTCAAATTAAAAAAAAAAAATTCAGGGTTTCTTATGTTTTTATACCCTCCACCATAGTATGGAGGGTATATTAAGTTTGTCATTCTGTTTGTAACACATCGAACTAATCATTTGCGACCCTATAAGGTATATATATTCTTGATCAGGATAAAATTCTAAGACGATCTAGCCATGTCCGTCTGTCCGTCTGTCTGTCCGTCTGTCCGTCTCTTGTAATCACTCTAGCGTCCGCAATAATTGAGATAGAGTGCTGAAATTTTGCACCCGAGGGTCTTTTTTCCATAGGCAGGTCAAGTTCGAAGATGGGCTATATCGGTCCACTTTTTGGTATAGCCCCCATATAACGGTACCTCCGGATTTAAGGTATTTAGACGTTCTTCGCCACATTTGCAGACCGAATTAGCTATAATTTGGCAATTAGGGTTCCTAGTGATCAACAAACTTATATCCCAAAGGATATGGGCAAAGGTCCATGTTTTGATATAGTCCCCATATAACGGTACCTCCCGATTTTCGGTATTTTGAGAATTTTAGCCACAATTTTTAACCGAACTATCTGCAATTTGACATTTAAGGTTCTCAGTGGTCATGAAACATCTCCACGAAACATCGTCAACATAGGTCCATGTTTTGGTATAGCCCCCATATAACGGCTTTCCGATTTTCGGTATTTTGAGAATTTTAGCTACAATTTTTAACCGAACTAGCTGTAATTTGCCATTTGAGGTTTTCTGTGGTCATGAAACATCCCCACCAAACATCGTCAACATAGGTCCATGTTTTGGTATAGCCCCCATATAACGGTACCTCCCGATTTTCGGTATTTTGAGAATTTTAGCTACAATTTTTAACCGAACTAGCTGTAATTTGCTATTTGAGGTTCTCAGTGGTCATGAAACATCTCCACCAAACATCGTCAACATAGGTCCATGTTTTGGTATAGCTCCCATATAACGGTACCTCCCAATTTCCGTATTTTGAGAATTTTACCTACAGTTTTTAACCGAAATAGCTGTAATTTGACATTTGAAGTTCTCAGTGGTCATAAAACATCTCCAACGAAACATCGTCAACATAGGTCCATGTTTTGGTATAGCCCCCATATAACGGTATCTCCCGATTTACGGTATTTTGAGAATTTTAGCTGCAATTTTTAACAGAACTAGCCGTAATGATCGGTATTTTGAGAATTTTAGCTACAATTTTGTCTATTCAAAAATAATCGTCAATATAGGTCCATGTTTTGGTATATCCCCCCATATAACTGTACCTCCCGATTTTCGGGAATTTTCAGTGGTCACGAAATTTCTTCACTAAAATTCGTCAACATGGGTCCATTTTTGAGGGTCTACATTGTTTTGATGAAACTACCCTCAATTTGACTCTTGAAGTTCCCTGCAGCTATAAAACTTTATCGCCAAAAAATTTAGAGATAGGTTGACTCTTTGATATAGCCCCGTAGGTGGTACCTTTCACCTAGCTGAGCACATTTTTTTAGATTAGATCAGATAACACTGTGCAACAAAATGGAGGTGAAAGTCTGGGGCACGGAAAATTCCTCTTGGGGAAGAAAGGCCTTGGTGAGTATATTATGAACCCCGAAGGACAGATCCGCCGTGAGTCGAACTTCCGCGTTATGGCGTGATGAAATTTTTGTTAGAGACCCTGTGGGCCATCAGGAATTAGCGTTATATCTTTGTTCACTGTTGCTTAAGTGCTCTACAAAAACAACAAACAATGATATAATGCTAATTCATGATGGCTTACAGGGTCTCTTGCAAAAATTTCCTCACGCCATAACGCGGAAGTTCGATTCACGGCGCATCTGTCCTTCGGGTATTTTAATATACACACACCAAGGGCTTTCATCTCCAAAAGGAATTATCTCTGTCTCAATATTTGTGTTCACAGTGTAATTTAAGCAATAGTGGGAGGCAGTAGGAGTCTAACCATTGTCGAAAAGTTGTTCCACCTAAAATTGTAAAAGGACCCTAATTATTCCATTTTAATTAAGACTATTTTATGGTGGAGGGTATAAAAAGTTCGGCCCGGCCGAACTTAACGACTTTTTACTTGTTTTTTTTTTTTTTTTTTTTTTTTTTGGAGTCCATGGAAGACAAAAATACCTTTGGGCTTCAGCTCATTTTATAATGTGATTTTATATCGATAAATGTAGAAAAAATGGAATTTCATAGATTTTCAACTGTATACGGGCATAGCCTTTTTTCTTCTCAACGGATTTCTATTTAGAAGCGTAAAATATTGTCTTTAAAACCAGCAACATATTTTTAAAATTGGTTAACAAATTTATAAGTTATAGTGGTTTAAGTGTGAAAAAACACATTAAGACAACAAATGTTTTGTTCGCGCTCCAAGTCCTTAGAAGATGCCAAACCATGTAAGTATTTACTACTTCCAAAAATCAAATGAAATAAGCTTTCGATAATAGGGAAAAACAATAAATCGGTTAAAACATAAATGAGTTATGTAATACAGTCGGACCTCGATTATCCGTGATGGACGGGACCGGAGTCATTACGGATAATCGATTTTCCCGGATAATGGAGGCAATGCTTTTACGCAGTTTTTGAACATATTTTTTAAGTAAAAATGACATAATATTGTACAATAATATGAAAATCTGCAATTTTTATTAAATTCGTTACGGTAATCCACAAAATTTTAGAAGGATACCTAATATCATCATTTGTCCCATGGTTTTTGTGATACCATATATACACAAATTGTGTAATACGGGAGAATTTCCAGTTTTCGTTTGTTTACCTTTTGTTTGCTTAATCAGATTAATTGGAAAGTGTGTTTTTACTCCCGGGCAATGAAGTTTATAACGAAAAATAGAAGAAATGGAAAAAGTCCAACATTTCTTTTCTATCACGGATAATGGAGGTTCCCGGATAATCGAGGTTCAACTGTATTTAATTTTTTGGCTTTTTATAATATTTTGTATTTCTTAACATTTGTACTTTAGTGCGTATGGATGCGATTGTAATTTTTCTACTAAATAGCAATCATATTATTTTTTCGAAATGATTAAAGACGGACGGACTATATGATACCCAACACCGCAGTGAATATGTATAGAAAGTTGAATAATCGCATAGTTTCCCATTCAGTAATGGCTTATTCCACGTTATGGCTTAATCCTCGGAGGAGTAAATCAGTGGATCGTTTATGTTTTGGCTTATGCGCTAATTAAATATGAAAAAAGCTGCACATACACATGAAATTGGACGGATTTATATCTTAACTAGCCGACCCGGTCCGCGTTGCTGGCCCTTTGAAACATTTCTATGTTACCTTTACTTAAGTCAATTATATTTTTCTTACACCGTTAATTAGCCGCGATCTGCAAGTGAAAAAATTTTAACATACCGCCAAAAAACTGATGACTTGAGGCATGCATTTATTTCTAGCTTATTTTGACCAGGGGACATCCCTGTACATCATATAAAAATTACATGAAAATAGGTTCAGAAATTTTGGAGATATAACATATTTAAAAATGGTATGATTGGGCCTTTAAGTCCCACATAAGGACCTAGGGTGGGAGACACAACCACCATTGCAAATTCATTTCCAAACCGTTTCGTTCGCAAGATTTACAAAAATAGATTTTTAAAATCAAGGGCATAGTGGTGGTACCCCTGCCCCTCCGTAATTTAACAAAATATATTGCATAATTTCACCAGGTGTCATCCCCGTACATTCGTTGATATTTTCAGGAAAATCGGTTCAGTAGTTTCAGAGATAGAACATATTTAAAAAAGTGAGTGGGGTATTTAAGCCCTAAATATGTACCTGAGGACGGATATACACCTCATACCCTCCGAAATTCAACTAAATATATAACCTATTTTCACCAGCGTACGTAAAAATACTTTAAATAACATTTCAATACAAAACGAAACATAACCCACGCTGATGGAGTTAGCTGTTTAGCTTCGTTTTGTTTACATTCGTGAGTGCGAACAAAACGAAAAGCGAAAAGTACTCAACTCCACAAGAGCAGGTAGAAAACTAAATAGTACTAAACACATGTGAATAAATCAAAAACGTTTGGTGGTTGATAAAATATTCACTGTGGTATGTTGATGTTAGTTTATAGGGTTGTTAAGAAATCACATGCCCAGCAAAATGTTCGATGCCAAAGATGCTATTCAAGAATGGGTGCGAGTGAAATGGAATGTCATTTTTTCAGCATCTTCACTCATTCTTTTTACAAGAGTGTGACCCCCAAAAGATGCAATTCATTTTCAGATCCTAAGCATGTCATCTTTACTAACTCGATGGAATGGCATCTTCAACAATTCTTTGGCATGGCATCTATACCAATCCTTTGGCATGCCATCTTAACCAATTCCCAAGAATAGCATTTTCACTAAACTTTGGCATGTCATTTTCACCAATCCAAATGGAAAATGCTGTATTGAAAAATGATTTTCATTTTTTTATTTTATTAATTCAAAGGAATTAATGCAATAACTATAATTTATTTATCATCATAAAGTTTACATCCATAATTGCAGTTTGTTCTCGTTGTTGTAACAGTAGTTAATATGTCTGTATTCTCATTTTTCTGCTTAATCTGACTCTGGGTCTATCAGTCGTAAGAATGTGGCTATTTCGCTATTTATATGGTTTGTAACCACAAAGCTGCAAACTTAAGTTTCTTAGCAGGATTGGTAGGGCAATTGAAAAGGAGCAGTGTGTCGTGGAGGCCTGTGCTGTGTTTTCCACGGTGTCATCAGTGCTTGCCCTATAGGAATTTTGACGGCTGCATCATCCCGAGCGTATTTACACAAAACTACTCTGGTTTGTCCTGACAGCTGGCGCCTCTCAGCTGCGATAGATGATGGATGTTCTCCAAGGACCGCATTCACACGATAACCGTTTACTGCATCTGCGACTGCATTCGTGTGAATGCTACTTAAACCTGGTTGAAAGGATTGTTGATCTAGAGGTTCTCTCTTGTAACGTTAGACTTCTCTTTCTAGATTATGAGCACGGCCTGCTCTGAGTGAGTCCTCTGCTAATATGGAGATGGCCTTCAGCGCAGTTGTTGTGCTGCTTACGGATCCTATGCTAATGATCGGCTACTGGAAAGTTATTTCTGATGCTGGAAGAACTATAGCCACAAGGGTCCTTGCTACGGGCGAGAATAGCGAAATCGGTTTGTAAGATTCACCTTTGCTGCCATCCTTTTCGGGCTTCTGTAGCTGGCCTATTTTCCAGACTTCGGGAACGATGTGTTTGGCAAGCGACAGGTTGTAAATTTAAGTGAGAAACTTGACTTCAGGCCTTCCCAGCTGTTGCAGTCTAAACACCGCCGCTGCACGCAACAGAGTTTCCTTCCTCCGCAACAGGTTTTGATTCATCTTAGAAAAAGATTTTACTCTAACTGCAGATTACTATTTCGTGAATTTTATTTTACAACGTTTATGGATCTACAAATCGACTTGTTGAGCAGGGTTCTCTAGAGCAGGCAAGGAAAGTTTTATAATTGGTCTGTTCCTTTACTTTTAAAAATGGTAATTGTTGCAAAAATGGTAAAAGTGGTTAACTGCTCTCATATAAATTGTATGCTTTTAAAAGTAAGGAAACACTTTGCGGGTAAAAACTGGTAACCTCAGGCACGTAAAGGAACAAGACTAATACCTCAATGATTGGGACGGACTTCCTAGCATAATAAATCTTACATTGCTTTAAACGTACATATTTAGATAAATAAAAGAATATATACATACATGTGTAAAAATAAAAACATCTCTACATATTTAGATAAATAAAAGAATATATACATACATGTGTAAAAATAAAAACATCTCTATTGGATCTATGGAATGGGTTCTATCACGACTTCCTTTGAATTGGTTCAAATGCTGATGAAAGCAAAGCTGAAGTTATATTTCAGCAATCGTACGGTTTCCATCTTTTTACATTGAAAAGTTTGTGGTTTTGTTTTGGTTATGAGAATGAAACGATTCAGAGAAGCAGAAAAATTTGTGGCTTTGTGTGATCGGTACGGGAATCGTTTTGTTTGTTTACGTTCATTGATTTTCACCACGGGTCCTCCCTGTACATTATCTGAAATATTGCCGTTTTTGAGTCTAAGAGAGTAAGACATCAGCTCATATAACTGAATCACCTGGTTATTTCACCTTTTTATTATTACCATGTGTAACAAACTTAGCTCTGTCTGGTTATTTTCCCAGCAAGAAGCAAGGAGCAGCAAGGAGTTTTTATTCTCTTTTGCAAGAAAAATGTAAAAAGTAAACAGACAACTTCCCTGCATGCAAGCATTCTACTGATTTGCCAAAACAGAACAATTTGCCCGCCTTTAAAGAAACCAAATCAAGCAAATATTTCGTATTTTATTAAAAATAAGAAAGAAAATGGCCCGAAAAAATAAATTTTCCATATTGCAACATGTTTCTCCAAAAAAACTTTTTATACCCTCCACCACAAATTTCAGCCATTTCGGTGGATTAATGTGGCCACAACCTTCAAAATACCGAAATTCGGAAGGTATCGTTCTATGGCGGCTATATGATGGCGTGGACCTATACCTACAAATTTCTGGGGGAAAGTTCTATACCCCCAACGAAGACTAAATACCAAATTTCAACCATCTCGGTGTGATAATGAGGCCAAACCCTTCAAAATACCGAAAATCGGGAGATACCTTCCTATGGGGGCTATATCAAAACGTGGACCTATATAAACATTTTATGGTAGAAATATTTCTTAGCCTCTGGAAACACAAAATACAAAGTTACTACCAATTCTGTTGCCAAATGGGACTAATACATTCAAAATATATTAAAATGACGCGTACTTTATATGGGGGCTATACCAAAACGTGGACCTATATAAACCAACTTTGGTAGGAATGTTTTTTGGCCTCTGAAGACACAAAATACCAAATTACAACCAATTCGGTGGTAAAATGGGCCAAATATCTTGAAAATTCCTTAAAACGACGACGCGTCACGCGTCATTTTGTATGGGGGCTATACGAAAGCGTGGACCTACATAGCCCGCTTTCAATACCAAAAGTCCTACGTAAATATAACTTATTTTCCCAAAATTTCATCAACCTACATCAATCCATTCGGACGCTAGAGTGATTTCCACAGACGGACAGACGGACAGACGGACAGACATGGCTATATCGATGTAGAATTGCACGCTGATCAAGAATATATATACTTTGTGGGGTCTACAATGATTATTTCGAGTAGTTACAAACGTAGTGACAAACTTAATATACCCCCATCCTATGGTGGAGGGTATAAAAAAACATTCACTTCTTTATTTCCACAATAAAATTGTTTTCAATTAGCACAAACATAAATCACCGAATAATTAAAACAGCCGATTTATTGTCTGCTGAAAAAAGAAGAGGTGCAAGTGCCTGCTAGAAGAAATTTGTCCAGCAAGAATTTGCAAACTCTCAGTAAAAGAGCTATCAAAATGTCTCTCTCGAATCGCTCTCTTTTGCTGGATTTTTGTGTTAACAGACGGCTTCCAGCAACAATTGGTACAAATTGTTACAAATTTTAGGGTAACCCGATAAACCTCTTGTTAGCCAAAACCAACATATAATAGCCGATCGTTCGCCCGGACATCATGTCGTTCGGCAAGACCAGTCAAGACCAGTACCATTGACGATGTTTCAGTTGCACCTATTTCCAGACCAAGGTTCTGATTTACATCAGTTGGTTTTTCTATCGGCAATTGTCAGTTTGTCAGTGAGAGTGGATTATCAAAGGCAATATGACTCCATATGCCTAAGATCTATTAAACTAAAAATTATCGCTTGGAAATATTGCTTAATGTAAATCTGGATTAGGCTAAAAGCTCGTCTTCAGATGAGTTACTAAACTTCAGTCTGCTCTAGTGACGTGTTCTGTTGTTCGTGTTTTCCGGATAATCTTTCTTATTTTGTAGATAATGCTTAGCGGGTACATTAACGCAAAATTAATTCCACAGAAATACCAATAATTGATGTGAGACAGACCCAATATTTTTCTTTTCTATTTACAGTACCGATAAAATTTCTTCTTAAAACACTAGTTAAACCTTTCAGTTTGTTAACATAATTCAATTGTCGATTGCCCCATATGTGATTTGTTTTAGTTCTCACAAAGCCGAATTTTTGGTGTTCTGTGTTGAATTTGTTCTGTGTTGATCCCATGTGTGCAAAGGAAGTTATTCGGGGTCAAAGATCAAATTTTAAGGGTTTAGTAGGTTTTCGGAATTTTTCTTAAAAACGGTGGGTTTAATCAAAAAGTTACTAGATTAAATATTATAGACGGAAAAATTATCTACAAGTTTGGTCTTTATAATTTTTGTTCTTAGAAGGAAACATTCTTAATATAAAGCACATCATTTATAAGCACATTTAAGGTAAATATGCGCATATTAAGCCGAACCGGCTAAAATAACCGGGATCACCGGGTCTGTTCCCCAAAAAACTATATGTTCCCTTGAAGAGCGTAATTATATCTATACTTAAAAAAAATGCAAGTAAATAAAAAAGGCCTCCACAAATGACATTTGACCCTGCATAACTTCTTTTGAACATATGGGATCGATGGGGACTTTTAGGACATTACTTCTAATGGCAAATACCACCAAAACTCAACCGATTTTTGTCGGTAATACACCACTATGTGGTAAGGGGTATTATGTGTTAGTGCATTTGAATGTAACATACAAAAGGAAGCGAGATAGACCCATAGTTCCTTCTAGGGATATACATAGAATCACTTTCTGAGTCGATTTATGCATGTCCGTCCGTCCGTTCGCAACATACAGGTCGCATTTGTTGACCGATTTCGCTGATAATTGGGGAATACCATTTTTTTGGCCGTCGGAAGATCAAGTATGAAGATGGGCTATATCGGTCCAAGTTTTGGTATAGCCCCCATATAACGGTACCTCCCGATTTAAGGTATTTTAAGGATCTTAGCCGCATTTGTTGCCCAAACCAGCTGAAATTCTACATTTGAAGTTCCCAATGGCCGCGAAATTGCTCCACTAAAAATTGTCAAGATAGGTCCACGGTTCGGTATAGTCCCCATATAACGATACCTCCCGATTTAAGGTATTTTATGGATCTTAGCCACATTTTTTGCCCAAACTAGCTGAAATTTTACATTTGAGGTTCTCAATGGCCGCGAAATTGCTCCACTAAAAATTGTCAAGATAGGACCACGGTTCGGTATAGTCCCCATATAACGATACCTCCCGATTTAAGGTATTTTAGGGATCTTAGCCACATTTTTTGCTTGAAGTTGCTGAAATTTTACATATGTGGTTCTCAGTGGCCACGAAATTTCGCCACTTAAAATTGTTAAGATAGGTCCATGTTTTTTGTAGCCCCCATATAACGGTACCTCCCGGTTTTAGGTATTTTAACGATTTTCCCCAAATATATATATATATATATATGTTCTACCCCAACTATGAATAAGACTTGGCGTGGCGTTGGAGCTAAGTACTTTTATCATTAAGCTAAGCATTTGCGTATTGGGATGTATACTAATTATTCCATTTTTACATATTTCAACTGGTGTAGGGTATTACATAGTCGGCCCCACCCGACTTTGGTCTTTTACTACTGTTTAAAAAAATGAGTTAGAGAATCGCACTACTGAATAGGTTTGAATCAAACAAATTTTTTGCTTTAGTAAAATGGAATATTCAGGTAAATCCTACAAAAAGTTTGACCCACTTTATTAGGTACGTGGGTTCAAATCTCCACCTGGAAAAGTTACCAAGATTGTTCATGTAAAATAAAGAAATATTCCAACAAATGGTTTTCATAACTTGAAAATTGTCTGAGAGCAAGTACAAAGTGTTAGCCTTTATAATTAGGTCGATAAATGACAGAGGTCATTGAAAATATTTGGTATTTTGGCTCAAGTTTCATTATTTAACTATCCTGGCAGAATAAATTTAAGCATTGTCATGCTCAGAACTCTGCCACAGTTGACCACAGGTATCATAAATCGACGACAAAAAACGTAAAAAATTTTAACTCAAATTTAACACAAAGAGGTATGATATCCCCGACTTTTACACTGCTGTAGTACCTATATAGTCAGGTCAAAACTTTTTTGATGTTCTCAAATCATAAAACAAACACGAATAATTATACAAGAATGGACTCAGAGGTGCCATGTCAGTATAAAAGTCGGAGATATCATACCCCTCTGTTTTAAATTTGAATTAACATTTTCCACGCTATTTGTCGTGGAAGAGGCATTCTTCCCGTGGGAGAGTTCTGAGCATGATAGTGCTCAAATTTATACTGCCAGGATAGTTAACCCCCCGTTTACACATGCAAGTGACTGTTCGAAAAATACCAATACACTCACACATATTCACTGCCACACTTATTATCGACCTCACTGCCGATCAAATTTCCTTGTCAGTAATCAATGTAAGTGCTTTGAAAGTAACTTCAATTTTTTCCGAACGTTTACACATGCAAGTGTCAGTTCGAAAAAATTTAAGTCTCGACTATAATATGTATACACAACTGTCTGCAAGTTACTTGCATGTGTAACCATTGGGTTAATAATGAAACTTGAGCCAAAATACCAAATATTTTCAATTATCTTTTTAGTTAATCGATTCTAAAAGTAAGATTAACACTTGGTATTCGCTCTTAGACAATCTTCGAAGCTTAGGAGAGGTCTTAGTAAATCAAAAAGTCATTTAAAGCAGTTTTATAAAAAATGTTTGTTGGAATATTTCTTGATTTTATATGAAAGTTCTTGGTAACTTCTCCAGGTGGAGATTTGAACCCACGTACCTAATAAAGTGGGTCAAAATTTTTTAGGATTTACTGGAATATTGCATTTTACTAAACTAAAGTAAAATGGTATGTTCCCGTACTGAAAAAATCTACTAATTTTTACTACTTTTTCCGATAACATAAAGGAAAAAATGTTATAGTAGTAAAAAATAGTAGCTTCTTACAAGTTCTGGATCAGAGCAATAAACTGGGCAAAATTTACATAGGTAGTACCTTTTTCAATTTTATTTGATTCAAACCTATTTTTTCGGTTACCGACAAAAATCGGTAAAATTAAAACGCAAAATTATGAATGAACAGTATGAATAAAAGTTGTCAACACTGTTGCTATCGGTCGGACTTATCGAAAACTTTGTTTTGGTTGCTAATTTACCGGCAAACTTCGTTAATTACCGAAATTATAAGCATTTCAATTTGACCGATTTTTGTCGGTAACCAAAAAATGCGTTAGAGAATCCCACTACAGATGAGCCAAAAAATTCAGCACTTGTTTGGCACATTTTTATTAGAACGGGAATATTTTCCGAAAATGTGGCAACATCGTTATAATTTTTTTTTTGTCTCTTGACTCTCAAAAACTATATAGTATGGAAAAATAATGCAAATACAGCTGAAGGGACCTTAACATATAAAATGAAAAATGTTCAAACCTATTCCGATGAGCGGGAGTGTTTAAATGCTGTCTCACGTCCATTTTTCAGAAATTTGGTTTCGTTTTTTCAAATTTATAACATTCCATATTCGACTGTCTATCCTATTTCGTGGTAATCAATTTTCTTTCAACCATAAAAATGCCTATAATATTCTGCCCCAACCATTTAGTATTGTGTTTTAATATTATGCAAGAATATTCAATATAGGTAACTGATTGTTGCCAGGAGGGATAAATAAATGTTACAATACATGAGAAATGCGGTGGTGCCATAATAGGCTAAGATGACACCACCTTTAAGAATTATTACCTCATGGAAAGCAACATCGCCAATATGAGGAGACCCAATCATTCAATTTATTACGTCAAGGTTAAAATTGGATTTCATTCTTTGTTGTCTAGTAAGAGGAGGTGCAGTTGCATACTCGATTGCACAGTGGTTAAGAAACGTTTGTAGAAAAAATACATATATTGCATCCACAAAAATGTGTAGTGTATAAAACGCATTTTACATTTGCACTTAAAACAGGTGTTTTGGGAGTTTACGTCATTTATTTGACGTATATTGTATGAAACTGACAACTTAAATGATGCATGTTTTATAAAACATCCCAGCAAAATGTTCGGTGCCAAAGATGCCATTCAACCATGGGTGCAAGTGATCTGGCATGTCATCGTTTTAGCATCTTCATCGATGAATTTTATATGAGTGTGGACCCCAAAAGATGCTATTCATTTTTGGATCCAAAGCATGTCATTTTCACCAATGCTTTGGCATGTCATTTCCACCAATGCTTTGGCATGTCATATTCACCAACCCTTTGCAATGACATTATCATTACAACGAGAGCTTTAACAACGTTGGTTGTGATTTTGAGTCTCCTACAACATCAAGCCTATTGCAAACAATTAATCTTATACATTTAGAAAAATGTGTATAAATAAAAACACAAAATTCATCTCTATTGGATCGATGGAATGGGTTCAAATGCTGATGAAAAGATCGGATCTTTGACGACATCGTTTGAACCAATGCAAAATATGCTATGAAATCACGTCATCGCATTGAACCCCTTCCTTCAAATTTTACTGGGATGTTAAATGTAAAATGCGTTTAAATCTCTTGCATTGTGGTGGAGTATTTTTTGGGCGGAATTATTCCATAAAGAATAATTCTCTACAACGAACCATTTTATAAAACATAAATATATATTCACAGCACAGTCTCTTTCTAGTAATTTTGTCTTCGTTATAGAAAAGTTCGACTGTGATTTAAACAAATTATGCCACTGTGTCAGATTTTCTGATATTTCTCTCTGGCACTCGTCTATTCGTTGTCTACTTTGTTGTAACAATGGCAACAACAAGTCTATAGTACATTACACTTGTTGAGGTTTAGCATTAAACATTTTCCATTTTCTTCTTTCAATATTTTCATAAATACTTGTTGTAATTGTCAATTTGTTTATTCTCTATGACCAAAGTTATGGGTAAAAAGCGGCAAAACAAATTCATATAATAATTATAGGTAAACATAACAGTTTTCTTGTTAACAATCGCCTTCTGAAATCGTAACAGGATTACGATAACGTAATTTTTGTTTTTGTTTATGGAAATTTCTAAAAATTCCTTGTTTTCTTTTTCATGAGATTTATTAATTCTAGACATAACATGGGTATCGATGTATTTGTGTCATGATACGAGTTCAAACGTTTTCAATTCCTACGAAACGTTTTAGTAGTTTTCTCATTTCAATATGTGTACTACTATTTTGTAACTATACCGACAAAAATTGGTAGAAATATTGAGTGAATAAAAAACAAGTAAGCAAAGACTATAGTCGGACGGGGCCGACCATGTGATACCCTACACCACAACCTCTATGAATCAGCTATGTGCAACCGACTTGCACGCTGAATCAAATTTAAAAATTTTCAACGGTGGCAAAATACCCCTTAGTAATGTTGGCGATATTTTCTATAGTATTTCAGCCATGAAAAACGTCTCTACAAGTGGGAACTTAGGACACGCCGTTCGGACTCGGCGATAAAAACTTGAATCCATTGATATAAGAGAAGCCTCCCTGGGATGTTTGTGGAAAAGATATTCAAAAATTGGAAAATTCACATTGATCTTCAAAATGTCTTTGAATATGAGGTTCCTTTTTGGAATAACCTAAAATAAATAAATTAACATATATACAATGCAATTTGCTACATCTCTGATATTTGATATTTCGGAAAATTGTGAGTTTATTGAAGATCTATCGTTCTCACGTAGTTTTGTGCTTTTCAGGGTATTTGGAAAATAGTTCATTGTGGGTACATATTGTGATATCAAAACTATTTTTTATACTGGTAGAAATAACTGCTAATGAATAGAAATTCAAATAATTTGCATGCAAACAAATGTATAAATCCCAAAATTATTCATATTCAATTACACACCAAAGAAGATAGTATAAGTCAGCTGCGTTAACGGTGATATACCCTCAGGTTTCTTGGCTGTTTTTCAGGGTTTCTTGGAGCTTTTTGGCCATAATCTCAGGAAATATGGATTTGCTATTGCAATTGTACCATCGAAAAGGGGACCGCTAGGATAATCTGCTGAAAAATTCAAAACTATTCGAGAGGACTCTTAAATTTCACTTTTCCGAATTATGTATATAGTCTTACCCAATCTATCGATCGATTGCTCACTTCGCCAGTTATCGTTTACACAATTTTTCGAAAAAAATTTGAGCTTTTGTGGGGAGCTGTGGACCTATTCAAACTTAAACTATGTTTCGGCAAAATATTTTGAAGTATAACATTTTCGTGCCCACCAGCCAGGTAGACAGTAAGAGATACAGATGAACGGACTGGGCTAAATAGACTCCAAATTGTCTAAAACAAATTTCGTCCAAACATACTTGGGGTCTAAAACCATTATTCCGATGAGACACATATTTGGTCGTATTTCGTATGTATCCCCTTTACTGTAAATCCTGAGGTATAAAATATGTGGCGAGGCGACCCAATGCTGCAATATTTGTATAAAACATCCAATTTAACTGAAATTTTCTCTGTCATGATATCGACAATTTGTAGCATGGGAGGAAATTGTGGTTCTCTACAGAAATCCCATTACATATTAGGCAGTATGCCCGTTATCTAGCAGACACATTATTGCAATTTGGATCAAGGGAAAGGTCAGTAGTTCTTTTTCCATATGTACGCTACTTTGCCGGTATATGCCCTCCAAGAATTAAAATATAGACCAAAATTAAAATTTGTAAATTTTTCATACAAAAGTAATGGTCTATGTCACACGCTAAATAATATCATGCAAAATTAAGGGCATTTTCTTCAACCTAAACTCTTACCTCGTGCGAAATTTTGTGACTACTGCGCTATAATTGCTACCTCTAGCGTGTTTATGATTACACTACCAACAAAAAACTGGATGTATAAGGCTGTAACTCTGTTATTTGATCACGTACATCAACATAATTGACATCAATGGAAAGGTCAAGAGATCGTCTTCCAAATATGTCTCACGAGGGAGGAATGTGTCTTTCAGGAACAAACATATAAGCTGTATAATAAAATTTTTCACAATTTTCACACAAAAGTTGTGGTCCATTTAACCCTCTAAATATTATCTGATCGCCATCTCAAATTGCAAACTCCTTCTTTGTCATATACTCTTACCTTATTTAAAATTTCGAGGCGATCGGACTATTATTGCGACCTACAGAGCAGCTACAAAATCGGATAAAAATTATGTTTTTGGTCCATTTCACCCGCTAAATATTTCTCGATCATCACCAATTAAAATAGCGATCTATTCTGATGTGAAACCGACCTCCATACCAAATTTCGTGACGATCGGTCCATAATTGCGGTCTGTAGTTTGATTACAATTTATAATGGACAGACGGACACACGGACGGACGGAAGGACACACATCTCAAAATCGCTTTATCTCGCCGAGATATGAAGATTGGTATACCACATTGGGGGTCTCAGACGAATATTTCGCGGTGTTACATGAATTTTTACCAAAACAAACTTATAATACCCTTTCCACATAGTGGTGTAGGGTATACATATTGAGTAAATAAATATAAGTAAACAACGTTGTTACTATCGGCATGTCTTAACGACATCTTTAAAAATATTCGGTAAAAATAACAATTATGGACACTTAGAAATTTGCACTTAAGGACGAATATCCCCAGCAAAATGTTCGATGCCATTCAATCATTGGTGAAAGTGATCTGGTATGTCATCTTTTTAGCATCTTCATCGATGAATTTTATATGAGCGTGGACCCCAAAAGATGCCATTCATTTTTGGATCCAAAGCATGTCATTTCAACCAATGCTTTGGCACGTCACTTTCACCAACCCTTGGCAATGACATTATCAATACGACGAGAGTTTTACCAACGTTGGTTGTGATTTTGAGCCTCCGATCAATTCAAGCCTATTGTAGAGAATTAATCTTATATATTAGAAAAATGTGCATAAATAAAAACACAAAATTCATCTCTATTGGATCGATGGAATGGGTTCAAATGCTGATGAAAAGATCAGATATTTTATGACTTCCTTTGCGTGGGTTCGAATTCTAATAGAAAGATCGTATATTTCACGACTTCCTCCGAATCAATGCATAAGATGCAATGAAATCTCGTCATCGCATAGAACCCCTTCCTTAAAATTTTGCTGGGTCGTTAATTCAGTCGTTAACTAATTACAGAATCGCACTACAGACCCTCCAAATTGTATGATTGATTTCATAGCTTATTGTGTCATCTTTTACACAAAACCTTGACAATTTTTGTAATTAATTAGAATACACTTTATGTTCTCTTTATTTTATTTTTTTGTTCACGTTTATTTTCTTTTCAATTCAAGGATGAAATAACAAAAACCGACAACCTTTCTCTTAATTTACAAACATTTTAGGTGAATTTCCTTCAATGAATTGCCAAAATGATCTAAACAATTTTCACATTAAGGTTGAACTATATTTCCGTTTCTTCGAATGTTCGTGCAAACAAACACACACACAATTCGGTAACGTCTGTACACCTGAACAACAACAACATCACAAGCATCTTTGTGCAAAAATCATTAGAATTATTGAGAGCAAGTCAAACCACCACCTCACCTCTTCAATTGTCGTGTCGCTTTATTTCTATTCGATTTTTATCATTGGGAATGAAAAAAGAAAAAGGAAATGCAATGCAACAAGGTGAAGTGGAAAGTTGTTGCCAGAGATGGGATGTCGTAATATGAAATCTGTTGCAAAATTTTATGTTGGGCCTCAAAACATGTACATACTTTCCAAGAAGTTACTTAGTGGTGTTTATATATAGAACATTGTTTGAATCAATTCAGATTTGGATATACATTTTCACCCGATTTCAGGTATTATGTTTGCCTAATTTTTATGAAATTTGGATGTGAGACCCCAAATAAGTCCAATTTGGTTGAATTCGGTTCAAATGTAGCTATGGCTCCTAGAAGTACGAGTAGCATTCAAAATTTACCAGCTTTAACATGGAAAAGTCCCTCTTCCATTTCAAGTGGACACTGTCCTGCCCGGGGTGTCACCTGGGGAGCTACATTTAATACCCGATAAAGGTAATGAACTAACATGTGCCGCGCGTTTACCCATAAGATCGTTAACAACTTGGGTTGGGCTTGTAGCCCATCCCTCAGAAAAGCAGTATACTACAAAAAAGAAGAACAAGAACAAGTAAAAAAGTATCAGTCGACATTCGGTTCGGTATTCGGTTCGAGCTCTCCAGTCACTACATATGGTGCCATAGGGGGTTTTTACAACCTTGAAAAAACTTTTACTGTCGTTATTGAGGCAGCGAATCCAAGTTGCTTCAACAAAAATCAAAGTGATCCGAGAGCAGGTCTTAAAGAGAATTTATCCAAAAATGTGTGTGGGAGGTACCCGACGGAGTGGACAAATATAGTCCATATTCGAACCTGACCTATACCTGGTAGATATATAAGAATGTGTAAAGTATGTACCAAATCTGTCACTCCCATCAAGAGTTAACGTACGCACAATTTTTCCGAACTTTTCCGAACATTTTTGAACTTTTGTGGGGGAGGCACCTGAAGGAGTGGACCGATATAGCTTATCCTCGAACTTAAACTAAGCTTGCACAAAATATTACGAAGGCCACATTTTGGACCGAAACGGCAGATCCGTTCGAGAGTTATCTTACGCTCCAACCACTACACACGGTGTCATAGGGGTTTTTTTCACCTTTCAGGCTATTTTCTCAGGAAGTATGGACTTGACCCTGATGGAACTTGTACCGTCGTATGGGGTGGGAGTGAATACAAGTTGCTACAACAAAAATCAAAGCGATTCGAAAGCAGGCCTTAAACTGAACTTATCCGAAATTTAGTGTGGGAGGTACCCAAAGGAGTGGGCCGATTGAGGCCATATTGAAACCTTATCTAAGTCTGGTAGATATTTCACGATTTGCAAAGTATGGACCAAATCGGTTACTCCCTTCAAGAGTTGTCGTACGCACAAATTTTCCGAATATTTTCGAACTTTTGTGGGGGAGGTACCGAAAGCCAAATTGTGGACCAAATCGGCTCATCCGTTCGAGAGTTATAGTACGCACCAGCCAGACAGACAGGCGGACGGATATTGATTAATCGACTCCAAATTGTCTGAAACACATTTCGTCCAAACATACTTGGGGTCTAAAACCGTTATTTTGATAAGGCACTTTTTGCACGTATGAAAGTGTATATACCCTCTTTAGCATAAATGCTGAGGGTATAAAAAGAAGAACAAGAAAAACAAACTTCTCTAAACTTGGCCACCCCCGCAAAAGTTTTATCGACCATAATCTGCGAATCTGCACCTGTAATTTCCGCACTCTGTATGGCGCATTGCCATATGTATTTCAACAAGTAAAAAAGTATCAGTCGGCTTTGTCTACTTCTTTTTGATATATGTACCATCAGCCTGTGTGAATTGAAACTTTCATATATTGACAATATCGAATCGAATCCTTTTCCCCAATAATTAACCGAAATCCTTTTCAGCCCTTTTGGAGTTATGAACCTGCCGAAAAAATATATTTGGATTAAATCTCAAAAGTGTTGCGGAGGAGGTACCTGTGAAGGAATGCAAAGTCCATTTGGAAGTGGATCTTATTTTGGGAGTCATTTCTTTCCGATAGATAGCGCGCCGTTTAGTCATTTCAGTTGGTCACCGTATAACTTAGAGTTTTTGGGCCAGCATGAACTTGCCCACGAAAAAAATAATATCGCTGTAAACACGACCAAAGGGAGTAACATCGGATTTTGGACCAAATCAGTTCATCCATTCGAGAGTTAGCTTACGTTCCGCTCCAGCCATTACCCATTACGGGTTTTTTGTTCCAGCACCATAAACGCTTAAAACGTCTAATGCCTATTAGTCATATCTGATTGACAATTTTAATAGCTTTCTAATGATATACATATACGGTTAATCGGTTCATAAAAACCGGAAAATTCGGTTTTAATATCAGAATAACCGGTTCCATAATTCGGATATCCGGATCTTTATTCCAAAAAATAATGAAATTAACGTGCTTAGCAAAACGAGAACAACTGTTTTAATGACTGCAAGAATTCTAGGTCATCAATAAGTTAACAATAATATATTGGAATAAATAGATATAGGGGCTGCCTGAGCAAGATTCGGGTAAAAGTGAAAAACGACCGCTTAAACAAGATTTTATCGATTTCATGTCTTTGGGAACCGTACTTAAAATCTTCCAAGCGACATTTTTGTAGAATATTCCGAAGCTGAAAAATGTCATCTTGAGCCACTTTTATTGCGGTTCTTGAAATAAAGGACGAAAAGGACATTGAAGGAAGCGAGTTAGAAGGTCGAAATGTTCTACGAAAAAAAACCACATTTGATTTGACTGAAGATATGTCATCTTAAATACAAGCTTAAACAACAGCGAACAAAGATATAACGCTGATTCCAGATGGCTTTTAGGGTCTCCAGCAAAATATTCATCACGCCATATCGCGAAAGTTCGACTCACGGCGAATCTGTCCTTCGGGCTTTTATCGCCAATAGGAATTTTCCACCCCCAAAATTTCGGTTCACTGTGTTATCTGAAACGGATTTTGTCCAAACCATCTTGGAGTTTAAAACCATTTTTTAGATGAGGCACATTTTAGTCGTATGAAAGTGTATATACCCTCGTTAACCTAAGCACTGAGGCTATAATTAGAAAATGTTAAAATATGGAGGCTGTACCAAAACATGGACCCACGTTGACAATATCTGGGGCAGAAGTTTTGCAACCACTGGGAGCTTCAATTGTTAAATTACTGGTAGTTCGGTCAAAATATGTAGACAAAATTCTCAAAATACCCAAAATCGGAAGGTACCGGTATGGATTCTATACTAAAACTTGGACCCACGTAGCCAATTTTTTAAGAAAAAGTCGCAAAAATCCTCGAAATACCTAGAATTGAGGGTAGCGTTTATGGGGGCTATACCAAAACATCGACCTATGTTGACATATCGACCTATGTAGGAGAAGTTTTGTAACCATTTGAACCGCAAGTTTCAAAATACAGGTAGTTCGGTCACAAATATCTAATATCTTCAAGATACTAAAAATCGGGAGGTACCGTTATATGGGGGCTATAGCAAAAATTGGATCTATGGTGACAATTCTTGGTTGATAAGTTTTGTGATTACTGGGAACCTCAAATGTCAAATTACAGCTAGTTCGGAGAAAAATGCAGCTAACATTCTCATCATATCTAAATTCAAAAGGTACCATTACATGGGGACTATGTCAGAACGTAGAACTATGTTGATAATTTTTGGTGGAAAAGTTTTGTGGCCACGGGGAACCTCAAATGTCAAATTACAGCTAGTCCGGAAAAAACTGAGCTAAAACCCTCAACATATCTAAAATCCGAAGGTAAGGTTATATGGAGGCTATACCAAAACGTGGACCTATGTTGACAATATTTTTAGGAGAAGTTTTGTGACTACTGGGAATCTCAAATGTAATATTGCAAGTAGTTCCGAGAAAAAATAGAGTTATATAAAACTGAGGCCTATACCAAAACTTGGACCGATATAGTTTATATTTAAACTTGACCTGTCTATGGAAAAAATGCACTCGGGTGCGAAAATATTAAAGAAGTTATGAGTATTTCTTTGCACATAGTTTTAAAAGTATTTGACTTTTTTAAGGTGCTATATCTCTGGAACCGTTAGTCAAAAACATTTCTGAAAATATACTAAAATGTTCTGCTGATGAGTAGCATCACCACAGCAAAAAATAAAGGAAATCTGAAAACTTCATCTTGAAAAAGTGTTCGATTTCACTTAGAAATCCCTATATATACTTGACAGGGTCGCAAATGATTATTTCGTTGAGTTAAAAATAGAAAAAACAAAAACGCTCCAAAAATTACTTCGGTAACCTGTAGTGGGATTCTCTAACTCAGTTTTTGACTTACCGACAAATGTCGGTAAAATTAAAATGCTTATAATTTCGGTAATTAACGATGTTTGTCGGTAAGTTAGCGACGAATAAATAGTAGTCGTAAAGATCTACTGATAGCAAGAGTGTTATCAACTTGAATTGGATTTTTTTTATCGATTTTTGTCGGTAATTCAAAAAATGATTTAGAGAATCTCACTACTGTAGTGTTCTAAAAAGGTGGTTGCCCTCCACAGAGCCCCCAGGTTTAAATTCCATAAATATTGGACTGAAAAATTTGGCATGATCGGAGAATAGGCAGAATGCAACATATGTGCTATCCTGGCGGAAGAGTCCAATCACCACGTGTTAATGGTCGTAGTTTTCTCACTTTAAATAGCGAGGCCTATAATACACCGCTTTCGCTTTTAGACTGGCGAATGACAACCTATCTATGTGTGAAAGTGCCCTCGACAAGACCGAAAAGATCTGTGATGGTGTGAAGAGTTGAGATAACCCAATTTCCTTTACCATCTGTAGTATCAGAAAAGGAACCTTTGATTGAATCTCCGAGTTACTTCCAGTTTCGGTCCCATGTGACCTGGAGAGTGTAATTTCTGCTATTATTTTTTCTCGAGAATACCCTCGCGGTACATAACAATTTGTTCGCATTCTGTTGTTTTTCAATTGTCCATTGTTCTTGGTATTTTACTCTTTGGTAAAATATTTGACGTCTTGATATGGGCGTATATAAGTTTCTTCTCGGACTGAAATTACTGAATATGGGTAGATGTTTAGACGCATTTTTCTCTACGGTAGCAGAACTAAACTCTATGTAGTTATATGGGTTCTTTCAGAAAGGTCTCTATACCCAAACACGAATTTGCGGTAGGGATAGGTAAGTCGACTTTCGATTAATAGACTTTTTCAGTCAAAAGTCTAAGAATCGTAGTCGACTTTTGTCTGGAGGGAAAATCACATAATCGATTATCGAGTTTGCCAATAGATTGTTGACTTGGCGGTTTTAAGGCCGTGACAGAATCAGCTCGTTGCTTGCTTCAAATTATGTGGGGGAATGCCGGCGGAATTGCAAAGAGGCTCTGGCATTCCTTTAAAAATTGACATTTGGGAAGCAAGCAGCGATTGATTCTGTTTCTACCTTTACAGTTTCAAAAGAAAACTGAAAATCGACGAATAATTGATTATAATCGATTTTCTGCGCTTATGAAAAAGTCGAAAGTCGAGTTTTAAGACAACAGAAAAAATAGCCAGATCGAAAAATCGCATTTTTAGTGTTACACCAATATCGATAAGTCGATAAATCGATTATTGTTTTCCATTACCTATCCCTAATTTGCGGCTGTTTGTATGGAAAAGGTTTCACCATTCCGCTAGAATGTTATGGGGATGAGGGGTGCTCATTGACTAATTGGGTGCCACAGTGGTGCACAAAGCTTTGACGCTATTGGGCGCCATCTGGAAAAAAGTAAAAGTGAAATACATAACTCTCATGTTTTTGCTATTAAATTTTCCATACTGCTGTGGTTTTAGATTTTGCACATATGTATGTGGTATACACCCGCATTGCAATCAAAAGTTCTGCGGTTCGCTTACCGACCAGGCAACATCAAATTTTTAACGGTGGCAAAATATCCCTTAGTAGTGTTGGCGACATTTCCTTAGTATTTCAGCCACGTAAAACTTCTCTACAACCGGAGTCGTAAGACACGCCGCGGCGTTCGGACTCAGCGATAAAAAGTAAGTACCATATCATTGAGCTAATATGAATCGGGTGCGCTCATTCATATGAGAGGAGACTTCTCTTTGACTTGTCCCTTCTGGGATGTTTGTGGAACAATTATATAATTATTATAATTGAATAAACTGAGAAGAATATGTTGTGTTATCTGTATACATTTGTGTAATCTAAAAATGAAGTAATTAAACCAAAATTAAAATCACTTTCACTTCAGGCTGATTTTCGGAAACAAACAATCCCATGCCTGCATCATAGTCATTACACACATTAATAATAGAGATCACGAATGTTCTGTTAAATGACAACCCGACCAAAAAAAACGCCAAGATCTTGCCGTTTGTTATTGATTGTGAAGAAAAACGGAAGTAATTCGTGCAAAAAAAAAAAAATTGAATCATTGTTGTAAGGCTGTTAGCTTTAGTCTTTTTTTCATTTCGTTTCAAGCAAGCACCCCACGAGAATAATAATTTCAAAAACAAATTCAACAACAACAACGTGACGTAAACGTTGACAGAGAAGGAGAGCAACAAGTTTACGAGTCGCTTGATTTTGTTTTTGCAAAAAATTATGCGTATGCGAAATGTAAGCATGTAAGCCTACAGCAATCGGTACAGATCAGTATACGGTGTGCGTATAAATGTGTTTGCAAAAATTCGCCACCAGACGTTTAAGCACCTCAGTTGAGAACTGCGTCAATAACAAGAATAACAACAACATTACGTTTTTGCAGTCGGTAGCAGCAAAGAGGACAATGTGTGTATGTGGCGCGGCTCCATATCCGACCAACAACAAAGTAAAAAATCATAACGAAGGAAGCCGATTTTTAACTGAACTCAAAACGGGCCGTAAGAGGCAAATAACGTCGTCGATTTGCCTGAAACTGAGCAATTCAAAGCAGCGCGCACGCCGAAAACCTATCGACAGTAGAGGCAATAATGACACAAAACCACGACGATAACAACAACAGCAACAATAGCAGACGACAAAAAACCAAACAACGAAAGCAGAGGGTATTTAACCGACCTCAAATCAATTTGCAATTTCAGTCTATCTCCGTGTTGCAGCGTCGTTGCATGAACTCACTCTCCGTGTGCCGTTTTCATAACAATCAACCAACCAACCCAACTGAACTATTAGATCAGTCACACGCGTTACGGTTTTAACGGTTAATTACTTTTCAAATTGTGTGCGGTTTTCAAATGAATGAAAATTTTATGAAGTGAAGAAATAAAATTTGCTTGAACTTGAATTTTGGGTTCGATACAAAACAAATGCATAAAACAACAAAAAGAAGACGATGAAAAACTATAAACGAAAATTGTGAATTGAAGAGGGTTTGAGCAAAGCAGAGTTAAGAGAAATAATAAAATAAGCAAAAAATAAAAACACTAAAACGAAGAGCTAAGTTTTTAGCCATAAACCACAAATACGTGTTGGGAATACCAAAAACCCTCACACAAAACCCAAAAAAAAGAAGACAAAACGAACCCTCAAAAATAGGTGACCGTTTATTGGTTTTTCAAGAGCCACTCGCTGACTGATGGCCTGGCGTTATTATCTAAGAGTTATGACAAATTGGTGCGTGCGTGTTAAGCATATTGTGGCCTAAATAAAAAAAAAAACGCAACGGCAACAGTTAATAACCTGGCCGGCAGTTTGTATGCATTGCCCCCAAAAAAATACAGTACACAGAGGAAATAAACCATACTGACGAATTGAAATCAAAAGTGTTAACAAAAACCAGTTGCAATTTTAAGCACGTCCACTTAGTTACTCAAACACCAAATGCGACGAAGACATTCAAAGTTTAACAAAGTTCCCTCTCGCCATTGAGACTCTACTAGACCAACAAACTACCACAAAACGTCTTCAAAAGCAATTGAACGAGAGAGAGGATTACAACATATCTTGAAAGACAACTTGAAGAAGTAACAAAAAATAGCACGCTACATCACAAAACAATAACAAAAATAAACAGAAAAAACCCGAACGTCAACTACTCGTGGTATAACGCAATAAACTTTACAATCATTACAAAAAACCAACAAGCGTTCAATGAACGCGCCAGTGAAGTGTAAATAAGTTTCCAAGTGAACATTTAGTATAGCCCATGTGTCAACTAACGGCAAGAGTCGTTTACATTTCTCATAAGAATATCAATTAAGAGAAAGAAAAGAAAGGAAGAGAGTTCAAATCACAAACAAAAAAGAAAGAGTAAAAGAGTGCAACAAACTAGCTTCAATTATAGCAAACGTACGTGTTCGCACGTAGAGACCTCAATAACGTAAAGTTTTACCAAACGACCTTGAAATTGTAAATAAACACTGCAACTCAAATCGAACGCCATCTAAAAGAAAGTGAAAGTAAACACATACACAATAAATCTCTAATGCCCACCAAATTAGCAAGGGAATTGTTGACATTATAACAACGACCTTGAAAACAAAGCTTTGACGCTATTGGGCGCCATCTGGAAGAAAGTGAAAGTGAAATACAAAACTCTCATGTTGTTGCTATTAAAGTTACCATACTGCTGTGGTTTTAGATTTTGCACATAACGGAATTGACATTAACGGGCAGTGCTGTGAACTTTTAAATTGACTTTGGACCAATAACCTAAGCTTATTTGTTGGAGTGCAAGGCAACGTGAATAGACAAGCAATAATGTTTGGTTCACACGATTTCAAAGCTAAAGAGGAATAAAAAGTAAACAGCTGAAAGAAAAATCAAAACATTTTCCAAGCAATTGCCAGCCAACAAAAAGCCAAACACAATACTCAAAAAAGAAAAACCCAAATTTTAATAAGAACTATCGTTTGCAAATTTTCGAAAAAAAAAAACAATACAACAATTGCAAAATATTCAATTCTGTTTCTCATAGAAACGTTAAGTAATAAATAGAAAATATAAATAAAATTCAAAATGAGCGATCAAGAAAAAATGTCGGTAACACCATCAAGTATTCCCCAAGCTGAGGAAATAATAGATCTTAGCCGTAGAGAGTCCAAGCAATTGGCGGCATCTGATGATCAATGGCCTGAGGGAGAAACTGAAGTCTGTGAAGTACGTAGCCAACATATTAAGAATGGTCACACATTTGTGGTTACCACTGTGCGCACTGAAACCACTACCATGACCAGCACTGAAACTAGCATGGAGGCTAATATAAATGAAGCTGCTGATAACTTGAAAGCTAAACCACTACCAATTGCCGAAAGTGCGAAAGAGGAACCAAAGGTGGAGGAGGAGCAACCTTGTTGCAGCAACAGTTCCTGTTCATCACCGGAACACTCTAATAAAGCCATTGTACCACTATCATCATCATTACCCTCCAAACTACTTAGGTTCCATGCAAAGCGTTCAGCTCAGGCCTTGTTGCATCAAATGGATTCACAAAATCAATCCTTGGATTCCCAATTTGGTAGCGATGAAGGTATGCCAGCCGGTGGAACTGGCAACAGCAGTGATGATGACAGCTGCCATGAAAGTATGGGAGCCTCGGCACCAGCCATGTCTCCACCACCTCCACGTAATTCACCCTCAGAAAATGGTGATGAGAAAATTGATGTTGGTATGGGGTCATCCATTGAGGGTTCAGAAGAATCGGAAGAAGATGATGAGCTAAAACCTTTGGCTGTAGATAATCATGTCTTACATGACATCGATTTGACATCATCACCCACCCACAGTTCACCCTTAAGCCCTGTGGCAGATACCAATCTAACAACCAGCACTACCACAACTACCACTGCAGTATTAAGTGAGGCTAATTTAGAAAAATTCCGTAAAAATCAAACCGGATCTCATCAACATCATCATCCACATATGGACAATATCTATTTACATCCTAATTTCAAATATGATATAACAGCAGAAACTAGCCAACCAAGTGTAACTGCCATTAACACAGAACAAAAACGTGTTCATCGTTCCTTCTTGACCATGAAGAAGCCTGAACCAGTAGCAGAAACTGCCAATTCTGTGGTATCACAGGCCACCACTATTTCCGTGGACAATAAACCTTTGGTCAATGAAATTGACACCTTAGATCCAGCCCTGGTTCCTAGCGACGAATTAGCCAGTGAAATTACCGAAGCTGTGGAATTTTACTTCTCCAATGAATCCATACTCAAGGATGCCTTCCTACTGAAACATGTCAAACGAAATAAGGAAGGTTTTGTTAGCCTTAAATTGGTCTCAAGTTTCAAGAGAGTGCGCCAACTGACCAAGGAATGGAAAGTGGTGGGCAATGCCGTAAGACGTAAGTCACAAAAAATCGAATTGAATGATTTGGGCACAAAGATAAGGCGCATTGACCCCTTGCCCAATTTCGATGAAACCATGCCTTCACGCACCATTGTTGTATGCGATTTACCTTTGGATAAGTTGACAATTGAAAAGGTTTCAGATCTCTTTTCGAAATGTGGAGAAATTGCCTTGATACGTATCCTCAAGCCGGGTATGGCCATACCAGTAGATGTTCGTCAATTCATGAATAAATATCCTGAAATGCAGCAGAAGGAATGTGCCCTGGTGGAATATTTGGAATCAGCCTCAGCCCGAGAAGCCCGCAATTTACAGGGTCCATTTAAGGTGTATGAGATGGTGGCACCCAAAAAGAAGACAGGCAAAAAGGCAGTTATACAAGTTACCACTCCGGTGGTGCGGATGGTTGAGAATTATCGCTACTTCAACGATCACAACTATGAACGTACCCGAGGTGGAAGTTTCAGTGGTGCTGCCGTGGCTCACGATTTTGATTTGCGCTATCGTCTCAAACGTAACAACTCTGACTTTTCAGCAAAAACATATCCAACGGAAATACCAAACGCATATATTAATAATGGTGCTCCGCAACAGTTCCATACTCATGCTCCCGCCTATAATGGGGCACATCGTGGCAGTTTTGCTGCCAGTGAGCCGCAACATCAACATGTTAGTACTGCACCGGCTAGTGGTGGGCATCATCATTACCATTATCAACCTAGGGGCAGCATAAGCCAAGAATCTGGACCACAAAGCCCCATATCGCCGGGCACTAATCCCAACTACTTTGCCTACAATCCGAGACGTTATAGCAACACATCCACCATATCAGCTAATACGGCAGCTAATATTAACACCTCTATGGAATCAACAAAACCAATTCACCACCAACACAGCAATTCAGGCTTGGTGAATAGTGGTTCAGGATCGAATTTACAAAGACGCCTTTCGAATTGTTCACAAGAAGGTGGAGGCGGCTATGCCGATATGGTTAGACGCACTTCAAATTGTTCAGATAATGCACCACAGAGGCGTGACTCGAATTGTTCCGATAACTGTCCTTGCTCAAGACGTGTTTCAGATTTTGGACAAAATAATGAAGTATATCGTAAATCCTCCTTGGGATCTGTGGGCAGCAATAGTGAGCGTCGCTTCTCCAATGGCTCTATGCAATTTGAGCGCACATTTTCAAATGCCAGTGACATTAATAATGGCGGTAGCGGCAACAACATCAACAATAGTTATCATCGTCGTATGTCAAATGATTTCAATTTAGATCGTAAACAATCTTTGGATACTCAACCGGGCACCCCCTATGAAGATCCCAATGTTGGTGGTGGTGGCGGTGGCTACAACGTTTTCCCCAGACGCTACTCGAATAATTTCAATAATATTAGCAGTAAATTGGCCCAATATGATAATGCTCAATATATTGGTGGTCGTCGCATATCCACAGATTCCGGTTACGATCGTCGCTGTTCATTTGGTTCCGAGTATGAGGGTTCACCACGTTCACGGGCCAACAGCTTTTTGAGTAGCTACAAACATGGTCAAAATGACTATGATGGGCAACCACGTTCACGTACAGGTAGTTTTATTGATGGTTCACCACGTTCTCGTTCCGGTTCGTTTGCTACCCGGGCTGCCGAACATCTGGTACGAACACCAATTGGTCCTGATGGCAGTAAGGGTTTTGGTTTTCGGGCACGCAAAATGGATCAAACAATTGGACCCGTTTAAAAGTGCCGTAAGTGTATATGATGGGAATCTAGGCGTTTTTGTTTGATTCTAGGGCTAGGTAAGAATAAAATGGTAAGATTTTTTGTTTTTAATTTTTAGTAACGAAAGTGTTCATGTTTGTATGTATTATGTTATTATTATTATTGTTATTAGTAAGCAGGATTAGAAAAGAACGAAAAATGTAATAGGAAACGAAATATTAATGGCTGTAAATTCCTCCGACCCCATTATGAGAATAGTTTTTTTTCTTTGTTGGATTTTTATTAATGTTGAATACGGGTTTCGAAACCACGCACTTTTGCTGTTAATTTCTTTGTAATTCATATTTTTAACGAGTTGAGGGAAAATTGCAGTATTTAGTTTTTAAATTATAACATTTAAGTTTATAACTTTTTCGAATTTATTGTTTTTATATTTTAAGCAAAACAACGAGAATAATGAATTGGCAAAATATATAGGCAGTGAATTGAATAGTAATGCTACTAGTTTTTTAGAAAGAGTTGGAAAGGCATGGAAGATAAAAGTAGTTACGAGTGTAGGAAAAAATTATGGGTATGCGAATTTTTTAATTATAGATTTGAAAGATTTAAAAATTAACGATATTGCAAATGTATCGTTGGAAAATTTTAGAAATTCTCAGGTATTAGCTGTTAAAACTTCTGAAATTGGTTTTTTCTTCGATTAACGAATTATATAAAAAACTACAAAATTTATAACATGTCTCAAAAGAATTTATTTTAAAATATCTAACAATATTTTTTTAGAATTAGGAATATTTTTGTAGTATTAGTTTATTTTTGATTATTATTTTAGGTGTAGTTTTATCAAATTAAGGAATATTTTAAATACACGAAGATATTCTTATTGTTCTGGATAGGTCGAATCGTGTGTTTACATTATTTTTTTTTATTGAGCTCTCTCTCTCTTTCTCTTGGGGAGAATGAAAATTTTTTTTTAGAATATTTTGAACCAATTTCCATATAAAAAATGTGTATACAATACACCCTCAATGTTTTGAAAGTCTAAATACATGTAATGAAGGAATATTGTTCTGTTCCCGAACCTGCAAGAATCTACGTACGGGAACCAACATTATGTTTCAAGAGGATTTAATGCGCAATTTCTCAAGGAATGAGGGCGATTTTAGACCGTATTAGGGTATTGAGTAGTTGTTCATTTGTTCAGCCTGCTGGATAAATTGTTGATAACTTTTAAACTTCTTCTTTGAAATATATCCTAAATTGAAAAGTTCAGAGGTGTTATTTCTTATGTTACTTAATGCTGACATGGCTCGAAACCATTTGCGTCTCTAACAATATTTCGTGAAAATGAAGTGAAAATTTGGATTTCTCAGATCCCGATAATATTTAGTATAATTTACGGAGACTATTCTTCTGCAGTTATGATATTTTGTTACACTTTGAATGCCTGGGCTCAATTCCCAGATTCAAAGATAATTTCATTGGTAAAATAATAGAGTTTCTAATGAATAAAAAAAATACAGTTGAATGCTTTTCAATAAAATGGAAGATAAAAATTGCAACAATAAACGTTAATATGATTTTTAGATACGACTTTCAAAAAGTCAACATGAGTCAACAGTGACATGTCAAGTTTAATAAAATGTAGCATCGTTATATTTAATGTTTATTTTTTACGATGCCGGTGACGGAAACTAATTTGATCATTGTTTTAAGGCATTTTGAATTGTTTTTGAAAGATGAATATTTAATTTACTGACCTGTTTCTCTAACACGATTTTAATTTAAATGGGCTTGAATTGCTTGAATTATTGTTTAACTGAAAATAAACAAATGCCGCAAATGGTTTTCAAAAATAGAAGTTTGGTAGTAGTTCGAACGAATAGGATTTCTATTCGTCTTAAACAGGTCGTTAGTGATAAATTGAACAAAGAATCATTATAACTGACATAAACATTGAAACCAAGAAAATTGTTATTGATTTAAGAAACAATGACAAATCCTTACGTGAAATTTCAAAAATATTTGGAAGACACAGAATCAATTATGAACAAGTAAAAAAGTTAAGTTCGTCTGGGCCGAACTTTTTATTCCTTCCACCCTAAAATAATCTGAACTGGAATGGAATAATTAGTTTTCCTTCCTGTCAGTAATTTTAGGTGTAGAAGTGTTTCGACCTCAGATATCCCATGTAGTTCAGTCCTAATATGTAGCTAAAGCCCTAAAAATACCGAAAATGTAGAGGTACCTTTATATAGTTGTCTATAGCAAAACATGAACTATTTTAGGGGTATAATTTTTGAGACCAATGGCAATCTCAAATATCAAATTACTGATATTTCGGTAAAAAATGTAGATACAATTCTCAAAATACCGAAAATCGGGAGCTACCCTTATATGGGGGCTATAGCGAAACATGGACCTATTGTAAACGCTTTGGCGAAAAAGTGTTGTGACAGTTAAGAACCTCAAATGTAAAATTTTAGCTGCTATTTCGGTTAAAAATTTTAGCTAAAATCTTCAAAATCGGGAGGTACCATTATATGGGGGTTATACCTAATGATGGATCTTTGTTCACAATTTTTTGTAAAGAAGTGTTGCGACCGTTAGAAACCTCAAATGTAAAATTACAGCTAGTGCGGATACAAATTTTAGCTACAATCCCCAAAATACCGAAAATCGGGAGGTACCCTTATATGGGGGCTATACTTAAATATGGACCTATGTCAAAAATCGGGTGTTATCATTCTGTAACGTTGACCTATACCGACAATTCTTTGTCGAAACATGTTACAGCTCTAACGAAGACCCAACAAAATTTTTTTTAGCCATTTCGATTGCATATTGCGGTTAAATTCTTGAAAGTACTGGAAAGCGGGCGGTTATGGGGTCTATATCAAAACGTGGACTTGCATCGACCATTATTCTTGGGAATATTTTGATTCCCCAACGAAGTGTTAATACCAAATTTCAGCTATTTCGGTTGGATAATTTGGCTAAAACCTTAAAAATTCCCAAAATCGGGAAGTACCACTCAATGCCGGATATATTAAAATATTGACATGCCCCGACAAAAACAATGGCTACTGTACCGAACACCAAAACAAGTATACCATCCACCGCGATCTCCAGACCTCAATCCGATTGAACGTCTTTAGGAATACTTGGAACGTAAAGGTAGGAAAACACAATTATGTAGACGCTTATGACCCGTTTCACTACAACAATTCGAATTAAAATTCGAATAAAAAAATACTACAAAACTTTTGTTTAATTCTTTTTTAATTCAAACTAACAGCCTGTTCATGTATGTCGACCGAAAGGTTTCTTGCGCTTCGGAAGTGGAAAAAAATCATTTTCTGTTCATGTAAACACCTTCGAAACGAAAATCTATGGGTCCGACAAGCCATACGAAATAACACGTAAACGTACACTTTTCCATTAAATTTGGGTTTATGTATTTCGAAAGGTCTGTCTCTTATAGAAAGAGAATGTCAAAATCACTCACTTGCTTTGTAGCTGCCGAGTAGAACGTAAACTCGCGAATAACACCGAAAATCTTAAAACAAATTTATGCAACACATTCTTGAAACAAAATAAAAATTTTTCAGACACGTTTTAATGGCGGTTTCATTCATTATTTTGAAGAAATCAATTAAATAAAATAATTCAAAATACCGAAACATTTTATTTTTCAAACAAAACAAATCACACATATTCTAATAACTCTCATTTATGGAACATAGTTGTACAAATGTACATTCAAATTAGTAATATTTCGCATAGGATACGTAACGGCAGTCGCACGATAGTTTGCGAAATACATGAACGCATTTTTAGACGGAAGTGAGTGACAGCTTTCCTTTCGTACTGGTTTCCGTGCGACATACCTCAACAGGCGGTAAATTTTGTGTTTTTACGAAAATAAATCATTTACTCACTTTTAACGCTAACTGTATGTCGCAGGAGTAACGATATTTAAGTATATTCTGAATGGAATAAATCAAGAATTAATCAGATTAGCTCTTGGGGTTTACACTGAAACTTTAGTAACCTCGTAATTATAATTACCGATTAATGAAAATTCTGATTTGTTCATAATATCTGTAACTAACGAATATTATAGGTAAGTAAGCGTATCAATTTTCTTTCAGGATCCCACTATTGATCTTTAAAGTTACCCAATCTTTGCCCAGAATATATATTTATGAACTGCTAAAAGAAGTAAAAAGAATAAATAAGAATATATTTTCAGATTCCAATCTATGGTATTCATGATATTGTACTTCAAGTCTTAAATAAGAAATCAATTAAAAGTGCAGTAAGCAAAAAAAATCAAAGTGATTTCTTATTAGCTGACAAAATTATTGCTCACATTTAATTTTATTAAGACTCTGAGAATAATGAAACAAAATTTAATATATAGAATTAAAATAGAAAAAAATCTTAGGGTGGATGATACCCCTCTCAGCTATTTGGTATAACGAAAAATTTAATTTTACGAAAATGGAGACAACAAACAAATAAACGAAATAAAAAATGCACTATTAGATCTGCTTACTAATATATTTTAAGCGATTTACATTAATTGAAAAGTAATTAATTATGAATTATATTTTATTATTTAGCAGTTCCCGACATGCAACTATAACTGCTTAGATATTACTTTTATTATTTTGTTAAAAATAAGATAAAAATACTGCAAAATTTCCTCAACAATTATGTAACAATATATATTATTTTTTCATAGGTTTTATTGTTAACATAACAAATAAAAAAACAACATTTTATAATAGGATCATTAACAATAAAATATATGTGGAAAATAATAATTAAAAATAATATAGTTACTTATAGTTTTGATTATTACTTATAACATAAAAAAAGAGAAACATGAAAAACTTCAACTCAATTTCCAAGAACAAAACAAAATGTTATTCAGACTAAAATAAAAATATATTGGCATTGATTTTGTATTTAATTGGAAATTTTCTAAATATTCGAAATTCTTATCATTTGCTAGAAACAGAAACTTCAAAATTCTTGGGTTTTAAAAAAATGGGTTTTTTTAGTACAAATTCGAATTGGTATAACATTTCCTTAGGTATATAAATATATATTTTTGTATATATAAAATGCCATTATAAAATATTTTAAATGAATTTATTTTTAAGAGGGGAGTGATATTTAAAAATGATCTAAGAAAGTAATACAAACAACATTAAGGACATATTTTCAACTGAATTTCCATAAAATATTAAATTAATTAGAAATCACATATTTTATCCATGTTTAGTTTACCGACTTCCCCAAAAAATCCCTTTTTCCCACCATTCCCAACGCACAATTCCATTACATTCCATAATCCCTTCCCAACTCCCATCCTATTCCCGAATTCCTTTCACATACCTTTGAAAATTACATGGATACAAATTTCAAAATTAGTCCTTTTTACAAAAATATCTAAAACTGCCATTAATAAAATTATTAAAAATAACCATTCCGTTCAAATATATTTGAAACTATTAAAAATTTTGGAATATCAATATTTCATATTGCTTTATCTTGGCTCATTTAAAGTACTTGATATGAAAATTTGTCAAAAAATACGTTGTAACAGTAAATACAAAGTTACTTTCTCTTTTTCATTTTCAAAATAACACCCTTCCTTTTCTCTCTTTATCATATTTGTGTTCATTGTTTAATTATGTACTTTCATTATGATTCTAAGGTGCCAATTTACAATAATATAATTAATTACAATTGTTAAGTTTTTTTTCGTCTTTGCATATTTAAAACAATTATTTTTAGTTAGGTTTAATTAATTCTATATTTTTAAATTAATTTTTTTTCTCATATATAATATATTTATTTGTTGATTATTATATTATATATAAAATATATTATAAAATTTTTGTAGTTTATAGAACGATCGATAATCATATTGTTATTGTTAGAATTAGAAACTAGTATAAATATTAAACAAATAAATATTTTTCTATACAAATTGTTTGTTTTGATTTAATTTTATTTTTCGTTGCATAAAGGTAAGAATTATTTAAAAAAATTTAGTTCAGCGTTTCTTTCAAACTTTTGTGGAAGAAAATGATCAAAATATCCAACAAATTTGCACATATTGGCACTTCTCTGGTAAGTTAGGCCGGGAAATTTTATGCAGTAAATCACATATTAATACAATAATTATTCTAAATTTTTCTATCAACTGTGGCCTAATCGAATAATATTTGCATAAGGGGAGCCAACTTGGTGCAGTGCTTCTTAGCATGCCCATGTGACACACTGAAAGCCGTAAAATCGATACACACAAAAGGCTAGCCGAATATTGGGATTATTTCAGATTTGAAAAACCCCTCTATAAATTGTTTATTCATATTTTAAATATAATCAATTCAACTATGTTGTTAAAGTATTTTGGGCGGACATAGAGGCTGTACTCAGGACGTACACCATCATTTATGATGTCGAGATGATCCATGGCACAGAGGAATTTTTGCGTTTTAATCTCTTGGTTTTCTATTAGCATTGGAACCACCAGTGCGTATGCTTGTTGTCACAATCTTTCTAATTATTAACAATCATACGCACCTGAATACATACGATAAAACACAACAAATTACATAGCACATCTATTTTTTTTGCCAATTTAATGTTTTTTTTTATTTTCGAAAGCTTGCTTAATTCCATTATTCGCGAAAGTAAGTAGTTATATTGTTTTGCATCTTCTACGCAGCTTAGAATCCGAGGAAACACATTCTTCTGTTTTAAATGCGTTTTTTTTCACACTTCAACCAAGATATTTAGCCATTTGTTAACCTAACAAATTAAAGAAATCCTTTGTGAAGAAATCACTTTATGTAGTGTTCTAAGGGAAAAAATAAAGTCTTTAAGTCTTCTACAATTTCCGAATTTCAGTCGAAAATCAGTCGTTTTAATCGGTGCTAACTGGGGTTTTTACAGATTTTCTCAGAAAGTATTGACTTGCCCCCGACAGACAGGTTAAATCGACTCTCAATTGTCTGAAACTGATTTCGTCCAAACATTCTTGGGGTCTAAAACCATTGCATCGATGATTCACATATTATCGTGTAAAAATGTATATACGCTCGTTAGCCTAAAGCCCTAGACATTGCTGCTAACACAATTAGCAGCAGATACAAAACCAACATAGGTGCATAGGATTTAATGCCACTTGTTCTCTAATAGGCTAAAGACTGAGGGCATAGGTACATCCATATTTCAAATATATGCATGTATGTATATGAAAAATGTATTAATGTTATTACCAATATTAAATGCGATTTATTTTTTGTCCAATAAAATATTTCCATTCACCTTTTTGATTCAATTACAAAACTGCCAATTATAAAATATATTGATTTATTTACTCACTTCAACGTCTTCACTCAACGATTTGTACAATGTTTTTTTTTTCATTTCCTCTTCGATTGCTAGGTTTGTTAAATCTCAACACCAACAACAAAGGAAGAAACACAAGCGTTTGGTCGCGTACCGAATACATACCACCAAAGCAAAAACAAACTTTTTCACCCTCCCGTCGTCTTCTATTGTATCATAAACACAGCTCTTTATTATAAAATAAGCGAGCGCCCGTTGTTATGCTCTTTGGCAAAAATCCTCTCTCCATTCATAACAAATATGTTCTAAATTAAAAAATATTTTGGTATCTAAACAAATAAAATTGGGATCTGTTACAAAATGTTGCAAACACATATTTGTTTGGATCCAAACACATTTCTAACATATATTTTTCTGCGTTTATAATGAAAACATCCACCATGATTACCATTATTGTATGGTATAGAGGGTATATTAGGTTTGTTTATCCGTTTGTAACCCATTGAAAGAATCCCTTTGGACCCTATAAAGTACATAATCGTATATATTCTTGATCAGGGTGAAATTCTGAGTCGATCTACATATGTACAGTATCGGCCAAAACATAAGCACATTTTTTAAAATGATCATTTTTTAAGAAAACAAAGTTGTAATTTTTTTATTTTGCTTTTTATTTATATCTTTATTATTTTATATCTAATATATAAAAGGCAATGTGTGTATGTTAGTATGTTTGTTTGTTTGTATGTTTGTATGTTAGACTCAAAAACGGCTGAATAGATTTTCTTGAAAATTTTAGATAATGTGCTGGGAACACCGGTGGTGAAAATAGGCTATATATTTTTTTGAATGGTCGTCGCGGAAGTGAAATATCGCGGTATCCCAAATTATTCAAAAATGTATTATTTCAGATAATATACCTAATTTTAGTAAGCGTGACTACAAAACCGCTAAAACACTGGCTTCAATATGTGGAATAACGCGGTCAACGCCATATTTTGGAATACAGTAGAGTTGTGTCGTTCATGAACGAACCGGCTCAAAGGAACGATTCCGTCAAAAGAACGAACGGATTCGTATCCAGCTCATTCTTTTATATCGTTCATTTAGATCCCCGATGGACGAGTCATTGCTGCTTACAAAATTAACAGCATTGGTTTTGCAGTCAAACTCTAAACAAACGCTGCCTTAGCGCAAGCAGCACAAATATCAGGTGTGTACGATAACCCAATAATTTGTACAAATACGTACAAATTTTTGCTGTATGCTGTTCGATAACAAAATTATCCAGCAAAAGAGAGCGAGTTTGGAGAGATTTTTGTGACTGAGAACCTGCAAATTTTTGCTGGGAAAATTTGTCCCGCAAAAATTTGCAAGTCTGATCAGCTGACTTTTAATCACCTGTTCAATGTAAACAAATCGAAATGTTAACATTTTTGACCAAGAAAATTTCACAATTTCACATTTTTTTAGATTCTAAAACGTTCTGGATAGGATTATAGCATTAAATAAGTAAACTGCAATTTTAAAAATTATGTTTTTGTTCCGTTTGGTTTAAAATATCAAAAGAAACAAAAACAAATTTTATACATTTTCGGAAACAGCTGACTTTCTTGCAAGTTTTTGCTAAATGCTGTTCGATAACTTTCTGCAATTTTTCTTGATTGAACTGACTGAGTAATTATTAGGTGTGTTCGTTTACTCAACAATTTGTACAAATTCGTACAAGTCCAGTAACTTCTTGCAATCGACTAAGCTCTTTTGCATTGTACTGTAGAGTAAACGAACAACATCCAGTAACAATTTGTACAAATTTTGAGTAAACGAACACACACATTGCTGGGAAAGTTATCGTACACACCTATCCACACAAAACAATGATTCAGAGAGCTACTCTCTCTCAGTAACTCACCTCATTCAGTAGCACATATCGGTCATATCTTTCTTTTGCATCATTCGTTCATCTGGTTCTTTCATATCAAAACCACCCCCATTAGCACACAAACAAGCAAGTGACACAACAGTTGTGTCATTCGTGAACGAACATTTTCATAAGAACGATTCGGTGAAAAGAACGACGGAGTCATATGCAGCAGAGAACGAACGACTTCAAAAGAAAATAATACAGTCAAATGTATTGTTGAACAAAAAAGAGCCAACGAACGAAGTAAACGACCCGGATCTTTTTGGTGAACGGAATGAAAAAGATCGATCCGCTCAATGAACGAGATTGCCCAACACTAGAATACAGTAAAATCTCGATGACTTGAGATGTCACTATATAGAAATTCCGAAAAATCGATTGGGAAATCTTATGAAATTTTGTATGTGGAGTTTTTAGGTCTGAGAATAGGTCGTAATCTATTTCTTTATCCCGCTAAGTGTAGTGACCGGTGATCCTCCCCACAATTTTTTTAAGAAAACCGCGAAATTCAATATACGTTTTAATATATTGTTTACAAATTGTTTGCAATGCTATGGTAATTACAGTCTTGACCCTGAATGGTCGTCGCGGAAGTGAAAATCGCGGTCATCCCAAAATTTTCAAAAATGTATTATTTCAATTAATTAGAACTGTCGTAAGCTGTTTTTATAGTGACCGATGGTCCTCCCCCATAATATTTTTTAAGAAAATCTGAAATCTTTGATATTTTTGAACGTATTGTTTACAGATTGTTTTCCCTGAATGATCGCGGTCATCACAAAGTTTTCAAAAATGTATTATTTCAATTAATATACATAATTTTAGTAAGCGTGACACAAAAATGATATAAACACAAGCTTGAACAAGTGGGATAGTGCGGTCGTGAGCTATTTTAATACGGCTAAGTGTAGTGACCGGAAGTTCTCCTTCAAATTTTTTTTTTTTTTTTTAAATCTGAAGTCCGTGATATTTTTGAACGTATTGTTTACAGATTGTTTGCAATACTACTGTAATTACTGTCTTGACCCTGAATGGTCTTCGCGGAAGTGAAATATCGCAAAAAGTGAAATATCGCGGTCATCACAAAATTTGCAAACATTTATTATTTCAGATAATGTACATATTTTGTAAGCATGCCTAAAAAACGCTATAAACGCTGAACACTAAACAATAAGTGGGACAGCGCGATCAACTCCACATTTTGGAATACAGTAAAATCCGGATAACTTGAGATGTCACAAGATCGAAATTCCAGAAAGATCCATTGGAAATCAGACAAAGTTATTGATATACAATACAATATCATCATTGGAATCAGAATACCGCGATCGTGTTCGATTTTTGAAAATATTATAATTACGGATAAAATCTCAAAATGTGGGAAGCATTCATGAGCATTGATTTCAGTCCTTGGAATAGCTAGGTAAAGATACATTTTTTAAATACAGCAAAATCTCGATAATAACAAGTAATTTTTTATGAATTATATAAATGTTGCCATACATATCCCGAAGGAACATACATTTCGCTGAGGGGTATTTTACCACTATTGCATGAATGAGGTTAAATCCACCAAAAATAGCGAAAATCGGGAGGTACAGTTTTATGGGAGCTATATCAAAACAAGGACGTATACTGAACAGTGGCTATATCTCTGAACTATCGAAAATCTGGAGGTAGTATTTTATGGGAGCTATATCAAAACGTGAACCTATTACTGTTACATACCGAGCGCAAATAAAAAGGCGTGTCTTTCGGTCGATACGAATATTTATGCTCTTTTCTTTAAAATATATTAAAACCAGATTTCAGCCATTTCGGTGTGATAATGATGTTAAATCATCAAAAATAGCGAAAATCAGCCGGTACCGTTCTATGGGAGCTATATCAAAACGTGGACCTATACCAACAATTCTTTGCAGTAATAATTACGACCCCAACCGAGACCAACAATCCAATATATAGCAATGTCAATTGACGTGCACCGACCATTATATGTGGGTCACAAAGTGCTTTAAACTGTCGATTTATGGTGAAGGGTATAATAAAAGAGATTTTATATCTTAAATTTGGGGGATACCATTATATGGAATTTATGTCAAAACATTGATTTATATTATGAAGTTTCTAGAGGGATGCCTAATTATGGGTGTATCAATACTGGATAGATAACTAAAGTTTACACGGAGAACCCAAACAACGGGCCAGCAACGCGGACCGGGTCAGCTAGTTTATTTATATTTATTGAAGAAACACAAACATAAGGAATTCTGAATTTAATAAAAATGTTAAAATCAAAACACATTTTTAGTCGCAAATATAAGTGGACAAAACTAAAGCAACCCCCAATTTAAGAAACAAAAAAAAAAAATACTGATGTCAATATTTCGTTGCGTATCCTTTCTTCTGGATGTCACACACACACATCTTGTACACAGAATAATGCAGTTTTTTCATACTGTACAGGTAAGTCACATAAGATACATGTGCAGTTTCTTATATCCATCCGAAAGCCACTATTTTTTCAAAAATATGTAAGATTTTCAAGAGATGCAAAATTATGTTTTTCCCTATATTCCCATTATTTGTTCTTATATTTCCTCTCTTGTTTGGTAAATACTTTCAACTTTGTTCTACTTTTCTTTTGAATGGTCTAATCGTCTCACCATGACATTGACACTGTATCAACAAACCACAACCCAACCCCCACCATTGTCTCACCATCACATTGAGACTATATCGACAAACCACAACAACACACGCTTTATGCTAAACTACCACTGTGGCAACAATTGTTGTTAGTTAACTGGCAAGCCAAACCAAAAGCAAAGTGATTGGCTGTACGATATAGTTCGCATCTAAAATTTGTTAATTTCTTTAGGTGAAAAAAATGAATTTTGTTTTTATTTATTAATTGATTGATTAATTGATTATCAACAAAAAACATAAAACGACCGTCCGTACAAATATGCCCCATACGTACACCGGATGGAAATTGGGCAAAAACTAATACTCAAAAGGCTGAGTTGTTTTCTAACCATCTAGCTAACGTTTTTACTTAAGATACAGAAATACGTCAAATAACACAATACGAGGATATTCAGTTCACTAATACCAGCAATGATATTATACTTATTGTAACACCCAATCAAGTGTACGAAACTATCCACAAAAATTTAAAATTAAAAAAGTGCCCGGGCTTTGATCTCATAACTACTGAAGTGCTTAGACATTTACCAAACAATATTATCCTAAAAATAACACACATTTTTAATGCATCCTTTAAACTTCTCTATGTGCCCTACTACTGGAAAGTGGCCGAAGTTACTATGATACCAAAACCAGGTAAACCTCCAACAGAAGTTAAATCTTACAGACCGATATCACTTTTACCTACTTTATCGAAGCTTTACGAAAAAATCCTGCAAGTACGCATCATACACAGAAAAAAAATCATTCAATATATGAATAGTGTTCAAAAAAATTTTCCAATGTTCAGATTTTTGTATATTATGAACCCAGTTCATAAAGCAATAAATACCGGTTTCTTTTTTGAATGAATCATAAACATGTAATATATGTATTCTATTTTGCAAAATATGAACAAATTCATTTATTTCAAAATAATCTTCTTTAAAGAAAAAAAAAAATTGCTTATATTCCAAAACTCTTTTTATATTTTTCAAAAATTTATTTTTCAATACAAATTTTTGTTTTTTTATTTTATTTTGAAACTATTTTTTATTTTATTTTCAAATTAGTTGTTTATACCCTCAGCCTTTAGGCTAAGGAGGGTATATACACTTTGATACGATGAAAATGTGCCTCATCGAAATAATGGTTTTAGACCCCAAGTATGTTTGGACGAAATGTGTTTCAGACAATTTTGAGTCGATCTAGCCATGTCCGTCCGTCTGTCTGTCTGTCTGTCCTGCTGGCTGGAGCGCACGATAACTCTCGAACGGATGAACCGATTCGGTTCAAATTTTGGCTTTCGTAATTTTTTGCCCAAACTTAGTTTAAGTTCGAAGATGACCTACATCGGTCCACTCCTTCCGGTACCTCCCCCACAAAAGTTCGAAAATGTTCGGAAAGTTTGTGCGCACGATAACTCTTGAAGGGAGTGACCGATTTCGTCCGTACTTTGTATAGCGTAAACTTTCTACCAGAGTAATATGAGGTTTTAATTTGGTCTCAATAGGTCCACTCCTTCGGGTACCTCCCATACAAAATTTCGGAAAAGTTCAGTTTAGGGCCATCTCTCGAATCGCTTTGATTTTTGTTTTAGCAACTTGTATTTACTGCCCTCCATACGACGGTACAAGTTTCATCAGGGGCAAGTCCACACTTCCTGAGAAAATAGCCTGAAAGATGCAAAAAACCCCTATGACACCGTGTGAGGGGTTGGAGCCCAAGATAACTCTCGAACGGATCTGCCGATTCGGTACAAAATATGGCCTCAGTAATATTCTGTCCAAACATAGTTTAAGTTTGAAGATAAGCCATATTGGTCCACTCCTTCAGGTACCTCCCCCACAAAAGTTCAAAAATGTTCGGAAAAATTGTTCGTACGGTAACTCTTGAAGGGAGTGGCCGAATTGGTCTATACTTTACACATCCTAATATATCTACCAGATATAGATCAGGTTCAAATATGGACTATATTTGTCCACTCCATCCGGTACCTCCCACACAAAATTTCGGATAAGTTCACTTTATGACCTAATATCGAATCACTTTGATTTTTGTTGAAGCAATTTGCATTCGCTGCCTCTATTACGATGGTAAAAGTTTTTTTCAGGGGCAAGTCCATACTTCTTGAGCAAACAGCCCGAAGGGTGTAACAACCCCCTATGGCACCATATGTAGTGGCTGGAGATCCACTTCCATAATGGTCAATGTCGATCCATTCCTTTTAGTATCTCCTCCGCAAAACTTTTGATCTTTAATCCTAATCAACATTTTTGTCGGTTCAAATGCCCAAAATTTTTAAAACCCCCTAAATACATACGTATTTTGGGAAAAAATTGTTTCAATATACACAGGCTGAGGGTATATCTCTGTCGGCAAAGCCGACTGATTCTTTTTTACTTGTTATACCCTACACCACTATGTGGAAAGGGTATTATAAGTTTGTTTTGGGAAAAATTCATGTAACACCGCGAAATATTCGTCGGAGACCCCCAATGTGGTATACCAATCTTCATATCTCGGCGAGATAAAGTGATTTTGAGATGTGTGTCCGTCCGTCCGTCCGTCCGTCCGTGTGTCCGTCTTTCCATTATAAATTGTAATCAAACTCCAGGCCGCAATTATGGACCGATCGTCACGAAATTTGGTACGGAGGTCGGTTTCACATCAGAATAGATCGCTATTTTAATTGGTGATGATCGTAAAATATTTAGCGGGTGAAATGGACCAAAAACATAATTTTTATCCGATTTTGTAACTGCTCTGTAGGTCGCAATAATAGTCCGATCGACTTGAAATTTTAAATAAGGTAAGAGTATATGACAAAGAAGAAGTTTGCAATTTGAGATGGCGATCAGATACTATTTAGTGGGTTAAATGGACCACAACTTTTGTGTAAAAATTGTGAAAATTTTTAATAAACAGCTTATATCTTTGTTCCTGAAAGACACATTCCCCACTCGTGAGTTATATCTGGAAGACGATCTCTTGACCTTTCAATTGATGTCAATTATGTTGATGTACGTGATCAGATAACAGAGTTACAACCTAATATATTCAGTTTTTTGTTTGCAGTGTAATTAGAAACCCGCTAGAGGTCGCAATTATAGCTCAATAGTCACGAAATTTTGCACGAGGTAAGAGTTTAGGTTGAAGAAAATGCCTATAATTTTGCATGATGATCTGATATTATTTAGCGGTTGACATACACCATTACTTTTGTATGAAAAATATACAAATTTTATTTTTGGTTCATATTTTGATTCCTGGAGGGCATATACCGGCAAAGTAGCCTACATATGGAATAATAACTACTGACCTTTCCCCTGATGCAAATTGCAATAATGTGTCTGCAAGATAACGCACCTACTACCTGATATATAATGTGTTTTGTGCAGAGAACCACAATTTCCTCCCATGCTACAAATTGTCTCTTTCATGATAGAGAAATTTTCAGTTCAGTTGTAAAATTGGATTTTTATACAAATATTGCAACATGGGGTCGCCTCGCCACCTATTTTATACCTCAGGATTTAGGGTAAAGGGGATACAAACAAAATACGACCAAATATGTGTCTCATCGAAATATTGGTTTTAGACCCAAGTATATTTGGACGAAATTCGTTTCAGACAATTTGGAGTCTATTTAGCGCTGTCCGTTCATCTGTCTCTCTTAATGTCTAACTGGCTGGTGCGCACGATAAATCTCGAACATATCTACCGATTTCGAATGTAGGCTATGTCGGTCCACACCTCTCCCAAATAAGTTCAAAATTGTTTTCGAAAAATTGTGTGAACGATAACTGTCGAACTGAGTAATCGATTTGCTCCAAACTTTCCATATATTATTATTCCTTCCAGACATAGATCGGATAAGAATATATCGGTCCTGATGGTACCTCCCACACAAAATTCGGAAAAGTGAAATTTAAGAGTCCTTTCGAATTGTTTTGAATTTTCTTCAGCAGATTGTACTTGCGCCGCAAATCCGCAAGTTAACTCTCAAGGGGATTTTTTGATTGGTCGAAACTTTGCACATCGTATTATTTCATCCAGTCATGTGTCAGGTCAGAATAATGACTATATCGGTCCGTCCTTCGAGGATCTCCCACACAAAATTTGGGAAAAGTGCAGTTTGAGGACCCGTATCGGATCTATTTGATCATTATTGTCTTTTTATTTTGAAGAAGAAGAATGTTCTTTTTACTGTCCCTATTCTAGTCACTTTCCCGGGGTAAGTCATACTTCCTGAGATTATAGTTCAGAAGTTCCAAAATCCCCTGCCGGCTCCAACTAAAATTACAAATCTGAAAAAATAATTCTCAAACTTTTCCAAAACTCAGAAGTTAGCTTACTAAAATTGATTTGGTATAGCCCCATATTACGATACCTACAGATTCCACGTATTTTGAAGCAAACTCGTGTTACATCTTCTATCTTCTTTACAGTATAATTGAACATGAATAATTTTGGGATTTATAAATTTGTTTGCATGCATGTTTTTGAATTTCTATTCATTGTAATTTATTTCTACCGGTATAAAATATATTTTTGATATCACAATATATTATTTTCGAATATTTTTTAGAAATGTACAATTTATATATTTTTCCACAAACATCCCAGTAAAGATATGTGACCTATTTTTTATCGCCGAGTCCGAACGGCGTGTCCTAAGTTGCTACTTGTAGAGACGTTTTTCATGGCTGAAATACTCAGGAAATATCGCCAACATTACTAAGGGATATTTTGTAACCGTAGACAATTTGATGGGAATCGAACCCGGACATCCAGCGTGCAAGGCGGTTGCACATAGCTAATTCCTACAGGTTGTGGTGTAGGGTATCACATGGTCGGCCCCGTCCGACTATAGCCTTTGCTTACTTGTTTTTATTTAATTTTGTAATTCCTGTTCTTTTAAAGGGTTCTCCTTCTAATTGATTTTCCTAATTAATTATGTATCTTGTAAATCAGAACAATGTGAACCATACGTACATACATAAAGAAATTCAAAAATTGTATTTGCGAATTAATGCTATTGATATGGTGAGTGTCTTCCGAAAACAAACGAAATCTATGGTGGTTAGTTAGTGTGGTAGCGGTGAGTAGTGGTGGTTGTTTAGGCTGTTGTGCTTTGTTGACTCGCAGTCAATGTGCGTGTAGATACGATGGAGGGGAGGAAAGACAAAAACAATAGAAGCAAATCCACCATATCTTTGTAGGCAAAGCACAAAAACCGGTTTTGCCAGAAAATAGTGGTTAACGTAGGAGAAACTATGAAATTTATTTTTATACCCTCAGCATTTATGCTAACGAGGGTATATACACTTTCATACGGGCAAAATGTGCCTCATCGAAATAATGGTTTTAGACCCCAAGTATGTTTGGACGAAATGTGTTTCAGACAATTTGGAGTCGATTTAGCCATGTCCGTCCGTCTGTCTGTCTGTCTGGCTGGAGCGCACGATAACTCTCGAACGGATGATCCGATTCGGTTCAAATTTTGGCTTTCGTAATATTTTGCCCAAACTTAGTTTAAGTTCGAAGATGGGCTATATCGGTCCACTCCTTCCGGTATCTCCCCCCCAAAAGTTCGAAAATGTTCGGAAAATTTGTGCGCACGATAACTCTTGAAGAGAGTAACCGATTTGGTCCATACTTTGCCCATCGTGAAATGTGTACCAGACTTAGATAAGGTTTCAATATGGACTCAATCGTTCCACTCCTTCGGGTACCTCCCACACAAAATTTCGGAAAAGTTCAGTTTAGGGTCATCTCTCGAATCCCTTTGATTTTTGTTTTAGCAACTTGTATTTACTGCCCCCCATACGACGGTACAAGTTTCATCAGGGGCAAGTCCATACTTCCTGAAAAAATAGCCTGAAAGTTGCAAAAAAAACCCTATGACACCGTGTGAAGTGGTTGGAGCGCAAGATAACTCTCGAACGGATCTGTCGATTCGATTCAAAACTTGGCCTTAGTAATATTTTGTCCAAACATAGTTTAAGTTCGAAAACAAGCCATATCGGTCCACTCCTTCAGGTACCTCTCCCACAAAAGTTCAAAAATGTTCTGTAAATTGTTCGTACGGTAACTCTTGAAAGGAGTGGCCGAATTGGTCCATACTTTACACATCCTAATATATCTACCAGATATAGATCAGGTTCAAATGTGGACTATATTTGTCGACTCCATCCGGTACCTCCCACACAAAATTTGGGATAAAATCACTTTAAGACCTGATATGGAATCACTTTGATTTTTGTTGAAGCACCTTGCATTCGCTGCCTCAATTACAATCATAAATGTTTTTTCAACGGCAAGTCCACACTTCTTGAGCAAACAGCCCGAAGGGTGTAAAAACCCCCTATGGTACCATATGTAGCGGCTGGAGATCCATTCTTTTTAGTATCTCATCCGCAAAACTTTTGATCTTTAATCCTAATCAACATTTTTGTCGGTTCTAACGCCCAAAATTTAAAAAAAACATAAGTTTTTTGGTAAAAAATTGTTTCAATACACACAGGCTGAGGGTATATCTCTGTCGGCAAAGCCGACTGATACTTTTTTATTGTATTTTAGAAAAGCATTCATTCTTTTGCAAAAATAGTATTGTGTGCATGAGTAAAAAAATTTGTCCATTCACTTTAAAAGAGGTACGTTCAAATTATGGACAACAAAAATTATGAACGGAATTAGTAAAAAAATTCATACTTTTGTTTTTCTGTGTAAGTATAATAGAACTAGATAACTTACTTCCTACACGCAGAGAAAAAAATATGTTTGATCCAACAATATTCCAAGAGCAAAATATGTATTGTTAACATATTGTTGGATTCCTCATGTCATGTAGTATTGTAAATCCAAAAATAGTTTGTGTCAACTGAACAATATTTCTCTCTTTTCTTCGAAAATTTGTTTCTCTTCTCTCGCTATTCGATGCCGTGTTGAAAAAACAATTTTGGTGAATTGTGGTGTGTTTGTATGACATGCTGCCTTTACCTTTGTTTTTGTGTGTATGTACTTGTGAGACTCTTGTTTTTAGTTGTTTCTGTTTTGTTTCATTCTTCTTTCCTTTTCATGTTTGTTATGGTGTTTAATTATTCCTTATGTTGTGGTGAGTTCTTGTGGCCTTTTGTTTGTCTTTGTTGTCAGCTAATGCAGCAAACCATGTATTGTGTTCATCAATGATTGCAATATTATACGCGACATTTATATCCAAGTTATGCGAAAAGTGTATATGAGAAGTATATGCACTCAAATCAAAAATTTCTGGGCTGGTTTTCTGTATTGACAATACTTTTTGTAAACAAAATTAGATTATGATAGTTCCTACAATCGGTATTGTTAACGATTTTAACAATATTGCGGAAATTCGAAAGTTGTTTTTGTTTTCTATGTTTGGAACAAAAGATGGTATTTTTGGATTTGGATTACAATGTTTGAACAAAACAAATACATTTTTGGAACCAAAACATGTATTTTTGTTCCAACAAAAGCGAAAAATATTTTTTCTCTGCGTGTAAACATCAGTTTGGATTCCGAAATTCGCACTCAACAATAGATCAGGTCCATCGTATTACTGATTTTAGTGAAAAATCTTTAGAGGAGAAGAAAGTCTGTTCAGCCGTTTTCTTAGATGTATCGCAAGCTTTCGACAAAGTCTGCCACGCTGGCCTTTTAACAAAACTTAACACACAATTGCCAAAATCTTACTGCATCTTATTAAAATCATACTTAGAAGGGAGATTGTTCCGGATTAAGTGCGAAGACCAATATTCTAATTTAAAGAATATACAAGCTGGTGTACCTCAAGGAAGTATCTTCCGCTGCTTTATCTCTTATATACTAATGATATACCAGAAACACCAGATACAACTATAGCCACATTTGCAGATGACACGGCTATTTTGTCAGTTGCTAGCACAGAGGATGAAGCGAAACATAAACTACAGCATGCATTAAATTCAGTTTCAGATTGGACTAGGAGATGGCGAATAAAATTAAACAGTTCAAAGTCGACAAATGTGGACTTTACAAATAAACCAACGATCTGTAACCCTGTGTTCATAGATGGTATACAGGTGCCCTATGCCAATACAGCAAAGTATCTTGGTATGACATTGGACGCCAAGCTGCGTTGGAATGCCCATATAAAAATGAAACTTACTGAACTACAACCAAAATGGAAAAAGCCAAACTGGTTGATAGGAAGGAAATCTAAACTTTCTATAGAAAATAAAATTATGATTTACAATCAAATGCTAAAACCTATCTGGACATATGGGGCACAACTGTGGGGTTGCACAAGCAAACAAAATATAAACATAATACAACGTTTTCAAAATAAAGCACTTAGATGCATAGTAAACGCACCATGGTACATCCGCATAGCTGACTTACATCGTGATCTTGGCGTAAACACCGTCACGCAAGAAATCGAAAACATTGCTACAAAACACAATATTCGGTTGAGAGAACATGTTAACTCTGAAGCATCATCTCTGGCTGATCCAATTTGTTTGGTACGCAGACTTACGAGAAGGAAACCGTGAGATCTGATAAGAGATCCCCGTGTTGATTGATGATAATTATTATATATAATTTTTTATATATATGTACATACAGTATGCAAAGTTCATATTCGTACATTCCTAAAAAATGAATAAAATCGTTATTAATTCCATATTTTATGCGCAAATATGAAATAATTGATGGGAATTACCATAACGAAGAAAGATTTAAGAATAACAAAACAAATTTTGAATTTATTCCGTCATTTAGGTATAGATGGCGCCTGTGTGGGTGGCAAAGTTCGTATTCGTACAGCTATAAGCAATATAAATTTGGAGTTTTTAAGGATTTTCAAAGCAAAATACCGCAGATTTTTGTTCTTTTCTTCTTTTGGAATGCCTCTGCTATAGAAATATGTACAAATAACGGTAATTTTATTAAAAATTTTGCATAAATAAAAGTAGGACGAATATTTGAAGTAATTAAGAAAAATGTGTGATTAAATATTGCAATTTATTACCGAATTTTGGACGAAAATAGCTAATAGCAGTCCTTCTGTACCAATATTCGAGTTCTAATATAAAAATAAATGTTGTCAGCGTTTGGAAATGCAAAGAAACGTAATCCGGGCTTAGGTAAAGTAAACACATTTTTGGTTTTTACTTGGTAAAAATCGCACGTTTAGTTTTATATTTGACATTAAATGTATTGAAGTGTTAGAATACGGTTTCGAACATCATTTTATGTCAAGACATATCGGAAATTACGAGGAATAATAATTTTTTAAAGATGAAAATTTCCACGAAAATAATGCATTTCTTTAAAAGGTTACCCCACGTTCTTTCCTGGACAATTTACTTCATTCTTTTGACATTTTTGCACCCATTTTGGATCCTTCGGTAAAGAAATATAATTTTCAAGAAGTAAAAACCATTATTTTCCCAATTTTGGCAGCCATAACCCTCGTTCATAGTAAGCGTAGAATTTCAGTCGTACGCGGACAGTATGAAAACTTGTACAGTTTCATGTTTCTTCATAATTTCTCACAGTTTTTGACATAAAATGATTTTCGAAACCGTATTCTAAAACTTAATTACATTTAATGTCAAATATAAAACTAAACTTGCGATTTTCACCAAGTAAAAACCAAAAATGTGTTTTCTTTACCTAAGCCCGGATTACGTTTCTTTGCATTTCCAAACGCTGCCAACATTTATTTTCATATTATACCTCGAATATTGTTACAGAATGACTGCTATTAGCTATTTTCGTCCAAAAATCGGGAAAAAGTTGCAATAGTTAATTATATCTAGCACATTTTTCTTAATTATTTCTAATATTCGTCCGACTTTTTATTCATGCAAAATTTTTAATAAAATTACCGTTCTTTTTACATATTTTTATAGCAGACACATTCCAAAAGAAGAAAAGAACAAAAATGTGCGGTATTTTCCTTTGAAAATCCTTAAAAACTCCAAATATATAGTGTTTATAGGTGTACGAATACGAACTTTGTCACCCAGACAGGCGCTATCTATACCTAAATGCCGGAATAAATAAAAAATTTGTTTTGTTATTCTTAAATCTTTCTTCGTTATGGTAATTCCTATCAATTATTTCATATTTGCACATAAAATATGGAATTAATAACGATTTTATTCATTTTTTAGGGTTGTACGAATATGAACTTTGCATACTGTATAAGTACTGAAGTACGTTTGATCAAAATTGCTTGTTAGTTGTAAAAGCTAGTTGCAGTAAATAAAAAAAAAAATATTGATTATTATTTGGCATGTTCCAGAACTGCAAGAATGTACTAATTTTTACTATTTTTTCCGATAACATAAAGGAAAAAATGCTATCGTAGTAAAAAATAGTAGCTTCTTGTAGGTTCTGGAACAGAGCAATTATTTTTTATTTATTACACTGTGCCACAAATTGGAACTCAAGGTCTGTGCGGTGGAAACTTCCTTTTTGGAGATGAAAGCCCTTAGTGAGTATATTAAGAACCCAAAAGGAAATTTTCACCATAGGTCAAGTTTCTGAGATATCGCGCGATGAATTTTTTGAATTTTCGCCTATGATGCTTGAGAAAATGGCTTTATATCTCTGTTTGCCGTTATTGTAGCTTTTGAGATTACATGTCTTCAGTCAAATCGAATGGCGAATCTTTTTGTAGAACATTTCATTCTTCTAACTCAATTCCTTTCATGTCCTTTTCGTCCTTTCTTTCTTGAACCGTAGTAAAAGTACCACAAGATGAGATTTTACAGCATCCAAATATTCCACAAAAATGTTGCTCAAATAATTTTAGGTACGGTTCTCATTGACAACTAATCGATATTGTCACGTTTTCATTGTCCTTTTTGACATTTACCAGGTTTTTGTTCAGAAAAACCTATGTTTTGTTTTTCTGTATATTCGTTATTTGTTATATATTGGTAGGTAGACATACTCATTGGTTATCGCTTATATTGACATCTGGGATGTATCTGAAATATTTACCATATATAGCTCCCGATATGCTGAACACGTTAATGACAAATTTTCTTGGAAAATAGATCCGGTTATCTAATATTTTGAACCGGATATAGCGATATAAAACCCGGATTTTGTACCGATTTTAAGTAACCGATTAAGCTTATATGTATACCATTAGAAAGCTAATAAAATTTGCCAATCAGGGAAAATACATTTTTTGACTGCATCTTACCTGAGTTCGGTGTTAAAACAAAAAACCCGTATTCTCGAACCGCTTTTAAGGAGAAATATCACTGCGCATAAATATGAAGATAAAAGACTGGTGGGTGAAATATTCTTTTTGCCGATGAAAGTCGATGAAGTTAATAATATGAACCCGGAAGGACAGTTATGCCATAGGTCAAACTTCTGAGTTAGTCGCTTCAAGAGTCTCAAACTGTAAGATTAGTTTTCTTCCTAATAGGAGTTAAATCAGATTGGGAACGATTAATAAATGATCGGTAATGACGAGGTGCGTTGATGATCGGGTTATACGCCGGTCGGGAACGATGAAGCTGATTCGTAATGGGGTTCTACGATTTAAAGATGATCGGGAAGTTTTTGAAGTTTTGACGGTTGTGGACAATAAGATAGAGTTCAGGAACTTGTCTGATGATCATCGGAAATTGATTGTACACAGAAAAAATATTTCAAAAATTTTTATATATTTTCGTTCGTGATGTAGTTTTTTTCATACTGTACGGGTACCTCACATAAGATACATGTGCAGTTTCTTATTTCCATCCGAAAGCAACTATTTTTCAAAAATATGTAAGATTTTCATGAGATACAAAATCACTTTTCTATTTTTCCCTATATTCCACTATTTCGTCTCTTGTTTGGTAAATGCTTTTCTTTTGAATGGTCTCGTCGTATTGACAATATATCAACAAACCACAACACAACCCCCACCATCGTCTCACACTCACATTGAGACTATATCAACAAACCACACCACACACCACACACATACACACCACAACACATACCTACCACTGTAGACCGCAACAATTTTGTTGTTAATTAACTGATAAACCAAACAACTACAGTGCGTTTGGTGTCGAAAAACAAAGTGTTTGGCTGTATAGTTCGCAACTATAAATTTTTAATTTCTTTAATATAAAGGCAATATCCAATATCTCAACCCAGTGGTGATAGATTCAACATGTATGTACAGATGGTTCTTATTGTTCTGCTATGTTCACAAGACGATAACAACTGCAGTGAAAATCCATTAGAAGAAACGTTGAATTACAATAATACAAAATAAAATCATTAATTAATAAAAAGCAGCAAAATTTGTCTCTGGTTTGGTTGGTGGTGTGTGGTGGTTGTTAGTCAATAATAAAAAAAAACAACAACTCGCCAAAATTGTTTTTTTGTTTTCAATCTCTCAGAAAAAAACAGAATTTTTTGCTTTATGAAAGGCGTTCATGAAATGCAGAAATTTGAGCCTTGGCAAGACTTTATGAACACTATTCCTGAAATGCAGTAATTATTTTTTTCTGTGTAATGACTACCTATTACTACTATAATTACGGGTTATGATCTACTGCAAAGAACCTACGTTCCGGTGAGGGACAGAAAGACGAAGGTATTGTGTGGAACAGGATACCGAAGTCTCTGTTCGAGACAGAATTTCGGAGTCTCTGTGTGGTAATGTATACATATGGCCGCCACAATGGGTAGTCTTTCCAAAATTTGTTAACACAACTTTCCACCCAGGATACCTTTTCAATGGCGAAAAGTGAAATCTAAAGACATGTGGTGAATGAGAGTTATTTCCGTTAGTGTCATTGAAGAAGTTGTAACGTAGTGTGTAATGGAGTTGACTTCAGAATCGGGATATCTCAAGAATGCTAGAAATTAGGCAAAATATAATAATTATCCTTCATGTAGAACATTTTAATGTTTATATCTTTAGAAATTTTCGACTTCGATAAAAATAAAAAAACAACATTTGACCTTTGACCACGAATAACATTTGTTTTTACACATTCACGATTCGTCGTGCGCATCAGCCGCTACAAATGATGACTGTAGAAGCTTTGTACAGGCCTCGGGCCGTATGGTCCTGCCAGTAAAAAAACTAGTACCGCCGTAAGAGGGGCAGCGAATAAAAGTTGCTGCAAAAAAAAAAAAAAAAAAGATTCAAGAGCAGGCCTTAAACTGCACTTTTAACAAATTTAGTGTAGGAGGAACCCGAAGAAATTAACCCATATAGTCTATATTCGAACCTGATCTATATCTGGTAGAAATATTACTTCGAGAATTATCGTGCGCACTATTTTAGCGAAAAGAATTGAACTTTCGTGTTACAAACGGATTGACAAATTCCATATACCTTCTATCTTAAGGTGCTAAAATAATAGAAGGAACATCCATAAGATTTATTCAAAAATATTCTGTATTCGATATTGGATCATAAGAATTTGTTCATAAAATTAATAATAAGAGTAACACAAAATTGCGTCTTTAACAAATAAACCATCCCATTTTTATATCGTTTCAAAAAGCTTTAGACATTATGAAGGCATTTAAGGCGTATTGAGCCATTCATAAGCTTTTCATAGCCATTCATAGGTTAAAAGACAAATCAATCATTTTTGATGAAATTATGTTTATAAAACTTTAACAAATATTACCTTGATTGTATCTCAATAGAACTACACATATATGTTCGTATGTACATACATTCATATTTATAAATATAACGTAATTATGAATAATTTGTAGTTGTCATTGGAGTGCGACAAAATCTGAGTGTTTTGTTTGTATAGATTTTGCAAAATTTGATTTTGTGAAAGCCTTTACGTTTTGTATGCGTTGTTGCGTTTGTAGATCGACACAAATCGTCCCCACTCCCTCGCATAAATAAAATAGCAAACAAAACACCCATGACGCATGCCTCCAAGATAGTGTTGTTGTTCATGTTTTTTTGCTATCTGTATGAAATTTTGGATATTTTCAAAATTTTTTTTTGTTTCCAAAATATTTTTGAGTTAACATCCAAGGTGGTTTGCAAATAAATGAAACAAACGTCTTATACACCACCTCCTCTACTGAACAAAGTTATTGATAATAATAATACTTTTTGTAACAAAAAATAGAAAAGAAACGCACTCAAAATTGCTTGAAAACACCCACTTTTTATTTGTCTGAAACAATTGGTAGTAGATCGGTGTAAACCAATAACCAACCTACCACAACAATTAACGAGTTAATGAACATTAGGCGTTGCAGTAGTAAATAGGTTAAAGTGTAAAATATAATTCATATTACAGTGGGTCGAAGGTGTTACAATTTGATTTCTCAAAAAAAAAAAAAAACTATTTTCGAAAACATCTAAGAACTTGTTAAGTATCCAATAATGATTGTGTTTACATTTGTGCTTATCATATATTTAATGACAACCACCAATTAAAGTGACTGCTGAGAATGACAACTCTCGAAAGGAAACCCGAAAATTTCACAAATAGAGAAGTTGTTATTTTTTTTCTGTTCAAATTTCGTATATCGCCTTTTTATGCCCTCCACCATGATATGAAGGGTATAATTAAATATGTCATTCCGTTTGTAGCTCATCGAAATATTCATCGGAGACCCTATAAAATATATATATTCTTGATCAGGGTAAAATTCTAAGTCGATATAACCATGTCCGTCTGTTGAAATCAAGATACAGCTCGCAATTTTTAAGACAGAGCTTTATAATTTGGTATAGAAGTTTCTATTATTCCTAGGATGTTTGGTATTGAAAATGGGCTATATCGGTTCACGTTTTGATATAGCCCCCATAGAACGGTACCACCCGATTTTCGGCATTTTGAAGGTTTTAACCTCATTACCACACCGAAATGACTGAAACTTGGTACTTAGTCTTCGTTTGGGGTACAAAACTTCCCCCCAGAAATGTGTCGGCATAGGTCCACGCCTTAATGTAGCACCCATAGAACGGTACCTCCCGATTTTCGGTATTTTGAAGGTTGTGGCCACAATAATCCAACGAAATGGCTGAAATTTGGTATTTGGGATATTAGACGTCCTATATGAAAATTGTCGGTATAGGTCCACTCCTTCATATAGCTCCCATAGAACGTACCTCCCGATTTTCGGTGTTTTGAGGTTGTGGCCTTAATATTCCTCAGAAATGGCTGAAGTTTGGTATTAAGTCTTCGTTGGGGGTATAAAACATTCCCCAAGAAATTTTTTGGTGCAGTTCCACGCCTTAGTATAGCCCCCATAGGAAGGTACCTCCCTATTTCCGGTATTTTGAAGGTTGTGGCCTCAATATTCCAACGAAATGGCTGAAATGTGGTATTTGATCTTCATTTGGGGTATTAAACGTTCCATATGAAATCTGTATGTATAGGCCCACGCCTTCACATAACCTCCATATAACAGAACCTCCCAATTTTCGGTATTTTGAAGGTTTTAGCCGCATTATCACACCGAAATATCTGATATTTGATATTTAGTCTTCGTTGGGGATATAAAACTTTCCCCCAGAAACTTGTTGGTACGGGTCCACACCTTAGTATAGCCCCCATAGAAAGGTACTTCGCTATTTCCGGTATATTGAAGGTTGTGGCCTCAATATTCCACCGAAATGGCTGAAGTTTGGCATTTGGTCTTCATTTGGGGTATTAAACGTTCCATATGAAATTTGTCGGTATAGGTCCACGCCTTAATATAGCCCCATAGAGCGGTACCTCCCAATTTTCCGTATTTTGAAGGTTAGCGCCCCTTTATCACGCCGAAATGGTTGAAATTTGGTATTTAGTCTTCGTTGGGGGTATAAAACTTTCCCCCAGAAACTTGTTGGTACGGGTCCACACCTTAGTATAGTCCCCATAGAAAAGTACTTCCCTATTTCCGGTATTTTGAAGGTTGTGGCCTCAATATTCCAGCGAAATGGCTGAAATTTGGTAATCACGACTTGTCATATCCCCCATAGAACAGAACCTCCCAATTTTCGTTATTTTCAAGGTTTTACCCTCATTATCACACCGAAATAACTGATATTTGATCTTCGTTGGGGATATAAAACTTTCCCCCAGAAACTTGTTGGTACGGGTCCACACCTTAGTATAGTCCCCATAGAAAGGTACTTCCCTATTTCCGGTATTTTGAAGGTTGTGGCCTCAATATTCCACCGAAATGGCTGCAGTTTGGTATTTGGTCTTCATTTGGGGTATTAAACGTTCCACATGAAATTTGTCGGCATAGGTCCTCGCCTTCATAGCCACCATAGAACGGTACCTCCCAATTTTCGGTATTTTGAAGGTTTTTGCCCCATTATCACACCGAAATGGCTGAAATTTGGTATTTGGTCTTCGATGGGGATATACAACTTTCCCTTAGAAATTTGTCGGTATAGGTCCTCGCCTACATAGCCACCATAGAACGGTACCTCCCAATTTTCGGTATTTTGAAGGTTTTATCACGCCAAAATGGCTGAAATTTGGTATTTAGTCTTGGTTGGGGTATAAAACTTTCTCTCAGAAATTTGTTGGTATAGGTCCACGCCTTCATATGGCCCCCATAGAGCGGTACCTCCCGATTTTCGTAATTCTGAAGGTTGTGACGTCAATATCCCACCGAAAAAATGAAATTTATTATTTAGTCGTCCATGTGGTTATAAAAATCCCAGAAGAGAATTATTAGCATAGGTCCACGGTTTCCTATATTCTCCATATTAGCGTACCTCATGATTTTCGGTATTTTTAAGGTTGTAACGAAATATCGGAAATTTGGTATTTTGTCTTCTTTGAGTCTAAAAACTTTCCGCCAGATAGATCGACGTCTTGATATAGTCCCAAGGAACACTACCATCCGAATTTCGGTATTTTGAAGTTTAGCCACTTGTTTTACCGGACTTGCTAAAATTTGGTATTTAGTCTTCTCCATAATGGAAAATAAACTAATTGTTCCATTTTACTTCAATACAACTCGTGATGGACTGTATAACAAGTTCGGCCTGGCCGAATCTTCCACATGTTTACTTCATCGAAGCCTTAGCCTTTTAGTTCTACATATACCACTTTGTAGCCCGTATTTATACGCCTTTTCAGTGGGTTCGTCATCGCTCATTCTTATGACATGGCCTAGGCAACGCAATCGTTACGTTTAACTATACGTATAGGCGATACAGCTCGGCATTTATACGCGCAGCCAATTTTTGCCGATGGCTCTGATATCAGATTTTTTCCGGGATTTCCTATTCTTTTTACCGATTATTTTCCGAGTGCTCTGCACATTCTCTGAATGGAAATTTTGATTCGTTTTCTTTCCGATTAATTTCCGAGTACTCTGCACATACTCTGAAGGGAAATTTTAATTGTTTTTTGATTAGTTTCCGAGTACTCTGCACATAATCTAAAAAGAAATTTTGATTTGTTTCTTTTTCTCACGAGCAAAATTCAAGAACTTCGGTTGAGAGTTCAAGGTACAATCAACGGCAAGGGAAATTTCTTTGTCTTGTTTGCATGCTGTTGCTTGTTTTTTAGTTATTTCGCAGTAGTTAAGTGAGTAAGATGTAGCGAAACAAGTTATTGTGTATTTTAAATCAAATGAAAATGGGAAGTTTGCATACATAATTTGTAAAAAGTTGTTTATAATAATTAATATTGTTAGCTCTCTTTTAGATACGTCAAATAAAGAACAACAGCGTGATGGCATATGGAGAACTTATTAGGAAAAGTTGTGTTTTATAATGAATACTACTATTAAATCCAATGTATAAAGTTCAACAAATAAAGAACATAATTATTAAGAAGTTCGCTTCAAACATCCGAACATTTTGCGAATTTCGTATAAATCAACATAATTTGTTCCGATTTTCGGATAAAACTTTCGAAAAATTTCCAATTTTTTTCGGAATATCGGATCAAACATCAGATAATTTTCCGAATTTCGGATCAAACATCAGAATTTGTTTCGATATTCTGAAAAGGTTTCCGAAATTCATCCTATTTTCTGTCCACACTCGAATGTTCTTTAAGAGTTTTTTTCCGAAATTGTGCAGAAAATCGAAAATTCCCTTAAAATTTCCCTTTTTTCATACTAGTTTTTTTTTACGAATTCGTTCAGAATTCGGAAAGAAACTCTAGTGTTCCTTCCGATTTTTTCCGACAAAACTTTTCGAATTCATGGGCACCTTCATACAATTTTGTACCGATTTCGGAACGAATTCGGCATCAGAATCGGAAACTTGTTCAGAGTTTCGTTCCGAATTCGGAAAAAATCGAATTCGTGGGCAACTTCATACAATTTTGTACCGATTTCGGAACGAATTCGGCATCAGAATCGGAAACTTGTTCAGAGTTTCGTTCCGAATTCGGAAAAAAATCGGAAAAAATGTTAGCTGGGCGACTATCCACCTGAGCAAGTACTGCACTGAAAGCATCCCATTGTGTTGCTGTACTAGAATAATCTTCGTCTCCTCATGTAGATGGTCCACAGAAGACATGAGGAGGGACCCCGTTGTAGTTCTCAAGGCGGCATTCTGACATTCGCTGACTAAACTGGCGCCGCATGGCTTACCACAGACTGACCTAGCGCGTTATATGTGGTCAAAAAGGTTTCGTAATCTGCACCCCAAGTGCTGCTGACTAAGGATTTGATGACCTTGTTCCTACAGCCTGTCGCAGATAGTTGCGGCATGCGCGATCGACGCTAAAATGCTTTCGAATGTGAGCCCCAGAACCTTGGGGTAGTTGGTCGTCGAAATTCTGCTACCATCGACCATGAAATGCAACTCCGTACTCGTCTTTGGAGTCCATGTGGTCAACGGAGTGGGCGTATATTAGAGGCGGATATGCTCATATTCCTCGCGTGGAAAATGGTGATATTATCACCTTTTACAAATGCCATCAGGAAAGGTATATAAATAATATAAATACTGCAGATGTTAAACAGTTCCGGAGATATCACCCCACTTTGGGGGAAGTCCCCGTTTCACTATAAGGAGCTTGGACATTTTGTTTTTGTACGACTGGCGTCCACAAATATAATTTATTATCCAACGTTTTAAACTTAGCCGGAGGGTAGTCTGCTCGATGTTGTCAAAGAGCGTAGAGTGCTTGACAGTGTCAAATGCTTTTGAAAGTCATGCGCCACGATATATGTTCTATCACACGACTTGCTCTGGTTGAGTCCTAGACTAATATGTGTGGAGATGGCGCGCAGCGCTGTTGTCGTCTCTGCTTAGGGAAACCATCCTGATAATCGGCAATTGAATTGCTATTTCTAAGGGTGGGGAGGAATAAAGCCACAAGGGTCTGTACAATTCACCTTTGCTAGCATCATTTCGCGACTTCAATTGCGGGACCATTCTGCCTATTTTTCAGACTTTGAGAATGGTATGGATGGCTAGCGAAAGGTTGAGTTGATCCAGCTGTTTCAGTACTACCATGGAGATTCCAACAGGACCCAACGCTTTGGTTTTCTTAGCGTACCTGATGACATTCGCAACATCATCCATTGCAAATTCTGGTGGTTCATCCTCGGCAGGAAGAGATCTAATGCGTCGTAGTACTCTTCTCATAGCCCGGTGTGATCGACAAACTGTGTATTGAAATAACTTGGGTACCTCTTCTTATCATTCAGCGTAACGTCGCCAAACGTGACTGAGGTCCCATCTTCCTTCTTTCCTTTACCGTTGCCCACAATTCACTTATACCGGCTCCAATGTTACAACTCTTCAGATGATTTAACCACTTGTTCCGCTTATGTTCGTCGACCAGCCTGTTAACTTCCAATGTCAGCTCCCTGACTCTGGGGGTTGGCTCGGCGAAGCCCATCACGTTCATTTGCTAATCCCGTCGCCTCTGCTGGGAAGTTTGGTCTTACTTCGGTTATTCTACCAACAGGTATATAACGCGAGATTGCGACAGTGTATTTGTATCGTCGAATCCTTGATCTTCCAGTTCTGCGTGTACCGCCATGCCGCCTAGAACGGCATCGCTTGATTTTAGGTGTATTTAAGGTAATAACATCAATATCCCACCAAAATTTCTTGTATTTGGTATTTAATATTCGTTGGGGCCACAAAAATTTCCCCCAGAAATTTGTAAGTGCGAGCCCATTGTTGATATATAGAACTGTATCGCACATGAAACGTTAGTCAATCGACGTTGTGGTGTAGATGATCAGGGAAACGATGTGTTATGTGTTCGTGATCGGCTGTAGATGTTCGGGAACATGATGTATTTTCCTTCCCCAAGTTTTCCAACTCGATAAATAGATTCCCTGATCAGTCTTCCTTCTGAGAGTCTCGACGCGGCATTCACAAAAGTACCTGATATCAGGAAGATCGTTCTCTTCTTTTGTATTCTTCGTTCGGATTACTGCTATATTGACCTCATTCTGATTATCTCATGGGGTTTCTAGCGAAGCCTCCGTTCCAAAGTTGAAAGGATTTTTCGGATGTATAGCTTTCTTTCCTATATATACTCTTATGATCCGAATCCATGTTTGCTTCTTGGATCAATCGTACCTCCAGAAGGATCGATGAGTACCTTCCATATACCACAATGTAATCTATATAATTTCTCGTAATGTTTCACTATAGACACCAAATTTTTAGAAAATTGGGACAGAGATATCCTTTGTTAAAGCCATGGTCTTATACTCCTTTTAAGCGTTCGTAAAATGTATCTTTCCATAGTCGGTACATGCGCACAGGTAAAACCTATGTCGATAAACTTTATAATTTTCAAATACATACATTCATTAAATCTTTTTCCACATTTGGATGATGTTCATTTCAGCATTAGATTGCATGACCTTCTGTGTTGGCATGCTGAACATTGAAGTGCGCTGACAATATTGATAGATTTTTCTTTTAATTTTCATCTAATTATTTGATCATATTGCGTATGAGTATTGCTAATACTCATACTTCAACTATGTGTAGGCGTAGAACGATTGTGATGAATATATTCACTGTCTCTTCATTTGATGACTCTCATTGAATTTCAATGTCATTTGTAGATTATGTACATACAAACATATACATATATGAATTTATTTACTACCCTACTCCACTGTGTTGTGAACAGCATTTAATTGCATTGCGTCTGTCTAATGATTTCATCGATATTAAAATTACCATGTTTGCGAATATACTACACAAATGATACGGGACACAAAACAACAGGTTTTTTGATCGATTTTATGTTGTTTTATGGTGGATATGTAAAAAATGTGTATTTATCGCGGCAATAGAAAAACAACAACAAGAACACATACTTTACAATTTATATGAAACACAAAACTTTGCAAAAAATCGGAGTATTCAAGTGGAGTTCAAATTTGCTTTTCTGCAATAAATAGTCGGTTTGTTGTTCCTTAAGCCTATGTTTGGTGAGTCAAGTAATGCTTATTTTGTGAGACATACACACATGAGTTATTGCATGAATGAGTGTTTGTGTGCGCTTGAATCTATACTTGTGCGCTCATATTTTAAGCCAATATTTATGCCATTGCTAGTTTACAACTTTAGCTTTTGTTTTGTCGATTTGGGGAGAATGTGCGTATGATGTAAGCATTTATGGTAATTGCGGTAGATAGTGCATGAGTGTCGTTATCGGTTGGCTAGTTGCTCAGCCACCTTGCCGTCAATTGTCGGCTGATGATGGGTCACGATTTAGCATTTTATTTTTGTTTTGAGATTGTTGAACATAATATAATTGTTTGTTTTGGGGGTTTGGAGTAAAATTAAATTGCGTTACTTTGTAGAAGTTGGGTTAATAAATATATTCAATAGTTATGGGTGACAAGCTAAAAAACCGTGAAAAAAAACTTCTTTAATGCTACATTTGCAAGATTGGAGTTGTCCAGTTATTTTTAGTTATGTAATTCAATTGATTAACTTTTACAATATGGGTTCTACGTAAGTGGATTGAAAATATTCGTCTATCACCCAAGATTTCAGGAAATAACCTTTAAATATATTTAAGATCAACATTTAGCGAACCATACTAACCATCCATGCAAGGCTGACATGCTAACGTGTGCGCCACGTTAACTAACATAGATATGTTTTCTTGGCTCTGCTGACCTTAGGCGGATTTAGAGACGTTCCACCTTAGACAAATAAAAAGTCGTTCTTAAACCATTAAAGATAGGATATAGCTTTGATACAATCGATGCGCATTAGGGTGGCCCAAAAAAAAAAAAGAAAGAATCTATTCTGAAAAAAAGCATTACATATGAAATTCTATGGCGATCGGTTAATGTCAACCCGAGATCTTTGTTTCCATAGTAATTTTTATGGGGCCAAAGGTGTATTTTCAAGGGAGACTTCTCTCATATCAATGAGTGCAACCCGATTCATATTAGTTCAATTATATGGGACCTACATTTTATCGCCAAGTCCGAACGGCGTGTCCTAAGTTATCACTTCTAGATATGTTTTACATGGCTGAATTACTCAGGAAATGTCGCCAACATTACAGAGGGGTATTTTGCCACCGTTGAAAATTTGATGTTGCACCACGGTGTCCCGCCTGGGATGTTTTCGGAACAATTATAAAGGTGAATTTTCTCGAAAATTCTGTAATGGCCTCATTCGTGGTCCCATCGATGAAAAGCTAAGAAACGAATTCTACAAAAATTTATGAAAATCGGGCCAGATTTTGATATTGCTCCAATATACATTTTTAGCCAATGATGCACGCAGAAAAATTTATGTTAGAAATATGTTTGGATCCAAACAAATATATGTTTGGGACCGGTTGCAAACATATATATGTTTGCTGCAAAATATGTTTGGGACATATGTTAGAGAGGCCGTTTTTTTGCGTGTGGGTAATTTGGACCCTACAACAAATTTTTGTAGGATTCGTTCATCGTTTGGAAAATAATTGTGGCCTGTACAAAGATTTTATATGCGAGGTTTTTGGATCAAATGAAAAAAAATTTAAAAGCTATATTTTTCAACATTATTCTTATCTGCATTCCCAATGAAGATTAGGGCGAGCAGACAAACTTTAAAGAAACAAGTTAAAAAGCATTAAGATTGGCCGGGTCCAACTTTTTTACCCTTCACCATGAAATATTCTGAACTAATAAGGAGTAATTTCTAAAACCTCATTTTTCCTAATTCACTTGGAAATACCTTAAATCGATTAAGATTTGGATACAGCTCGCATATATATATATATATATATTTTCGCCCGATTTGAGGTATTTGGTGTACCAAATCCGCATATTCAGTTCGATTTTGAAATTTGAAACATACGAAGGAATTTGGTCTAGAAATAAGTTTGCCAAATTATATTGAAATCGCTTCTGATTTGAATATAGCTCCCATATATATTATCAACCAATTTAATATATTTGATGCACCGATCACGGAATGTATGTATCTCCAAATTTGAATAAAATTTTGATGTGTGACAGTATTGTGACTAAAGATTAGGTAACAAAATTTAATTCAAATCGGTTCGGAGTTAAATATAGCTCTCATATACATATATTTTATTATGAAATTCGGACAGATAGCGAGCGGTCTATAGCAATACTGACCTATTAAAATTTTTAAGATTTATTAAAGATGTATTGTATTAAACTATAAATCGATCCAATTTCATGTGTATGTGCATCTTCTTTTACATTAACTAGCTCAATCAATCTGTTTTTCTTTCGTTCGCCAAAAGTTCGAAAACGATATCATTTTCGAACACTTGGTAAATGTTTTTTCTTCACAAGAAAAATTGTTTCGAGAAACATTTTTTAAAAAAAATTGAATTTTTTTATTTTTTTTTTCGTATTTTTATGGTTTATTTATTGTTGCCATCGGGTGCCATCGGGTGCCACCGTGGTGCAATGGTATGCACGCCCGCCTTGCACGCAGAAGGTCGGTGGTTCGATTCCTCGGCCAGGCAACATCAAACATTTTTCAACGGTGGCAAAATACCCCTCAGTAATGTTGGCGACATTTCCTGAGTATTTCAGCCTTGAAAAACTTCTCCACAAGTGGTGTCTTAGGACACGCCGCTCGGACTCGGCAATAAACAGTAGGTCCCATATCATTGAGCTAAATATGAATCGGGGTGTACTTATTGATATGAGAGAAGTCTCCCTTGTCCCGTATGGGATGTTGTGGAACAATGTTTTTTTCGTTTTTTATTGGTGTTGTAGCTTTTTTCATAGATTTGAACATACGAAAAACTCAAAAACTCTCATATTTTACATAAAAAAAAAAATCAAAATCAAAATTTTAACTTAAGGTCGAGTTACATTAGGCAAATATTTGCTCCAGCGACCGGCAGTGTGCGCTTACTGAGAGCAAGTAACATAAATTCAATGTATTATTAACACTCACTTGACCTCAGTAAGCGCACAATGCCGGTCCCTGGAGCAAATATTTGCCTAATGTGACCTTACCTTTAGACATTGAATTCCTCTGCAACTACAAGAAAGAATTTGATTGGCTTTGATGCATCGCAAAGCTGAAAAAGTTGTCTGTCGAACAAGAAAAAAATATGTATATGGAAATATCTTTATATCTTGACCAAGGAAAAACGATTCTAAACAACTGTGCGTCAGTGGTCTCGTTGTATGTGGCTAAACCGAAACGCGGACCTATGTCCGCAATTTTTATTATTTGTAGAATTTTTGATTACTTTGTACCCCTAATGCCTGATTATTGCCCATTCGGCTAGAAAATGTAGCTAAACACGTCAAAATAATTAAAAACGGTACCATTATATTTGGTATATACCATCTTCAACATTGACCTGCCTGCAAACAAAAGACGCATTTTCAGCGTGATTACCACAGATGGACGGACAAGTATAGATGGACTCAAAATTTTACCTTGCCCAAGAATATAAATGGCAAAATCCAAAAATGTTTTACAATCGATGAATCCGAGTTTGATCCATTCAGAATTCGAGAACTGAACATATTTTATATAGTATGACTGAAATTCTTAAAAATTAAATGTTTTAGGAGGAATCCCATAAGGTCGACCATTAAAATTAATTTACGTGCAATGTAGAAAAATGGGTAAAAACGGGTTGAAGCCAACAAAAATTTTATGTTCCCTTCCGATTTCTGTCTAAACCTTACATTTTGTAGACCTATGCCCAAAGAAAGAATCAAAGAATACTCCATGGACAACATGATACTAGCGTATCATTTTTCGATATATCCACTGCATCCACCTAAAATTGATGCAGACATTTTGAAGCCGACATTTCGGGGCTTTTTGATTTTTTTTTTGATAATGCGGACTCGCAACGAGATAATATTGAACATTCATGATAGGATTATAGAACTCGTGATTTTACGTCGTTCAATGCATATCTCGTGAGTGTGCTTCTTACAGCATTCTAGTAATTGGAGTCTAAAGGCAAATATTTGATGCGTGATTTTTTTAAAAAAAAAAAACCTATTTTTTTAATTTTCATATTTTTTGAATGATTGTAAGTTGAATATTACTCTTAATTTCCCATCCTTATAAGTTATCACAATAAGCAACTAAGATTTTGCGAAGGCAAACCACATGCCTTGATGAAGTTTTAGTAGAGTAAATTAATTATCGTATGGGATTTTAGCGAAATAGTTGGAGAACTCCAAATATTTTTCTCTAATTTTTCGAATCAAACCAAAAAATATATTTGCAACAATATTGTCTAAAAATAAGTTTTTCTCTTTTATTGTTGCCATAATATGCAATTTATGTACCCAATTTCTATAAATTTGGTTTCATGTTTTTCTACGCATTGTCTAGATTCCGCAGATATATTTTAATATATTTTCTGAGGGTTTGTACGGACTCTGGGACAGCATAATTGGGATTTACTTCAATTTTTGTTTATTATTTGTTAATTTCCGCGAAAATAATAAAAAATTTAATAAACATTTAAACATCTGTGAATAGATATGGAATGCTGTTAACGATTTATGCATAAATTTTCTCATAACAACAAATAAGACATTTTTAAATATTGTTTTTTTATATGAGAAAAAACCGCTATAACTTTTGCGCGCATCGGCCAATATTGTGAGAGCGAACAGATTTGAAACCAGAATTTTTTCCTTAAGCTCTGTATTTAAATTTGTAGATAGACTCGCAAAAAAATTTTGTAATTTTTTTCAAATGGAATTGCAAAGGAATTTTGGTGTTTACCATATACTTTATGGGGTCGCAAATGATTATTTGCAGTGTTTCGGAGAGAAGAAAAATAATTTCCAAGTTGTTTGTGCGAAAGTTTTTTTTATAATATTTTAATGGAATAAACCTTATTTTAATCATTAATAGGCAAAAGTTCATTCATTCGAAAATATCCATGTTTTGTGATATCAGCTTCGACTTGGCTCGTATTCATTCGGGGGGCATATTTATCCATCCTATTGACATGACTCAGCTAACGCAATCATTGTAACTCGATACGTTTTATTATGTCTAAGGTGGTAGCATATTGTACCATTCTTGCGGTAAAGGACATACAAAGTTCGGTCAGGCAATTTTGATTTGTTTCACAGATTCTAAAAATAAATTAATAATATATTTCTTCTAACATACAATATGTCACACTCACTCCACCAGTTGTTTTGAATTTGATGACTTCCTCCTTGCATTGAATCACATTGCCCGACAGCCATGAACAATTCAATTTTAATTAGAGTCTGAAATTTTTGGTAAATATTTCGATTTTTATACAAAATCAACAAAATTAAAAGACAAAAACAAAAACTGTCACTGAATTTTGTGTAATAAATATTGTAAATAATCACATCAACGACGTGTAACAGCGTTGATCGTCACAACATCAGAAATCTTCTGAGAAACTTAAAAGCAAAAACAAGTTTCCTTCAAATTCACATCATTCGCATTGAGAACAGCAACAACAAAAATTAAATGCAATTTTAATTGTTAAGTGAAAAACGTTAACAAAAATTTCAAAATTGTAAAGGTCATTGCCAACACGATGACTGTGTGTTGTGATGCACAACGACTGACAGCCTGGTAGGCATTGCGAAAACTCCAACTGCTGGCGGTTACTCAACAAGCACTCAATGTTGTTGAACCCAATAAGAAGGAAAGTGTAAAATACAATCTTCTGCTTCGCCCCCACTATTAAGCTAAAATTTGCTGTTGTTTTTTTAAAAAAAAAACGTTACAAAATCTTCAGCGCGCTGGTTCATGATGGTGTGTTTTTTGAGGTTTGTATAAATAAATAAAATTATTTGTTATTTTATTTTTTGATATTTGAAAACATATCTCTTGAGATGAATAATTGTAGGGTAATTTATCAATTGTTATATATGCAATTGGAAATTAATGTCGACAGTTTTGAGAGTGTCACGTTTGGTGTCTTAATTACATATCGAAATACCTGGTATTTCATAATTGAATATTGAGTCTGTTAAAAATAGTGGATTTAATGTTAGGTTGGGTCTAAATTTCTATAATCCCTACTGTAGTGCAATATACACCTTGTATATTGCAGTATTGTTGGGAGTAAAAAAATTGGATCCAACAGATGCTAATGAGGGATCAAGCTAATTCCGTCCCTTGATACATATCTGCAATTCCTTCGTCAACCAGCTAATTTGCTTATATTGTATGAAAATTTCAATTTCAATAACAATCATCATGTTGTTGTAGTTACTGGATAACTTATTGTAACTGCCATGGTGCGATACATGAGGTAGACCAGTAAGGCCTGTGAATTCCTCCCGGTTTAATGTGTTTCGAAGATTTCTACGTCACATTCGCTTTAAATCTGCATTTAGGACAAAGGCAGAGAACCAGATTTGGTAGAGACGTAATGAAATTAATTTGCCAAAAAAAATTAAATAAAATCAGGTAGTACCGTTATATAAGCCTATACTAAAACGTGAACCTGTGCCGAAATTTGTTTTGTAGAAATATTAGCTTCGTTCCCGTACTTTTTAATAGTAAAACTCGTAAAAGAGAGAACTGTAAACAGTTTTTCTTACACAAAAGTTTTTTTGAAATAGTTTGGGAACCGAAAAATGGAAAATACGTCAAAAAAACTGGAACAAATGTCGAAGTCGGCGTATCAGCCAATCAGACGCCGGCAACCATGTTACTATTTTTTACACGCTCAAATTTGTCGAGTAAAAAGTTTTTAAAGAGAGCGTTATTCAGCGCCATTTTTGTTCAAAGAGAAGTGAACATTTTACAACTTTTTTGTGTACGGGAACGGCTTTTCGGGTAAAATGTGTTAAAGTCGTAAATATTGTAAAAACTTTTTAGTTCTGGAACAAAGCTATTATTCACCCTCAAGAATACCAATTATTAAATAACAACAAAAATATAACATACTGTTACGAATGTAACTGATAGGTTTAGGTTAATTTAGTTTAATTTCCGTTATTGAAAAGCGATTGGAGGTTGTGTAAAACCATTTAAAGAAATTGGATAGACAATTTCTTCGAGAAATTCGTGGAACGATAATGACAAGGCGGTACGACTACTTATGGCATTGAAGGGCAGTGCTGCTGACGTATTACAGAATATTCCCGCCGCTTCTAGAAACAACTATGGAGATATAATTACTGCTCTCGAACTTAAGTACGGTAGCAGACATAAGCAAGAGGCTTGCAATGTGCGGAGGTTGGAAGTTGAAGACAACAATCCTCAGACCGTTGTCGAACCAATGAAAGATGCACTAATGCAGGTAATAGATAAAGTGAAACGGAGTGCTGGCAGAACGAAAAAGACGTGCTATAACTGTCGGAAGGCTGGACACATTGCACGGAAATGCAGATTGCGACAACAAAGGCCCAGATCCGCCTCACCGCCTGCAAAAGGCGACGACCAACTGGTGGCCAAGAATCAGAAAAAGAGATACATCAGCTGAATCGAAAAAAGTGAATTCCGTCAATCACGAGGCGCCGCTGGCAGATGATGAAAACGATGGTCCCACAATCTCTATAGCCATAGTCCAGCAGGAGAATCGCAACCTAACGGTTAAAGGATTCATCAATGGTGTTTTGCGTACCTTGACATTGGACACCGGTGCAGAAAAGTCCATTATTAGACCGGATTTGGTAAGAGGAAAGGTATTGCCGTTAAATGGAGTCAAATTGCGGACGGCCACAGGCGAGACTACAGCGGTGCATGGAAAGGCATACCAAAGGCTAAGTATGGGTAGGAAATCGGTAAATTTCGATTTTATAGTGGCCGATATTGTGGACGAAGTTATACTTGGTGTAGACTTCATGATTGCCTTCGATATCAACCTGGACATAAAGCACCGTGTGATGACATGGTCCAATGTGGAAATACCGATAAGTGTGGGCTACAACGAGAAAATGAAACATCGCCAAGGCAGAATCCGGCGAGATCGCTGTCGATGTCCGTACGCTGAAGGTGGAAGCCGCCGACAATTGGCCCCGTAGGAAAACGGAAAAATCCCGCAACGAGGGGGAAAAGACGAGGATGTACGTCGAGGAAAGGTACATCGAAAAGCGGCCGTACAGCAAGGAAGGACAAGTCCGAGGAAGACCACCTTATGGAGGGTGACTACGAAGAAAGAAGGTATAACGTCGCGATTCCTGGAGAGAAAGCAATGTCGTCCAGAACAGCAAAAGTCCAAAGCAGATGGCGTAGAGGGTATGTCTAAATCGGTTGCCACCACTACGGAACGAGAACTGTGTCTAGTCAAGAGAAACAGGCTTAAGCGGGAGGCCGTGTTACCAATGCCCATACCACCGAGAGGGAACTGCGCCTATTCGGGACGAACAGGCTAAAGCGGGAGGCAATGTTACGAATGTAACTGATAGGTTTAGGTTAATTTAGTTTAATTTCCTTTTTTTTTTGTTTTGCCTTATTAAGGCGAAGGTCATTTTTAGAGTGATATTTGAATTAATTCTCTTTCGAGTTGAGCTATTTAGACCTAATAGGTACATTGAAAAATTAGGAATCCACCGAAGTCCCACACATTCAACCACTATGCTACGTTTCACGAGTGGTTAGACCGATCATCAGGCATATTGAATGGTGTTTTTTAGTGGGTGGACGAAGGCTAAGCTTGGAGACTAGCATTTATATCACAAATCATTCGAAATTTGTATATTCGAATTATTTATTTATTTTTTTTAATGTTAGTCATTTAATTCCAAACCTTTCCTATAGTCCGACTTGGCTGGTAACCCTATTTTTCAATGCTTTATTACAAATACTAAGGCAGCTTTTTTCCACCTTTATTTTATTTGTTCTTCTGTATCAGAAGATTTTGATCATCAATATTTGTCATCGGAATCTTTGACAAGTTGATGGTGGCTTAGAACGCTAAGACGCCTGCAACCCCGTTAATTTAAAAATTTGAATTGTAACGTAAAGTTTTATTACGCAGTTGCTTTATTTAAGCAACAACAACTACCATGTAGAATTCTCTTCATCATTCTAGTTCTAACTTTACCTTTCATTAATGTGCTTTTGTTTTGTTTTGCCATAATCATGTAATTATCGGTTAGTTTGCTACTTCTTTATTTCTTGCATTTGTTTGTTGTTGTAATTACGTCATTAGTGTGTTTGTCCACTTGTATTGATCTTCCCCCATGTATGTGAGTCTCGTTGTTCGCTTAGTGCGAATGTGTGTCTGGGTGTTCGTTGAACAGATTCAAGGTGTTGCCAGACGTGTTCTAGAGGACTCTCGAACAGGGAGATTTTGGGATATAAATACGGGGGGAACTAGCAATGACGAGTTAGTTGTGTTTTAAGCGTTGAACTGAACAGATCGGTTAAAGAATTGCTGCGTGCTAACTAGAGAAAATCTGTGTGCTTAGTAATTAAAGTTCCGAATAAGTGTAATAAAGTAAATAAAGCGTAATCTAAAACGAACCCTGTTTTATTTGGTACAAAGTGTACTGGGGTATAAAACAACGTCTACACGGAGATTAGTTAAATCTAATTCCGTTACAATACCTATTTGGATTCCAAATTTGGTTATTTTGGCAAAAGGAATTAATGTCCCTAAAATCTGGAGCGCCGTTATATGGGGGCTATACCAAATGTCTACCAATTTTCGTAAGAAGCTTTCATCTACCTTAAAAATGACGCATTACAGTCAATTATAATAATTTATTTATATTAAATGTTAAAAATATACTAACGTATTTATATAAGTTACTTAGATCTCCTATGAGGAAACAAACTAGTCGACATTCTATGAGAATGTTCACGATGCTCTTGAAACAATTTTAAATGGAAGGTGCTTACACTTTGGAAACTTTTGCGGATTCTGAAACTACAATGTTTATAGATGAGAACAATCAAAAAACAAAAAAATCGCCGGAGCGCTTTTTAAATAAATCGCGATTTAAGTTGACATTTTTAGGGGTTGTTTAGGTTTTCACGATTTTGCTTAGAAACCACATTTCCTATCAAAATGGGACTAAAACAAATAATGTAGCTATGAAAATTCTCTACAAGATTGACCTTTATCATATCCTCGTCGGTTTTACCGTTTTTGAGATATAGAAGTTCAAATTGAGACAATTCAAATTCAATTCAATTCTGTATCGCCCCCTTATAAAACAATGTCATGACTGCAAATTCCCAACTTAAACTTATATATCTAAAAAAATGTTACAACTAAGGATAAGTTACTTAAGCCAGTCTTGTAGAGAATTTTCACAGCTTTAAGATTTTCTCAGGTCACATGTCGATACGACTTACCGTATTCAAGCAAATTCGCGAAACCCTAACAAAAAAAACTAAAAATGTAAACTGAGCTTCCTTATCTCAAAAATGGTACAAGCTGGGAACAAATGATAAACGTCAATCCTCTAGAGAATTTTGACAGCTACAACATTTTTTTTAGCTCCATTTCGATTGGACTTGTGGTTTTCAAGCAAAATCGTAAAAACCTAAAAAAACACCTAAAAATGTGAATTTTAACCGCGATTTATTTAAAAATCCCTACAGCGATTTTTTCTTGTTTTTGGATCTTTCTCATCTATGAACACTGCTGATTCAGAATTCACAAAAACTTTCCCTGTGTAAGCGGTTTTCATCAAAAGTTAGTTAAGGCGCACCCTACATGACATTGTTTTATAAGGGGGCGATACAGTCAGTGCATTGTCCCAAGTTGAACATCTATATCTCAAAAATGGTAAAAACTACGAAAATACCATAAAGGTCGATCTTTTAGAGAATTTTCATAGCTACAGTATTTGTTCTAGTCCCATTTTGATAGGAAATGCGGTTTCTAAGCAAAATCGCGAAAACCTAAACAACCCCTAAAAATGTCAACTTAAATCGCGATTTATTTAAAAAGCGCTCCGGCGATTTTTTTTGTTTTTTGATTGTTCTCATCTATGAACATTGTAGTTTCAGAATCCGCAAAAATTTCCGAGGTGTAAGCACCTTCCATTTAAAATTGTTTCAAGAGCACCGTGTGTTCTATACCTTCCATCATAATATGTATGATCTAATTAAGTCATTCCGCTTGTAGCACATCGAAATATTCGTCGGTGACCCTAAGAAGTATATGATGATACCGATTCCAATATTTCAGATAGATCTCTATAATTTGGTATATAAATTTCTATTACTCCTAAGATGTTTGGTATTGAAAATGGGCCATATCGGTGGTATTTTAAAGTTTGTGGTCTTAGTATTCTACCGAATTTGGCATTTAGTCTTCGTTGGGGATATAAAACATTCAACGTGAAATTTGTATGTATAGGCCCACGTCTTCATGTAGCCCCCATCAGAGGATACAAAAGCTCAATTCGGAAAAATGTAAATTAAATATTGTTCCATGTTTTGGACTCCAGCGACTTCTATGATTCTATAGGATTATGCAAAAATGTCTTGGCTACGTGTCCATCTGCACGTTTAGCGTACCTGCATGCAGACATGTCATTAAAGATGCAATCAAATCGTCTGTATATTGCCTTTAAATCAAATTCATATCAGGAAACTTTTATGGTGTGATTTAATGATCATTAACATCTTCTCGCAATTAAGAATAAAAATGTTACTGAAACATAAATTGATTTTGTATTGAAGGCACGTCGGAGCTTCACAAATTCTTCTTTTATTTGCAAAAAAGATGAACGAAATAAATTTAAACCGTTTTGTTTCATAATTGTTATTGGGTTGCCTCCTGTTATCTAAAAGAAATCAAAGTTTTGTTTAATAAAATAATTCATGAATGAAATTTGTATTCTTCGATTAGAATAAATAATTTGAATAGGTAGAATCCAGTTAAAAGCGTGTCAACGAAATATTATGCAAAACAAAAAAAAAGTAATAAATAAAATAAAATAAATACCTGTCAGCAGTCATTGACGAATGAAAATACATAAGTGGCAAACCGTCTACAATATATTTAATTGAAGATGTCATAATTCTGTCATTTCGTCGCATACTCCTCAGAATAATCATTTCAGAAACTATAATGAGTATATTCTAAAATACGATTAAATTTGAAGTCAAGACATGTTCGTGGATTGTATGATAGCATCCAAACGATTTTGGTCTATAGACTAATTCACACATGTGAATTTTGTTTATTGAAAGATCAGAATGTGACAGTTACTGCTCTCAGTACTCGACTCACAGTATCCATATCGAGATGAGTATCAGGTGTTGTGTGGTATAAAGCATGTGTTTTATATTGTGTTATCTCCAAAGAGATCTCATCGAAAATCTCGTTAGATTACACCATACGGTGCGCTTAAACTAACTTTAAATGATAGGAGCTTACACCTGGGAAGTTTTTGCGGATTCTGATATTACAATGTTCATAGACGAGAACAAGTAAAAAAGTATCAGTCGGCTTTGCCGACAGAGATATACCCTCAGCCTGTGTGGATTGAATTACTTTTTTTCAAAAAAAAACTTATGTATTTAAGACGCTTTTAAAAATTTTGGGCGTATGAACCGACAAAAATGTGGATAGGATGAAAGCTCAACAATTTGCGGGGATGTCAATAGATAAGGTTTTTTTTACCATATTATCCAACGAAAACCATTATATCGATGTAAACTGGGCCACTAGGAAAACCTTCGATAATAATGTCCAAAGGATCCTCGAACAGATCGTTAACCAAACAAAAATGTTGAACATATACACGCAGAGAAAAAAAATATGATTGATCCAACAATATTCGAAGAGCAAAATATGTATTGTAAAGATATTGTTAAATTCCAAATGTAGTATTGTAATTCCAACAATTGGGTTTTGTTAAATCCAAAAATAGTTTTTGTGAACTGGACAATAGTTCTCTCTTTTCTTCGACAATTTTTTCTCTTCTCTCGCTATTCGATGCCGTGTTGAAAGAAACAATTATGGTGAGTTTTGTTTGTATTACATGATGCCTTTATCTTTGTTTTTGTGTGTATGTATTACCAACAATGAGACTCTTGTTTTTATTTGTTTCTGTTTTGTTTCATTCTTCTATCTTCATTGTGCTTTGAGGTTTGGTGTTATACCGGAGTTTGTTAATGGTGTTTAATTATTCCGTATGTTGTGGTGGGTGATTGTGGTTTTTTGTTTGTCTTTGTTGTCAGCCAATGCAGCAAACCATGTATTGTGTTCATCTATGATTGCAATATTATACGCGACATTTATATCCAAGTAATGTGAAAAGTGTATATGAGAAGTATATACACTCAAATCAAAAATTTCTGGGCTGGTTTTCTGGGTTGACAATACTTTTTGTAAACAAAATTAGATTATGATAGTTCCTACAATCGGTATTGTTAACGATTTTTACAATATTGGGGAAATTCGAAAGTTGTTTTTGTTTTCTATGTTTGGAACAAAAGATGGTATTTTTGGATTTGGATTACAATGTTTGAACAAAACAAATACATTTTTGGAACCAAAACAGATATTTTTGTTCCAACAAAAGCGAAAAATATTTTTCTCTGCGTGTAGGTCAAATTTGAATATAAACTAAGTTTAGACAATAGTTAGAGATCCAAAGTTTGGTCCAAATCGGGAGGTACCGGAAGGGGAGGACCTATAGGCACCGCTTTCGAATTTCATCTAATATTCGAAGAACTATTACGATATCCACGCAGACGAACGCAGTATTCGGTTCGACCACTCCAGTCACTATATATGGTGTCATAGGATCTTTTTACAACTTTCGGGCTGTTTTCTCAAGAAGTATGGACTTGCCCCTGAAAAAACTTTTACTGTCGTAATTAATTGAGGCAGCGAATGCAATTTGCTTCAACAAAAATCAAAGTGATTCCAGAGCAGGTCTTAAAAAATTTTGTGTGGGAGGTACCCGAAGGAGTGAACACATATAGTCCGTATCTGATCTATATCTGGTAGATATGTTAGGACAGGGACGTAGCCAGGATTTCATTTCGGGGGGGGCCCACCTGACCAAAATTTTGAAAGTTCGTGTTAGCGAAAATTTCGTATTTAGCAAAGATGTAAACCTTATTTTAGACTTATTTTACTGATGAAATAATTTTCATAACTATTTTTTAATTCGAATGGCGTAAGATTTCTTTTGACAATATGTCACAGTTAATATATGTTCAAAACAATGAATATATTAATAATCCCATATATTTTTGGGCGTATCATTTATCAAATAATTCACAACTATAGTAAATATTATGAAATTCAGTGATATCACTTCGGTAAGACCAAAAGAAAGCGAATACAATCGGAAAACCTTAAAAATATCATAAAATTTAATTTTCAAATCAATCCAAAAATCCATAAACACAATTTTTCCCAATCTACATTTGTTATACTCTCAGCCTTTAGCCTAAATGTGCCTCATCGAAATAATGGCTTTAGGGCCAAAGTGTGTTTGGAAGAAATCTGCTTCAGAAAACTTGGAGTCGACTTAGCTATGTCCGTTCGCCTGGGTAGCTGCCTGGAGAGCACGATAATTCTCAAACAAATCAACCGATTCTGTCCAAAATGTGGCCTTCGTGATATTTTGATCAACTTCGAAGATGAGCCATATCGATCTTCTCTTTCGGCAAACTTCCGCAGAGTATTTCAAAAATGTTCAGCGAAGTGCAGTTTAAGACCTCCCTGGATAAGCTGTGTAAGCTTAAGACCTCAATGGTCATGGCTTCGCTTCCTTAATGCTTATAATTTAGTTATAAGTAAAAATATGAAATAAATAAAAAGAACTCTCTGGAAACGCTTTGCTTTTTTGCAACAAGTGTTCTCGGGGCCCCTTTACTACAGTACAAGTTTTTCAGAGGCAAGTCTATACTTCCAGAGAAAATGGCCCGAAAGCTGTAAAGAACACCTAAGGCAACCATGTGTAGTGGCTAGTGCGCACGACAACTTTCGAACCGGATACTGCGTTGGTCCAAACTTTATTTATCGCATTCATTCAGCGAGCCTTATATATACAAAAATCGAAGATGGTGCTTTTCGGTCTACTTCTTCTGGTATTTCCCCCCCCCCCCCCCAAATTTCAAGAATTTTAACTAAAGTGGTATGCGCGAGTTTTCTGAACGGAGCAACAGATTTGGTCCAAACTTTGGATTTAGTAATATTTTTTCCAAACTTAGTTTTTGCTGGAAAATGGGCCATACTGGGGTACCCTCCTCACAAACCTTCAAAATAGTTGTTTAAGTGCAGTTTAAGGTCTATTTGAAGATCTTTAGACATTTTTACTGAAGGTATTCCTTGTGTTTAGAGCGGTATTATGTTTTTCGTGGGCAAGTCTATACTGAAATGACTGGTGGGCGCAATATCTTTTAAAAGGAATGACTCCCAAAATAAGATCTACTCCCAAAATGAACTATGTCGGTCCGGTCCATTTCTCCATACCTCCTCCGCAACACTTGTGATCAATGATACAAATCCATATTTTGTTTGCAAGTTCATACGTACGAAAATGGCTACAAATTTCTGAAAATCTCCTAATACATAGTTTTTGGGTTTAAGGATTTTGGCTGTGTAGCCGCTTATCCAACTTGTCTATAGATGAAAGTTTCATTTCACACATGCTCAGGGTATATTCCTGTCCGCAAAGTCGATTGGTACTTGTTGAGATTTTGGCGAAGAAGATCCTGTTTCCGATCAGTTTTTAGATTTCGTTTGTCGTCACAAGGAGGAAAAATTAATATTTCTAGAAATGTACATCCATTGAAAGTACTTCCCAAAATACAATTGCTGTGGGTTTCTATGACGTTTTCTTCTTGTTTTATTCAAAGAGTAATCGACAGAAAAATCACTGAAGATGAAATTCACTGTAATTTTGAAATATTGGATATAACATATAATAAATCAATATATATAAAGTAGAAAAATGTTTGTACGTTTGTTTGTTTGTAGTTTATGGACTCAAAAACCGCCGAACTGATCTTCCTGAAATTTTCAGAGTATATCACTACATGACCTGAAAGAAACATAGGCTATAAATATTTCTGAAATTCCACGTTGATCCGGAGATATAGCATCAGAATCGGAGGTACCTCCAAAAAATTTAGATTTTTTATGCAAATATCTATAGAATGGTAACAGATAATGTCTCCAAATTTTGGATGCGTGCAGGAATTTGGTGTAGAAATAAATTTTACAAATTATATTGAAATCGGTTCAGATTTGGATATAGCTCCCATATATATTTTCGTCCGATTTCATGTATTTGATGCACCAAACACGCTTTATATACCCGATTTTAATGAAAGTTGGAATGAGTGACGAAAATTGGACTACAAATAAATTTGTCAAAATATATTTTACTTTATTCGGGGTAGCGAAGCGCACCGGGTACAGCTAGTAAAATATAAACATTGACCTCAACCTCTATAATCTTGATTTTGTTAACATTCGAAAAGTCGAACAAAACATAAAAATTCGACAGAAAAATCCTTTTGTATACTGGACATTTACGACACTGCGGTGGAACAGAAATTATATCATAAAAAATGGTTGATATCGTTTTTTATTTCAATATAGTTCATTATAAAAACATGTTAGAGAAAGTATACAAACAGTTAAAACCACAAAGATTAAGCAACGGTTTTATGTTCTTTCTAAGCCAAAGTCATGGACGTAATATGTTACAAACTTTCAATAAATACAAATAAACGTTTTGTTCTGAACTCAGTAACACTTACAGTCAGCCTAAAATTGCGATTAAACGCTTAAAAACAGCTTAAAACTTAACAAGATCTATGCATAAAATTGCTCAAAAAGCCTAACTTGTTCATTATTTTTATATGTTCAAATATGTTGGACAATAAGTATACCAATGAAGTTAAATAATTCTCTGCAATACTTCCAACTACTTTACATATATCTTAAACAATTTAAAACAGTTTAAAATTTTACTCAAAAATTAAAAAAATGTGTAACATAAGCTAATATTCTATTGGAACTAAAATCATTTCGGGGGGGCCCGGGCCCTCGGGCCCCCCCCCCCCCCCCCCTGACTACGTCGGTGTGTTAGGATGTGTAAAGTATGGACCAAATCGGTCACCCCCATCAAGAGTTATCGTGCTCACAATTTTTCCGAACATTTTTGAACTATTGTGGGGGAGGTACCGGAAGGAGTGGACCGATATAACCCATCTTCGAACTTAAACTAAGTTTGGACAAAATACTACGAAAACCAAATTTTGGAACGAATCGGTTGATCCGTTTCGCGAGTTATCGTGCACTCCTGCCAGCCAGACAGACAGACGGACGGACATGGCTAAATCAACTCCAAATTGTCTGAAACACATTTCGTCCAAACATACTTGGGGTCTAAAACCATTATTTCGATGAGGCAAAAAAGTCCAGCTATAAAAAAAAAACGAAGTGACACAAACGAACTAAAGGCATTTTTGTTTTCCATGGATCCCAACACGAAACAATTTTGCATCAGAACGCATGAAAATTTTTCTGGCCAACTTTTGTAGCTCAGTGCCATTTATCGACATTTTTCGAAAAGTTTGCACCTTCAAGGCCAAAACTGCCTGAAGGAGCGTTCCAATGCTTTTGCGATGTATTAGAGAATTCTTAATTACTTTCTTGGCTAGAATTTTTGTCTTTGTGTTCGATCGAACATTTCAATGGTTTGACTGTTATATGCCAAAATGTCTAAAAAACGTGGATAAAAAACTTAAAGTCAAAATCGGGAGGTTCGATTTTCACCGTAGACCTATGCTCTAGTGGACTTTTTTGCTCAGGAACCAGGAACCAGAAACGCGAAGGGCCCATTAAGGTTTTTAAATCGCCCCGGCCTAGTATATACCCTCGTTAGCATAAATGCTGAGGGTATAAAAATGCAAATTAAAAAAAATTCCTGAAGGGATTTTAAATAATTCGTAGTGAAAGTTCACATTTTTAGGGTTTTTTAGGTTTTCAGGATTTTGTTTGGAAACCAGGGTTCCGGAGTCGAGGTATTTTTGGCTCAACTCCGACTCCTTGTCGACTCCAAGGGTAAATTTCTATACCACTAAATATGAATAAAATTTGGACAAATGTTTAACTTTTTCTAATATTTGGGCCCATATAGGTTAATATGTTTGTTTTTCCTAACATATTCTTTAGAAAGTTCATTAATACTCAACTACAGAACATAAATATGAAGTAACATTCATATTTATATATTTCTACTGAATATTATATTGAACAAGTAAAAAAGTATCAGTCGGCTTTGCCGACTGGGATATACCTTCAGCCTATGTGAATTGAAACTGTGAGCCACATTTTGGACCAAATCCGTTGATCACTTCGAGTGCTATAGTGCGCTCCAGTTACTACACATGGTGTCTTAGGGATTTTTACAACTTTCGGGCTATTTTCTCAGAAAGTATTTACTCTCCCTTGAAAAAATTGTAAGTGCGTGAATGGAAGCTGCTTCAACAAAACTCGAAGATTCGAAAGCAGGTCTTAAAGCGAACTTATCCGAAATTGTGTGTGGGAGGTACCCGAAGGAAGGAAGGATGTGTAAAGTATGGACTAAATCGGTCACTCCCTTCAAGAGTTGTCGTACGCACAATTTTTCCGAACATTTTTGAACTTTTGTGGAGGAGGTACCTGAAGAAGTGGACCGATACGGCTTATCTTCGAACTTACACTAAGTTTGCACAAAATATTACGAAGACCAAATGTAGGACCGAATCGGCAGATCCGTCGGAGAGTTATGCTGCGCTCCAACAACTACACACGGTGTCATATGGGTTTTTTTGCACCCTTCAGGCTATTTTGTCATGAGGTATGGGCTTGCCCCTGATGAAACTTGTACCATCGTATGGAGCGCCTTGAATACAAGTGGCTACATCAAAAATCAAAACGATTCGAGAGCAGGTCCTAAACTGAACTGTTCCAAAATTTTGTGTGGGAGGTACCCGAAGGCTTGGAGCGATGGAGTAAATATTGGAACCTCATCTAAGTTTAGTAGAAATTTCATTATGTGTAAAGTATGGACCAAGTCGGTTACTCCCTTCAAGAGTTAGTTTTCCGAATATTTTTTGTTGTGAGGTACCGGAAGGAGTGGACCGATATAACCCATCTTCGAACTTAAACTAAGTTTGGACAAAATATTGCGATAGCCAACTTTTAGACCAAATCGGTTCATCCGTTCGACAGTTATAACGATTCGTGAGGTGTCACTAAACTGCACCTATTTCAAATTTTGTGTGGGAGGTACCTGAAATAGTGGACCGATATAATCCATATTCGAACCTGATGTATTCCTAGAGGTAGTATTACCATATGCAAAGTTTGGTTCAATTCCGTTACTCCCTTCGAAAGTTATCATGCGCACAAGCTTTGCGACAATTTTTGAACATTTGGGGGGGGAGGTACCTGAAGGAGTGGACCGATATGGCTTATCTTCGAACTTTAACTAAGTTTGCACAAAATATTGCGAAGGCCAAATGTTGGACCGAATCGGCAGAGCCGTCGGAGAGTTATGCTGCGCTCCAACAACTTCACACGGTGTCATATGGGGTTTTTTGCACATTTCAGGCTATTTTCTCAGGAAGTATGGACTTGCCCCTGATGATACTTGTACTGTCGTATGGAGGGCCGTGAATACAAGTGGCTACACCAAAAATAAAAACGATTCGAGAGCAGGTCCTAAACTGAACTTTTCCAAAATTTTGTGTGGGAGGTACCCGAAGGCGTGGACCGATGGAGTCCATATTGGAACCTCATCTAAGTTTGGTAGATATGTCACTATGTGCAAAGTATGGACCAAGTCGGTTACTCCCTTCGAGAGTTATCGTGCGCACAAGTTTTGCGACAATTTTTGAACATTTGTGAGGGAGGTACCTGAAGGTGTGGACCTATATGGGCCATCTTCGAACTTAAATCGAATCTGTACAAAATATTTCGATACCCAAAATTTTAACCGAATCGATTGATCCGTTCGAGAGTTATCGTGCGCACCAGCCAGCCAGACAGACGGACATTGCTAGATCTACTCAAAATTGTCTGAAACGGATATCGTACAAACATACTTGGGGTCTAAAACCATTATTTCGATGAGGCACATTTTTGGTCGTATCAAAGTGTAAATACCCTCTTTAGCCTAAAGGCTGAGGGTATAAAAATAGCAACAAAATACAACTTAGGCCATGTTTATATTATAGCTTTTTGCAGGGTTAACCATCTTTTTGAGGATTTATTTGAAATATAAGCAATGTAATTGGCATTTAAAACCCAGTGGGTTTGTTAAATCCGGTTATATATAAGCGTATTATTAGAAAGTTTTTGTCAAATCTAGTCCCATCCATCGATCCATTTTGTAGGAAGTTTTAGATTTTACTGAAATGGTGGACAGAAAAAGTCAAAATTTACATTTTTGATAAAAAAAAAACAAAAATTTAAAAATAAAAATAAAATCGATCGGCGAGTTTCTATATTTTGATGTCCTTACTAGATTTTTATGGAATCATCTTCAAAATATGATACAGGAATATCAGGTTGTAAAAAATCATAATCATAATAACCATCCGTATTTCATTCATAGGTAATAACTTATAAAAAATTTTCCGAAATACATAAACATACGGATTTTTTGAGAAAGGAACGGGCAAAACTGATAAATGACCTAAATAAAATTCTCGGTGGAACATTTTAGTAGAATTTTTGCATGTAGAATCCCGTCTTGTTTTTCTTTTTCAGTGTAAGAACAAAACGGACATGGAAGGAACCGAGCTGTAAGGTCAAAATATTATTAATGAAACAATATCGTCAAACAAAGCTATAAAGCATTTTTCAGGCGTTATTAGGGGCCAATCAAAAAAATCATTACGTCATAACTCAGAAATATCAGCTATGTGATCCTTTGGGTTACTTAATAAAATCAATATTGGCTTTCATTCCCAAAGTGAATTTTTCATCCCCTAGACCTTGACTTCCATTTGGTGTCACAGTGTAATCAGTAGGATATCCGAAGAGACCACAATGTCTTTTGACGGAGTCCAACAGGTCCTTTAATAGAAGACAAGGATGATTTCTCACAAAAGATAAGATGAAAAAACCAATAGACCTTTGTGAGAAGACCAGTAGGTCTTCTGACAGAAGACTGGTAAGACGTAAAATGTTCAATTAAAACTCGATTATTATAGAACTTTACTTTTGCCTGCAAAAAATTAAAGGGTCAATTGACCAAAAAATATTTTCCATATGAATTTTGCAATCAAAATAGAGTTGAAAAAGTCTAGACTTAAAAGGATAGTAAATATCCTGTGAATCGTCCTCTAACTACCGTTCGCTTATACATATGTTTTCTTATAGATTTCTTTTCAACTAAATAATATTTTTTGAAAAAATTTGGTGTGCCGAATTAACCCCCATTTTTTGTAACTTATTTTTGGTCAGATGACACACAGACTTAATTTTTCGTAGATGAGTTCGCTATATACCCAACAAACCAATCGCACCGACATCTTAACGAACAAAATGTCGGAGCGAAATCGTATCGATTTTGATCCGATTTCGTAACGACATCTGAAGAAAATCCTTGGGAAATTCGGAAAGGAAATTTCTCTCCGATATTCCTTCCGAAATCGGAACGAAGTCGGTACAAAATCTGAACTATTTCCGCTCCGAAAAATCGTTTAGAAATCGGAACGAAATCTGAACGACTTTGCTTCCGAAATTGTTCATACGTGTCGGACATTCGACATTTGGTTTGCTGGGTAGTTAAGAATTCCTCATTTAAAAGTCAGAGCTCCACATTTGCGCAAATGCGAGTAAATCGATCTACAAAATTTGACAATTCGTGTGAGAAGAAAACGTTTTTTACAACAACAGGGGGTTAGTGTTATATTTCTATAATGTAGAAAAAAATTGCCCGTAGTCGGAGTCGAGTTATTTTTTTCGACTCAGACTCCGACTCCGAAACCCTGGTGGAAACCGCAAGTCCTATTGAAATAAGATTTGAGAAAACGTTGTAGCAGTGAAATGGCCCGGGGGCAATTTTTTGTATATTTTATTCACAAAACTTCAAATTCAAATGAAGAACCCCGAAGGACGGATCCGCCGTAAATCGACTTTCGATTTATGGCGTGATGAATTTTTTGCAAGGGACCATATATGGCATCAGCATTTATCTCCAAATGCATTTTTCACTCCCTAAAATTTCGGTTCATAGTGTTATTAATGGCTCGGTTGGTCTGACCAATATGTATATAAATGAAAGGGATCGATCTCATTTACTTTGATCTAATGTACAGTGGCGTACAGTGAAAAACTTGTGTATGTTGTATCTGCGTTGCTGACCCGTCTTATTGCGTTTTAATGACGACTTTTTTATGGAGTTTATGCTTTACAACTCAAAATAGGTATTTTCTAACTCATTTCTTCGGGTTCATTGGGATTTTAAATTTATCAACAGATTTTGTCTGTAACCTTTCGTTTCTCTTACGGACTTTGTCGGATTTTTTCGCCCATTGATGCTGTTTAGGATTTATTATCGCCCTAAAGCGATCTAATAATAAAAGTAAAAAAATGGTTATGTCAAATTCTCCCGCTTATTGAGACGTATATGTTTTTAGTTTTTCATGGTGATGGACCGTTGAACTTCACCATTTAAGGAAATTTGTAAATATGCCGTTTTTCTTAATAGGGGATATACCGTGCCACCTTCTAAATTCATGCGAAAATCGGTTCGTTAGTTTTCGAGATATAACATACTTAAAAACTGGCCGTGGTCGGGCTTCGGACACCAAGAAAGAACATTAGATCGGGGGCGCAACCACCGTTGTTTCGAAAATTAATTTGCAAGCCGATGCATTCATAAGTTTAGCAAATATAGCGATTATAAAACAGCAGGCTCCCAAAATTCATCAACAAATATATGGCATTTTGAACCACGGGTCATTCCTGAACATTTTCTGAAAATTATGTTCAATAGTTTTAAAAAAAATATATATTGAAAAGAGTGGGTGTGGCCATCAGTTTTCAAGACATAACATATTTAAAAAAGTGATCCGATATTTTGGCTCCAAATATGTTCCTAAGGTCGGAGACCAAAATGAATGCTGAAACCGATATAATCAAAGTTTGGCACATACATATAGCGTTTGAAAGAAATGTGTGGGAATGTACCCCACCTCCTCTGAAATTCATAAAGTACACATTGCCACGGCCGACCTTGAGCATTTGCTGCAAATTTCCATGGTTCAGGATTTTGGAGATATAACATATTTGAAAAAGTAAACGTGGTCGGGTCTTTAGACACAAAAGAAGTACCTACATTTTAGATTATTTCGTAAATTTTCAAAGCAATACATTCGTTATTAATGAAAATTTAGCGTTTTTGTTTTTTTAATATCAAACAAACTATGCAGCCTATTTGCACCATCATCCCTGTACATCCCTGAAAATTTCAGTAAAATCGGTTCCTTAGTTTTGTTCATGCAACATATTTTAAAAAGTGGGCGTTGTCAAGTCTTTGGGTCCCAAATAAGTACGTAAGGTTGGAGACACAACCACAATTGTCTCGCAAATTAATTTCCAAAACGACACATTCGTAATTATTGTAAATATAGCATTTTTTAAAAATAGGGTATAGCCCATTTTAACCGGGGTACATTCCCTGACAATTTCAGAAAAATCGGTTCAGTAGTTTTTGTAGTAAAGATAAAAATTGAAAAAAGTGGGCGTTGGCATAAAAACTTAAGTCGGGTTAGGGCGAACATTTCACAAAAAGAATTATCCAAATCGGTCCAGCCTTTCTCAACTGATGCCATTACCCACGAACGACATTTGATTTTTACTTATAAAGATTTTGAGTACTCTAGTGAAGGATTAGCCAGAATATGTTTTCATATTTTTATAGAAGACTAATCCGGTAAAAAACCAAACACATAATTTTTTCAAAGTTGTCAAAATAATTATGCCAGCCACTGCATGTCATCGACGATAGGACCCGACGCCAAAATTGTACAATCATCCGCGGTATGAAGGATGTGGAATTTCAAAAAGGTAGAAGTATCGGAGATTTCATCCTGCCTTGGGAAACTCCCTGTTTCACTCTATAGGTCTTGTACTTCTTATTTATGAATTCCAAAAACGTCTGCCGTCCACACATATAGTTGAGTATTCAACGTTTCAAACACTGCTGGAGGGAAGTCTTCTCTATATCCTCGAACAGCTTGGGTGGTTGACGGTATGTATCGTGGGCCTTCAATAACCCTATGCAACACTGAAAATGCAAACAACTTCGAGTATGAATTTTTTGAAAGTACATATTTAGACTACAAAAACCCTAGTAGGGTTTTGTCCTGTCAGATCCAGTTCGGATTTTATGGCCTCATCTAAACCGGGCTAAATCTACACTACCGAAACTCTAAAATGCTTACTTCATGTTTTTTGAGCGGTATTTTGCATCATATCTTTTACAACACGTATTTCAAACATAGATCACATCAACAGTTTACTGTCGCATTTCGGATTACACTACATTATTGAAATTTTTATTAAATCGTCGTTGAAAAATGTACTGAAAACAACGGCATAGGGGCATTTTACAACAATGACATGATCTGAAGAGTTGTGTATTACATTCCAGGGAATATTTTTCCAAAAGAAAATATTCAGGAAAAAATAACGGTTTTGGAGATACGGTGCGAAATGTATAAAAACTGTGGAATTTTTGCATATATTTTGAAATTTGAGGCAATAAATGTAGTTTTTTGAGTTCACTATTTCTCCAAATATTTTATTCTTGTCCTTATCTACAAATTTGCTTAAGAGGTCAGAAGAAGATTCCCATTGGTTTCAGAGATATAGCCCCGAATTTCTTTAAAAACTCAATATTTAACCATGTTTAGATGTGGCTATAAAATCCGAGCTGGATCTGACGCAACAAACCCCAACTAGGTTTCTTGTCGTTTGGGTCTGTACTTTCAAAAAATCCTCAGTTCGAATTGTTTGCACAAGATCACCTTAAAAATGTTGCACAGTGTAAGTCAAGTGCCACCATGACAGTTCAGTAGCACGGCCTGTTCTGGTTCAGTCCTCCACTGATATGTGTGGATATGGCGTCTAATGCTGTTGTAGTACTATGCACTTTCCGAAATCCCTGTTGATGTTGGGCAACTTGAAACCAGCTTCTCATCGTGGGGGATTAGTGCCTCTAGAATCTTTACTACTGACGACAGTAGCAGGACCAGCTCGCCAACTTTCCAAACTTCTGGTACACTTGTTGTTGACACTTGTTCAATACTCAACTCCAGGTTCATCCAGTTACTAAAGCATTATCATTGAGATCCCCTGTGAGCGCAACTCTTTGGATGATTTCACGTTTCGGATGACGTCTGCAACATCGCTCATTGACGTGTTACCTCTTCGGCTGGAAGGGCTCTACTTATACGGTGTAGCACACTCCTTCGCCCTGCCACTCTCGGGGTGCTCTCTTTTTACTCCCCCGTCCATAATGCATTATTATTGTAATTAGGGGTTCGATGATGTTGTTGGTAGGTTGTTTTTCCTGTCATTACTTCTTGTATACAGGCAGCATATTTTCTCCATTTTTCATTCGATTCCTTCATTTGATTTATTACTTCTTCAATAGTGTTTGTTTCTTGTGCGGTGCCGTGACATAACTCCCAACGGACATAACTCCCAAAACGATTTTGGGAGTTATGGCCGACTTGGTTTGCGGACATAACTCCCAAATTTTTTGGGAGCTATGTCCCAACCACTTGGGACTTATGTCCGTTTTTAAAATTTAAGTGATTTTTATTTAAATACAATTTTTATTTCAAATGTATAAGAAAAAAATTAAAAATTAACTTTAAGTTCATATACATTTTTCATTCCAAAAAAAAATTATAATTGATTTAAAATTTTTAAGAAAATTAAGTATAAAATAAGTAGAAGCAATCTTATATCGAACTATATTCAAAATTTGTCTTCCAACATAAACGAAAAATGCTGCATACAGAAAATAAAAAGTTTTTGTTAAAATTCGCAGATACCTTCTGTAAATATTTTTAAAAAATCGCGCCAGTTTTTACGAAAATATTTTTACAATTTAAGAAGATAAAAAGTTTTTTTTTAAATATTTAAATACTTTCTGAAAAACGAAAAGCTCCGCAGGCGCGCTATTTTTAACAAAAAATATATTTTCACAACTTAAGAAAATATTTTTTTTGCAAAAATATTCAAATACTTTCTGAAAAACGAAAAGCGCCGCAGGCGAAAATATTTTTGAAAAAATCGCGCGATTTTTTACAAAAATATTTTCACAACTTACGAAAATAGATTTTTTTGCAAAATTATTCAAATACTTTCTGAAAAACGAAAAGCGGCGCAGGCGAAAATATTTTGAAAAAAATCGCGCGATTTTTTACAAAAATATTTTCACAGTTTAAGAAGATAAAAAGTGTTTGAAAAAAATATTCAAATGCTTTCTTTCTATTTTTGAAAAAATCGCGCGATTTTATTTTATATTTTTGTAAAAAATCGCTCGATTTTTTAAAAAATATTGTCACAGTTTAAGAAGATAAAAAGTTTTTGTAAAAAATATTCAAATACTTTCTGGAAAACGAAAAGCGACGCAGGCGAAAATATTTTTGAAAAAATCGCGCGATTTTTACAAAAATATTTTCACAATTTAAGAAGATAAAAAGTCTTTATAGAAATATTCAAATATTTTCTGAAAACCGAAAAGCGCCGCAGGCAAAAACATTAAAAAACTCGCGCGATTTTTTACAAAAATATTTTCACAATTTAAGAAGATGAAACGTTTTTGTAAAAATATTAGCGATTTTTTACAAAAATATTTTCACAATTTAAGAAAATAAAAAGTTTTTGTAAAAGTAATTTAAGAAGATAAAAAGTGTTTGTACAAATATTCAAATAATTTCTGAAAAACGAAAATATTTTTGAATAAATAGCGCGCGAACTAATTTTATGAAATCAGGAGGATTTTGTGGATACTTCGGTATTGTTTGTCACTTAGGCCTTATCAAATGTATAATTCCGCTTACATTATAACTTTTGGGAGTTATGTACGCAAAGCACAGCGGACATAACGCCCAAAATCATTTTGGGAGTTATGTCCGGGCACCTTCTTGTGCATCAATACAGGGGGGTGCTCTATAATCTGCCAGTTGAAATAACTCACGCACCTCTTCGTAGAGCTGGCAAACTATCGATATCAGCCCAATTCGATTTTTCGATATTTCTATTTCAAAATATCGATAAAATCGATACTATTGTGGATTTTCTACCCCGATTTATTTAGAATCCGAAATTTACATTTCGTATGTCCTTAATATATCGTAAACGGCGTTTGCATTAGAGCTTTTTGCCGAGTTAAGCTTCTTTATGAGGATTTATTTGACGTTTGTGCTATGTAATTGGCATTGACATTTGGGTTTTTAAATCCGGTACGTGCAAACGGGGTATAACATTAAATTTTTAAACCTCGGTACTTTAAGTTTGCGTTTTCTCGAGGTGGAGTGGAAAGGCCTGCGTACATAAGCTGCCTTGCCTGCTTACCTTGCTTACTTCTGATAAAAGAATAAAAAAGAAAAGGGCAACCCAGTTCGAAATTTGCTCGGGCTCCTTTATTCTTTTATTTTTATTATGTCAAAAATTAAGCAGGAAAGCAAGGCAATCAGGCAGAGCAGCTTATGTACGCAGGCCTGAAGAGATTTGTTCCAGTTCAATTTGACAAAATCGTTTTGGGAAATAATAGGTGTGTGTTTTTGCGTAAATGCAGTCTTTTTACACAAAATGTTAGTAAAAGAGAGCGTAATGAGAGAACAAGTTTGACAGTTGTTTGCTGAAAACTTGCTAAAGGCCTGGGTACATAAGCTGCCTTGCTTTCCTGCTTCATTTCTGACATAATAAAAATAAAAGAATAAAGAAGGCGGAGAAAATTTCGAACTGGGTTGCCCTTTTCTTTTTTATTCATTTATCAGAAGTAAGCAATCAAGGCAGCTTATGTAGCTAGGCCTTAAGGGTTGCTAAAAGAATTTTTCCCAGCAACATTTAACAAGATCGATCAGCTGATTTTCAATCACCTGTTAATGGTCACATGTTGAATGTTTATGTGATATTTGTGGAAAAATACTGCAAATAATGCGATTCAGCTATATTTATTGATTATTTTATTAATCGTCTAACTATTTCTTATTAATTTTACTTAAAATTGAAGAAGTTTTTTACTGCTTTAGATTTAGTTTTTCTTTCATACATTGGTGCCAATGTTTTTGTTTTGGTAATCGCCTGTTATCATGCTAAATTTTGCTAAGCTGTCTCTTTACTTTTCTCTCTTTTTCCGTTACTGAGTAAATATTACTCAAAAAGTAAAAAAGACACACCTAATATTACATATTTCACTTTCTATTGTTACGAGTACTTAGAATAGTTAACAAAAATTAGAGAAACAGTTTTAATACAAAACAAAAATTAATCATGGGAATTATATTCCTCGAATACGTAAAGTCCTTCTGCAGTATACTTCCAGAAATTGCCAAACCCGAACAATAGATCTTATTCAGAGAGAAAGCGTTACGGAGCTCCATAACGATATTCATCTTCTAGGTATGGAATCAAACCCTTCGTTCGGTATTATGAGTTTCGACTTCTTCGTCAACCTCCTCGGTGTTTTGGATGATGTTGGTGGTGGCGGTCCAGCTCGCTCTAATCCCACCTGAAAGTGTTGGTCACATCTTAACTGATCCCATCCACGCAATTTTTATTCGTTTACGCAAAAAGCTTATAGAATCAATCGCATCTGTTAACAATTTGCTTTAAAACATTTCTGGCTATTGCTTCTACGGCTGTTCTTTGGTTATGTCAAAATTTTCGATACTATCGATATAAAAAACTATTCATCGATATTGGCGTAAAAAATTAAGTATCGATAATATCGATATTTTCATCGATGGTTTGCCATCTCTACCTCTTCGGGTCAGTTACTGTCACGTCGTTGAAATAACAGAGTGTTGTCTACAATTTACTTAATCATGTATCTATGTTGCATTGCTTCAGGTGGTCTAGCCACTGTTTCCGCTTGTGTCCGCCTACTAGTCTGTTGACTTCAGGTGTAAGTTGTAAAACTCCTGGGGTTTCAGGAGTCGTACGACGAAGCTCAACAAGCGCATATTTTACTCCCGTCGCCTCTGGAAAATTTGGTCTGTTTTGGGTATGCGACCAGCAAGTGTGTAGCGAGCGGCTGTTGCAGTGACAAAGTGCTCTCAGCTACCCGAGGATCTGCTGGAATTGGCAGCTCTCTGAAGCGGTGATAAGCAAATTCTCTGAACCCTTGCCAATCGGATTTCCCACGGTTAGAAGAGTACGGCTTTCAGAGGTGATGATGTCGGGTGGTCTATTTAGGGGATGCCATGTTTCGTCATTTATCAGATATCATATCTGGCAAGTTGTGGCAATCTCCTCTTAACCTCGTAGCAGCGTCTTTATTGCCCGTGCAAAACGTGGCCAGCGCTGTGCCCCTCTGGTCATTATGTATCATCATTACATGGTTAATGTCCTCAAAAAGCAAACTAATATCGGGAATATAACGCGCGACACAGCTATTTATCAGCGATATGTACAATTAATTAAGCAGCACTACCTCGGCAATACCACATCCCCATACATTCCATATATGGGTCACCAGAGTCATGCTCAGGCGGGATAGGGGTGTACTGGACTGGGTTATGTATACGGAAGCCAAGTCCTCCTCCACTATTTATTTTGGTAAGAATCGGTTCAGATTTGAATATAGCTCCCATATATATTTTCGCCCGATTTTAGGTATTTGGGGCACCAAACACGCTATATGTGTCCGATTTGTAGAAATTTATAGTGTGTGACGCACTTCGGTCCAAAAAATAGTTTTTCAAATTTTATTAAAATCGGTTCAGATATGGGAATAACTCCCATATATAGTTTCGTCCGATTTGAGGTACTTCATGTTCAAACACGCTATATCTGTAAAAATCTGGAGCTAAGTACTTTTATTACTGAAGGGAAACTAATTATTCAACTTTTTTACATATTCACAGTGGTATAGGGTATCACATAGTCAGCTCCGCCCGACTTTGATACTTTCCATATTGGTTTTTAATTACCCCATAGTGTTCTGTGCGCAAGCAGAACCACCTAAGTAAGTATAGTGTCGTGTCTCCAAAATCCCAGTAGTTTTTTTTTTATTATAAATAGATTCCATTCTTCTGGTATAAAATTAAACCCAATTTATTTTATTTTCTCTCCTCCCTCTCCGTACCAATTAACGTTTTTTTGTATTTGGAGTTCAAATAAAGTCATGGTCATGCGGAAATCCTTACAATTCGGCTAACAGGTCAATTTATCAAGTTGCGTTCATTAGAAATAGACAACAACAATCGCCGAGAATAAATCTCATTAAGAACGACAGAATAATAAATCCGCAATAAAAAACAATTGGAAGTGAATTCAATACAGATTTCATTGAAATGTTATTAAAAACAGTTACAAATCAACAATTAATTTCCGGTAAACAATACTCGCGCTGTGATTACTTCTCGTACAAAAACAATTCAATTTATGCCACAAAACACGCTTCCATAGTTTGCAAAAAAAAAAAACACCACACACCGTTCTTAAATTGCGTGCTTGAATACGGTTCTCAATTTACTTTTGTTTCTGTTTCTTTTTTTGCGAAAAATAATACCCTTTTTTATTCGACAGATTATTAGTTTTATTATTGCTGTTTTTATTGTTGTTATTGTTGCTACAACTACTTTTGTGGTTATTTTGGTTTTTTTATTCGAATAAAATATAAATCAAAATTATTGCCAATTCATTATTCAAACACGGAGAGGCAGAGACAAACAAATCGACACACAGGCAATTCATAACTACACACACATGTTCAGTTTGTAGAAGTGAAAAAAGTGCGTAACCTTAAGAAAGGCAAAAAATGACAGCGGCACTTTAATTCAAGTACCTGTACCTCTGTTGCCGCATGCCCGTATTACCGGAACGAAGTGCATAAAAACCTGCAAAGTGTAATTTATGGAATTGGTTGTCGTTGTCATGTTGAAGAGAATTAAGTCACATTCTAGTGAATGTTATAATGTGAGGACTTGGGATGCTGATACTCTATTGCTTCCGATATTTATTTGACAGAACGACATGTTATCGTGCGGAAACCGGAATAATGATATGAATTTTCACGGTTATTTATAGTAACAATAGAAATTAATATTCTTCTTAAAGCATTCATGCATAGATGTATATTAGGGTTATGACTTTTTTGTAACCTCATATCCCTGTATCATAGCGTGATGAGTTTCTACATAAGATTACATAAAATCTTAATTACAAAAGCTTTTAAAGTTCTTATTTTTCTGAACTTTTGACAATTTTTTTTTTGAATTCACTATAAGCATATATTTAACTGAAAAAAGGTATAGGGGCACACGACATAACCGAAATGACATAACCCTTGGTTTCTCACTATTTTATCGTCGTATTATTACATATATATCTTTTTATATTATATATAACATTATTCCATATATTTACTATTTGTATGTAAGTCAAGCTTGATCTCATATTTGTTGTTTTCAAATTTAAAAACAACAAGTTTAAAGAGGGATGTAGATAAAATTGATTACTTTAGGGGATGGCAGAGAAGACTAGTTTCGTCCAACGCCACTTGGACTCATCAGTTCTCTTAGTTCTTTGTATTGAAACAAAGAACCCTTCCCCAATTTTATGACGACTCGAGCACAAGAATAAGTGTGACTGATATTTCGCACTGTGCGTTGGTTACACACGTGTTTGGCCAAAGCTTCTGCGTCTCTTATTACACCATAAACACAGCTCTTTGTTATAAAACAGCATTCCGCATCCGCGAGAGCCCTGTTGTTACTCTCATTGAAAAAAATCCTCTCTCCACCCACAAAAAATATGCTCTAACATAAAAAATATGTTGGTACCCAAACAAATAAAATTGAGATACATATGTTACAAAATGTTGCAAACATATATTTGTTTGGACACCAACAAATTACGTTTAGATCCAAACATATATTTGTTTGCAACCAGTCCCAAACAAATATTTGTTTGGACCCAAACATATTTCTAACATATATTTTTTTGCGTGTACATATATTCCCACAATATCCCCGAAAGAACAAGGTAGACTTCGCAATCATTTAAATAAATTCCGCGGAAAACTAGTGCCCAGGAGAAGTGGTCGGCTCCGTCCGACTATAGCCCTCTTTTACTTGTGTTTTGTTAGGGATGTTTTGTACTCCTAGCGAAGATTAAATACAAAATTTTAATCATTTCGATTGAATAATGTGGTTAAAACTTTCGAAATGCCGACATGGAGGAGGGGGGAGAGGGGGTAATATATATGAAGATGTGGACCTATACCGAAAAATTTCTGGTGAAAAGCTGCATGAGCCCAACGAAGATTAAGTGCCAAATTTCAGTAAATTCGGTTGAAGGTCAAAATCTTAAAAATAACTAAAGTCGGAAGGAACCGTTCTCCGGGGCCTATTTCAAAATACCAAAAATCGGGAGGTACTATGGAGCTATATGAAGACGTGGACATATACCGAAAAATTTCAGGTGGAAGACTAAAAACGAAATATCAGACATTTTGGGTGTGATAAAAAAACGTGTAAAATGACGAATATCGGGAGTTACGCTTCTATGGGGCTATATGAAGACGTGACATATACACTAATAATTCTCTTCTGGAATATTTTATACCCTCATGAAGGACTTAATGTCGGGAGGTATCGTTCTATGGGGGCTATATGAAGGCGTGGACTTATACCAACAATTTTCTCGTGAAGAGTATATACCCCAAACGAAGACTAAATACCAGATTTCAGCCATTTTGGGGGGATATTGAGGCCACAACCTTCAAAATACCGAAAATCGATAGGTACTGTTCTATACGGGGCTATATAGAGGCGTGGACTTATACAGACAAATTGCAAGTCTTATACCCTCAACGAAGACTACATACTAAATTTCACCTATTTTGGTAGATAATGATCCTGAAAGCTTCAAAATACCGAAAATCTGGAAGTACCATTTTGTGGGGGCTATATCGATACGTGGAACGATATAGACCATTTTCAATACCAAATATCGTAGGAGTAATTGAAACGTCTATATCAAATTATAAAGCTCTATCTTAAAAATTGCGAGCTGTATCTTGATTTCAACAGACAGATCGACGGACGTACATGGTTATATCGACATAGAATTTTATCCTGTTTTATCTATATTTATATAAAAGGTTTCCCATTTACGAAGATGATCGGGTTGTTGAGATAAATCCTTAGGATTCTTAAGTGGAAATAGAGTTCAACTAAAATAGGTGTATATCGCGTAATTATTAAAATCACTGATCCGCATATGATTTTCATGTAAAGTACAACCATACCACACGATCCATGGTCCATGCTTTCCACATCGTGAAATTTCTACAAGGCATAGATGAGGTGTCAATGTGGACTCTGCTCACAAATCGCTTTGATTTTTGCTGTAGCCACTTGCATTCGCTGTCCCCATTACGACAGTACAGGTACATCTCTAATCTTTTGTCCAAATGTAGTTTAACTTCGAAAATGGTCCATATCGGTCTTCCCCTTTGGGTACCTGCCCTCAAAATTTCAACATTTATGTTTAAGTGCAGTTCACGGTCTGTTCGAATATTCTTTAGCAATTTATTCCGATGCTACTCCTTGTGGTCCTGTTTACAGCGATATTATCTTTTCATGGGCTTCCTGCCTTAGTGGTCCAAAACCTCTTAGTCATATGATGACTATCTAAAATGACTGGATGGTGCGCTATCTATCGAAAAGAAATGGCTCTCAAAAAAGGTCCACTTCCAAAATGGATAATGAGGTCCATTCATTTAGGTACCTCCGCCGCAACACTTTTGAGCTTTAATCCAAATGTAAACTTTTGTCGGCAAGTTCGTACGTCCAAAACGAGCCACGAAAACCTGAAAATGATTTTTGGTTGTGTAACCGGTAGTATATATATGATTTTTCATGTGAATGGATTTATTAGATCCGGAACGTGAAAATCTTCTTGGAGTTCGAGATCAATCAAGTGGCACTGTGAAGTTATGCAGACTATATACGCGGCATAAATATCAAATTACACAGAATCGCGAGTACTACAATCATATAAATGTTTTTTTTTTTTTTGAAAATGCTGTGTGAGGAACGCCACTAGAAGAAAACATAAACAAGACTTAAAATCTGATTTCAAAATGTCAGCCTTTATTTAATGGTAGACGCACATCAAATTTTGAGAAATGTTACATTAGTGGCATGATCCTCATTAAGTATGTCTCTACTTTTACTTTGACAGGAAAATCGTGAAATGTTTTTACAAATGTTTATACAAATATAGTCACAATTTCCACGCAAATAAACTTTGAAGGCCAATATGTATTGAACGCGTACATTGAACCCTAGCCGTTCATCGTATCGATTTTTGCATTTATTTAAAACGTGGTTATCTCATTAAATTTGCTTTCACAAATACCCACAGATATTCAATGGGATTTGAATTATCATATTAGGGGTATTAGGTAACATTTACGAACGTTTGCCTAGAAAATAATTTCTTTGGGTAGATTCAAAGCAAATTATTCTTTAAAATATTCAAACAATCATCAATTTGCGCCCAAGAGTAGCGTAACAGTGTATGTAACATTACGTTCTTTTTTTAAATTGTGTCTTCTCCTAAGAATCGATCCAAAACGTGTGCCTGGATAAATGTATAATGTTTTTTAACATGGGTGGTATTTTTTTTTTCCTTTATTATTCTTCTTGGGGACATAGGGCTTCTATAATACATTTCCATCTTAATCTATCTTGACATATTAATTTTATTTCATCGAAAGATTTATTTATCTGGTTTAATTCAGTCTTTATGGTTCTCCTCCAAGTATTTTTTGGACGTCCGGGTCGACGGTTTTCTTGTGGGTTCCACTCCAAGGCTGTTCTGGTGATGCTGTTAATTGGTTTGCGCAATGTATGGCCAATCCATTTCCACTTTCGTCTTGTAATTTGTTGCAGTATTGGATCTTCCTTTGTCTGTCTTAAGAGTTCGTCGTTTGATATGGTGTTTGGCCAAAACACTTTTAATATAATGCGCAAACATTTGTTTACAAATGTTAGTAATTTGTGTGCCACGCTTTTGGTCATTAGCCAAGTCTCGCTGCCATACAGTAATGTTGATTTTACACAACTGTTAAAAAGCCGAAGTTTCGTGTTCTTTGAAGTGTGTGCTGATTTCCACGTTCTTCTCATGCGAGCGACCGAATGCTGCTGTTGCTTTATTTATCCGATTTTCAACATCGTCGCTTACTTCACCATCTGCAGACATGATGCTACCGAGGTAGCAGAAGCTTTTTTCGTATTTTATAGGATTGTTGTCAATCATGAAGCTGTTTGCGTTGGTATTATTTATTCGCATCGCGTATGTTTTTGCTGTGTTTATTTCAAGATCCACAGTTTTTGCAATTTTTACTAAGTCGTCTAATTTGCTCTGCATTAGATTAAAGTTGTGTGACAGTAAGCATACATATATCGTCGGCATAATCAAGATCTTCCAAGTGTCGGTCAAAGGTCCAGTTAATACCTCTTTTTTTGGAACATACATTTGCCATAATCTCATCCAAAACTGCTGCAAATAGAAGGGGGAAAGAGGGCAACCTTGTTTAACTCCCGCGTTCGTAGTGTTTACTTGTGAGGCCGCAGTGACGAACAGTGAGGGTGGTGCTCTCGTACATTGCCTTGATTATATTGATTATTTTTTGTGGCACCCCTTTCGATGCTAAAGTTGCCCATATAGCTTCACGGTTTATTGCGTCGAAAGCTTTTTTGAAATCAATAAATATAAGATATAGTGGTGTTTTCCATTCTATAGATTGCTCTATTATTATACGTAGTGTGTTAGTTTGATCTAAGCAGCTTCGGTTTGGTCGAAACCCTGCTTGTTCGTCACGCAGTGATTTCTCTATGCTTAGCAATCTATCATTTAGAAGAATGGACATTATTTGGTAAATAGTGTTTAATATAGTGATGCCTCTCCAGTTGTCGCATATAGTTAAATCATTTTTCTTTGGCAGTTTTATGATGGCTCCTTTTGACCATGTAGTTGGGAATTGCTCGTTTATCCATACGTCTTTCATATACGGTTCTAAGATTTTTGCCGACGCGGTGGGATTTGTTTGGAGTAGTTCGGGCGGTATGCCGTCTTCTCCTGGTGATTAATTGCGCTTCAGTTTTAATATGGCGTCTCTTATCTCTTCTACGGTAGGTATATGGTAAATTTCAAATTTCCTTTGCAATTCCATTGGAAAAAATGTTAACAAATTTTTTCCGAGCACATCTGCAGTTTTTGGAACATAGATTAAGAAAAAAAGTCGTGGTTTCAAATCCATTCGCGTTCACAAAATTGGATGCTGCGCTCCAAAGTTATGGGGGGTTTTATTCCCTTATAAAGAACAAATATTAAAAAATTCCATTTTTGCTGTAATAAGAAAATGTATATATAAAGCGTTAACAGCATTTAATATATATCCGTAGATGCCTAAATATTTACTAAATGTCTTTCTATTTTCGCGGAAAATCAAGAAATACTGAAAAAATCTTAGTGTAAATTTAATTTATTGTAATTTAGAGTCCAAATAAAACTCGAAAAAAAAAATTAAAAATACGTACAGATTCTAGACAACGCGTAGAAAAATATGAGACCAACTTTTAACGATAGGATTTATAATTGCCATATTACAGCAACAACAAAAGACGAAACTTATTGTTGGAATATTATTTCAAAAATATATTTTTTTTGTTTAATACGAAAAATAGAAAAAAAAATTTGGGAGTTATTCTACTATTTCGCTAAATTTCGATGAAAGGACTGACGGACTTCGCTGAAACTTCTTCAGGGAAAATGCGATGACATACCCGAAAGTGTATTTGCTTACTTTGATAAACAATAGGATAATGAAATAGAAAGTAATATTGAAATTACAACCAAAGAAAAAACATAAAAGTTAAAAAACGTATAATTCGCGAATTCGTTAAAATCAGTTAAGGCGCATGCGCTTTTCAGATACAGCGAGTGAATCTCTATCAATATGTAGCGATTTTTCCACTTTTCATTCAGCGGCTAAAGTGTGCTGTCAGCTGCATCTTACTGTTCAAAAAACCTTTATGTGGGTAAAAATTGCGCGATGTACATAAGATTATAAGGCGCATCCGATTTCAGTGACCGCCTATAAAAAGTACGTCATTATAACAAATTTTAAACAAATTCGTCAAGAACCGCGGATGTGCTACCAAATTCTATGTTATACGAAATACGAATATTACTCCAGAATCTCGGTAATTTATGCCACACGGTTTTGGAAAATAATATAATTGCGTATAAAGGATTCCATTTATGTAAAAATAACCAAAGAAAATCGCGGGTCAATGCGCGGAATCATCAAAATATAATTTTGCAGAATTTCCTACTTTCAAGGTATCTATAACCGCCGTTTTAGTGGATGGATTTGAAAGCGGAAGGGTTCATTAGATCCGGCGCGTAAAAAAACTAAAATCACGCGGGGTTCAAGGGTACCTGAGTCAAGTTGTAAATTTTGAAGCCAAAAAATAGGTTTTTAAAGGAAATTTACACACCAAAATTTCGACTTTGGACTCCTATTACTAGGGAGCTGTATGAAGCACACTCATGCGATATACGTCAAACGACGTGGAATCACGAGTTCTACAATCCAATAAATAGTTTGGGTAATTATCTGGTTGCGCCCTCCAATTATAAGAAAAATTCAAAAAACCCAGATTTCAAAACTTCAAAATGTCAGCATCGATTTTAGAGGGATGCAGTGTATATATCGAAAAGTCATTCATTAGAACCATGTTGCCCAAGGGGTATTCTTCAATTCTTTCTTTGAGCTCAGGTCTAAATTTTTCGTGGTTTCACCAGAAATCAAGAAAGAACACAAACAAACTTGTAAACTTCAACACATTTTTACCCATTTTTAAATATTACCACCAACACAGCTTCCACATAAATTATTTGTTATGGTCCATATTATGAGATCGTGGCTAAAACACTTCAATTAATATAAATATGTTCATATTTTATAAAATATATTAACAGTTCGCGACTTATTAAATGGTGAACCTAAACTTCAACGATTGTAAAACATTTTTGAATATTACCATATGTACAGCTATCGACTCGTTAATGGGGGTATTCGTATTCAAATGAATATAGGAATTATGATTGTTGTCTTGCTCAATATTGCTTATACGTTCGAAGGGTTGTTTCCATAGATGGATTTGATCCTCCGGATTAGTGATTATTTCGCCGTTGAGATCTTTTAGCCCTCGACAAGCTCGTATGTTGTTGTTGCATAGTCGGCCTATTACCTGGTGGACTTTCCTGGCATCGTTCGCTCCTGCTGCAGCCTCAGCTTCTATGGCTATGTTTTCAAGATATTTTCTTTTATCGATTCTGGCTGCTTTTTTTACTGCCTTTGCTTTTATTTTGTATTCCTGGTTGGTATTGGCGTCCCCGAGTAGTTTTTTCTTTAAGGTATTCCTTTCCTGTATTAATTTCCAGGTGTTATCCAGATCGTTCTTGCTTCTTTTTGTCTGTATCCTATTTCCTTTTCCGCAATTGTTTTCAGCACGTTCACTGTTTCCTCCCATGGTTTGTTGTTGGTGGGTAGACATGTTTCAAAGAGTACACTGACCGTCTCTCTCTTCTGAATATTGTTGTTGAGTACCTTCACATCCAGTTGCCTCTCTATCTTTTTCGATTTTCCGTTATAATTTCGACGAAGCTTTATTTTAATAGGGTCAACTAAAAGTTCGTGGTCTGTGTTCATTTACGACTGATGCATAAATGATCGATTTGATTACGGGTTTGATTATTTGGGGATGTCCACGTGTATTTGTGTATGTTTTTGTGGGGAAATATAGACCCAACTATTATGAGGTCGAAGGTTTGGCAGAGATCTATTAGACGATCACCGTTGTTGTTCTTTAAGCCTATGTCGTGTTTTCCTATTACGTGCGTAATGTCCTTATTTTCGGTTCCGATTTTTGCATTAAAGTCTCCAATGAGCACAAAAATGTCGCGGTTAGGGATGTTTAGCAGTGTTGCGATCAGTTGGTTGTAGAACTCGTCTTTTATTGAGGAGTCAGCATCCTCTGTCGGAGCGTAACATTGTATGATGGAGACACTTTTTTTGATGTTGCTTCGGAATCATGCAGTGATTATGCGATCTGATATGGCACGCCAGGAGATGAGAGATATTCGATTTTGTTTTGAGATTACAAATCCGACACCGCTTTCGCCTCTAGACTTCTTACCACAGTATATAACCAGATTCCCTTCTTCAGTTATTAGTTCGCTACTTCCGTTCCATCGCATTTCACTGATTCCTGTGATATCCAATTTGAGCTTCTAATTGTGCTAGCCTTGATGGTTCCCGAAGAGTCCTTACATTCCATTGAGCGATTCTTATCCGTTTCCGTGTGCTTAAGGTCGCCATCGTTATTTTGGTGTTGTTTTCTGTATTATTTGAAGTTTCAGTAATCGATTAAGTTTCGGGTAAGAGAGTGATTGCCCCTCTGTACCCTATGACGATGTTGGGGCTGCCAACTTGCAGGTGCCGTCCCACCTGTTCTAGCGTGCACGTTTGTATTGCGAATCGCTTGATCCAAGCAGACATCCGCTTTCCGCTGTACAGAAGCCATAGATGTGGATCCCACAACGCCAACTGTTTTTCAAACGCAACCATTCCAGCTTTCTAAGCCTCTGCTTGCCATTTGTACTAAGGGACCAGCTGCCGTCCCTTAGGCTAGGTTTTGGTCACCCTCGGGTATTTTATTTCCCCGATGTCCGCCATAGAGAACTATGATGAACGTTCCCCAATTCGCCAATGGGAGGGTCCCGATGGAGGATCTAGCAAACCCCACACGGGTGGTAATAAACATTGTAACTTCTACAAACACTGAAGAAAAAAATAAAATATGCATGTGACCTTCAAACTCAATACAAACAAATAAAGTCAAAGTTGTTAAAATTCAAAAAACGATCGAACAAAAACAAAATAAATTAGTCACCTTTGCAATTTGAAAAATAATCGAATGTAAGTCATGTTTTCAGTAACCGATTCCCAATTAGAAATTTCTGTAGTTTTTACTCTCTCGCATGCAACTTGACAAAAATCACTGTACGTGTGTGTGTCTGTCTGTGTCAATTAGATTTATTTTTGTCGTGAATTTGTTTATAAAAATAAACAATTTTCAATGTTGAATCGATAGATAGTATGTAACATGTGAACAATCGATCAACCAACCGGCTAGCAACAATAGCGATGATGCACTGCTACTCTTCACTCAGCGCACACCGGACAGGCCAATACATTCAATCACCCCATCCCGATCCCGACCATTTCATGACCGTTTCTTTATGGTTTTGTGTTTTTGTTGTTATATTTGTGCGCGTTTGTTTTCTACTTGCGCTATACTCGATCTTTCTTTGCTCCTAACCCTGACCTTAGCCAATATAGCTTTTATAGAGGCTATATTGTTTTGTGTGTGTTTTTTAAAAGCCTCATGAAATAAAAAATCTGAAATTCTCTTAAACATGATGCTCATTATCTCCCAAAACATTTAAAACTGCTCTTAAATTTATTCATCAGTTGTACTTACGCTACGCATTACTAGATGGCGCAACACTCTGACTGGGTGACTCAAATAAACATAAATTGTAATAACGGATTTATTTGAATCACTCTGTAATTATTGCTTATTTCTTAAGTCTTATACTAGACAGACGCTGAAATATTTCATTAAAAATTTTTGAATTTCCTTAAATATATCGGAGATAAAGGGAACATGAAATAAAAAATTAACGAAAAAAGTCCTTAAATGTTTCCGTGTCTGGCATAAGACCTACGAATTTACGGAATTAATATTAATATGGAACATATTCGTTTTAGTGATGATCGGATAATCGCATTTGAAATAAATTGACTAAAATCATTTTTTTTTTTAATTTATTTATCGAGCTTTATGATCTATAATGCACGTGAAAAACACCAGCCTTGAACCCACGTCCTTGAAAAACACAGGAAAAAATTGTTGTCAGTGCGTGTTAGCGTTCAGACCCAACTTATAACTTTTAAAGGCAGCGCTAAGCGTTTGTCATGAAAGCACAACTAAAAATTGGAAAATCCTCATTGTTGTTCTAAAAAACCAAACAAAAATGCATTTGAAAGAAGAAAAGTTCGAGGACAGCGAAGCCGCTCCACATCCGATATGTCTGAGGAGCCTTTACCGAAGGCGAAACATGCATGTCACATAATGGTGGGTGTGTGGGTCCGAATCGTCGGCTTTCCGTGCATTATAGATCATAAAGCTCGATTAATAAATTAAAAAATTAATACTAAAAAAATGATCTTCGCCTAAAAAAGGCAAACTTTTCAAATAAAATCAATTTTGTGTATAATAACACTGTACAACAAAATTCAACTGTTTTTTGTTTAAATTACAAGAAACCCGAAGGAAGTTTCCCCTATTTGTACATTTTTGGATTTTAGGCATATAGTATTGCATTGCATTTTAGGCATATAGTATCTTTAGCTATATTACTGATAACATTGCGAGGAATCTTTTAGTTACAAAATTTAATCCTCAAGCGGGCCATTGAAGGGTTGTTTTGGTTTCTTTTTCCAAAAACGTCGTAAATCCCGTTTAAATTGAGATCGAATCGGATCCGAATATTCTACAAAAATGTTCGGCATAAAATTTCACTATAGAGCCTAGAATACATTACAACTCTAAGTGTTACCTGAAAGCACAGAATCTATAAAAATCAATACCACGTTATAGGGTTAATGCTGTACTTTATCTTTATGTTTATTGCAAGTTGTCCCATCAAACATCATTCTACATAGATGATGTCGAAGACAAAAATATTCTCCGTTAAATTTTACTATAAATCATTGAAGAAATTAAATATTTATTTACATTATACAATGTGGCGCAAAAGTAAACTTCCGATGTTTTTTGGTGGAAATTAAAAAAAAAACAGTAAGGAAAGGATCATAGTCGGGCGTGACCGACTATATGATACCCTACACCACTGTGAATATGTAAAACATATAAAGGAGATATATATCAACTTGAACTGATTTCTATATAATATGGTACCCTTATTACTAGACAAAATTCCGTGTCACATTCCAAATTTTATCAAAATTAAACATATATAGGGTGTTTGGTGCAGCAAATACGTCAAATTGGTCGAAAATATATATGGGAGCTATATTCAAATCTGAAGCGATTTCGATATAATTTAGCACACTTATTTCTAGACCGAATTCAATAAAACATTCCAAATTTCATCAAAATCGGACGTGTATAGCGTGTTTGGTGCAGCAAATACGTCAAATCGGCCGAAAATATATATGGCAGCTATATCCAAATCCGAACCGATTTCGATGTAATTTGGCACATTCATTTTTAGACCGAATTCAGTGACACACTCCATATTTCATTGAAATCAAACATATGTAGGGTATTTGGTGCAGCAAATACGTGAAATCGGGCGTAAATATATATGGAAGCTATATCCAAATCTGAACCGATTTCGATATAATTTGGCGCACTTATTTCTAGTATATATCGTGTTTGGTGCAGCAAATACGTCAAATCGGTCGAAAATATATATGGGAGCTATATCCAAATCTGAACTGATTTTCACCAAAATAAATAAAAATAAATAGCGTTCTTCCTATGGCTAAAAAAAATATATTCCCAAATTTTCAGCTGAATCAGACAAAAAATGTGACCTGTACGTTGCGAACAAAAATACATGGACAGACAGACAGACGGACGGACACGCATAAATCGACTCAGAAAGTGATTATATGTATATCCCCAAAAGGAACTGTGGGTCTATTTCGTTTCCTTTTGTATGTTACATACACATGCACAAAGACATAATACCCCCTTACCACTGTGTGGTGTAGGGTATAAAAATACGTACAGAATCTAGACAACGGGTAAAAAAATATGAAACCAACATTATAAACATTGGCGTTATAAATTACATATTATAATAGCGCAATGTGCATACGATTTTTATGCGCATCCGGTTTCATTAGCGCCGATCAAAAATACGTCAATATACACCTATTTAAAATTGATTCTTTAAGAACCGAGGATGTGCCTCTACATTCTATTTTTTTAAAAAATCCATATTACTCGCGTATCTCTGTAATTTATGACACTCGTTTTCGCAAATATTATAATCCATTTATGTAAAAAATTTTAAAGATAATCGCGGTTTAGTACGCGGATTTGTAAAATATATTTTTGCTGATTTTCCTATTTCCAAGTTATCTATCTCCGCGGTTTTAGTGGATGGATTCGATCGCGGAAGGGCTCATTAGATTCTCATTTTATTCACGCGGGGTTTAAAGGAAATCGAATGACACTTGTAAATTTTAAACGCAAAAAATAGGTTTTTAAGAAAATTCACGCATCAAATGTTGGACATTAGACTCCAATGACTAGGAAACTGTAAGGAGCACTCTCATGAGATATACATTAAATAACGTTAAATCACGAGTTCTATAATCCTATTATGAGTTTGGATTATTATCTTGTTGCGCGTCCGAATTATTAAAATTATTAAAAAACCCGAAATTCCGGCTTCAAAATTTCAGCATCAATTTTAGGTGGATGCAGTGGTTATATCGAAAAATCATAAACTAATATCATGTTGCCCATGGAGTATTCTTTGAGTCTTTCTTTGGGCATAGGTATATAAAATGTAAGGTAAAACCAGATACGGAAGTGTACATACAAAAACTGTTGGTTTCAACCCATTTTTACCCATTTTTCTACATTGATGCCAACACAGCTTCCACGAAAATTAATTTTAATGGTCTACATTATGGGATCCCTCCTAAAACACTTAATTTTAAAGAATTGCAGTTATACTATATAGAATATGTTTGTTTTTTACCATATATGTATGTTTGGTAGTAGTTAGAACGAATTTGTATTCGAATCGTCTTAGTGAAACAGGGCATTCCCAGTTGTTCGGGTAACTAGGGAATAACTAGCAATTTCGCTGGCTACTGGTAAACACAACTAGTTACCACCCAATCTACTCGTAATGCTATAGACTGGTGAATTTAACATGGGGATGTCATAGAAAGGGGACTATTGTCCCCTCACTGCATTAAAAGTAACCACCCAATTCGATAGTCGTGTGAAAGGCAATTGTCTCCTCTGTGCATTACCAGTAACCAGTCAATTCGATAGTCTTAGGAAACCCAATCGTCCCTTCATTGCATTACCAGTAAACAGTCAATTCGGTAAATGCATATACATATGTACACCACACTTTATTTTATTGCATGATGTGCAAAAAATTTTATAAATGACAATATAATCTTGTATACTTATGGATATGACAGGTCAATTTTGATCCTTGATACTGGAACTAGAGCGTTATTACTTGATACAGCGACTTATGTTCATTTGGTCCTTGGAATTTTTCTCGTGTGTCCTTCAGATCATTCAAAAGTTCCTGAAATAAAATGTATACAAGTTTAATGAAATGACGCGAAATGTCATCCGTCAAGATAGATATGTATCAATACTTACCACAGATATATTATAAATATTCTTCTTAAATTGTTCATCCTTTATATGATTTAGCTCGTAACACGTTCTTTTTGGCATCTTAAATTTTTGCACAACAAACGCAAACAATATGACAGAACAATTTTCTATATTTTGTTAAAAAAAGAAATAATGTTGAAAAGAGATTACAAGAGAGAAACATTGTCGATTACACTATCCACGGTAGTCTATAAAATAGTCAATATATTACACGCCACATTACCTGTAACTATTGAATTGACATGATAGGCAGGAAAGCCCATTTCCAGTGGCAAAGGCAGGCTATAGGCTATTTTGTGTGTAAAGTAACTAGGATCAATGAGTAACTAGTTAAATGCCTATGCCAAAGTAGATAATTGCTATTTATTGAACAACTGAGTTAATATTTTTATTTTATGAATATTTTTGTAATGATGGCAGGGAATACTCGATACTTAATGAGGACAAGGAGACAGGCTTTCGTGTGATCTCTTATACTTCCTGCTGGAAAAGGTTATCCGAGATACAAACGTCAAAAGAATCGGCACAATATATACTAATGGTCAAATGTTACTTTCATATGCCGACGATATTGACATCATTGGTCAATCAGTAAAAGAAGTGATATCTTTGAAAACATCGAAAGAGAGTCTGCTAAAGTGGGTTTGACATTAAACGGCGACAAGATCAGGTTGGTGGTATCGACGCGAAGTGCGTCCACAGCACTCGGACTAACTGTGAAAGTTGGTACTTATAATTTTTAGGTAGTTAGAGACTTCGTTCTGCCTCGACACCGCTATAAACAAAACAAACAACATCACTTGTGAAATAAGACGAAGAATAGTACTGGCTTACAGATGCTACTTTGGCGAAAGTAAACAGTTTAAAAACAAAGCCACATCTCGGTAAACAAAAAAAATTATTCGATAGATCTATGGGCCAATACGCGTTGACGGTGAATATCGAAGTCGTATGAACCTCGAGCTGTATCTGCTATACAACGACATAAGTATGACTGGGCCATGTCACAAGAATGAGTGATTTTTAACCCGCTAAAAAGGCGTATAATTACGGGCCTCATGGCGGTACAAGCAGAACAGGAAGGCCAAGACATCGATGGAGTAAACAAGTGAAAGATCGAAAAGCGGTATTCTAATTGGAGAAATAAAGCAACAAATAGAGAGGGATGAAAATATTTTCTTAGTTCGGCTTATTAGTCCGGTCAAAATAGACATTGAAATAGCAAAAATTCCCACAAAGCTGAATTTTGGTGGAGAGCTTGGGTTGGCCATTAGAAGCAACGCCCTAAAAGTCCCCATCTATCCCATGTGTGCAAAAAAGTTATTCGGGGTCAAAGGTCAAATTTTGGCACTTTTTTTGGTTGTTTGGTCATAACTCCGAAACTATAGCTTCTTTCATTTCGATGCAAATGACTACAAAATTTTCTATGAAAATGATCATAGAATCTTTGACCTAGGATCTACGGTTCTTGAGATATGAGTCACGCAATATAGAAACTTTAAGTAATTATACGGCACCTGTGCGTTAGTTGACCTGTCCCGATTATTTTAAATTTATTTCGAAAACCGTAGAACCTACCAAAAAGTGTTTAAAGAAAAAGTTTTATATTACAATATTTCCTATAAGTATGCTCTTTACGATGTCCGCATATGAGTCACCGTTCCTAAGATACTAGCCAATTAATACACTATATGCACACATTACCACGGTACCTATGAGGAAATTGACATGACGCAGTTGTTTTTCATTTGCTTCGAAAACGCTTGGTTCGATTAAAAAGTGACTTAAGAAAAAGTTGTAGAATAAACAAGTGAGAAAAGGCTATAGTCGGTACGGGGCCGACTATGTGATACCCTACACCACTACCTCTGCGAATAATCTTTTCACTCGAAAACATTTCTTTTATGGATATACGAAAGTTTTCACCTATCTGGCTTTTATACCAAATGACTTAAGGCGAACTGAACCAAAATAATTAATATTTAATTTTATATTTGACTACTATCGACATCACCAACATCAATAGGCTTCTATCTCTGTAAGAAAATTTCGTGATGATCCCATCAAAAGTCCGACCTGTAGTGTGATTGCAGAAAAAGTGGAAAAAGGGATGCATTAACGACTATTGCGATATCTCTATTATTTGACTACCTTCGCCAACCTACTTTGCATAATTTCAAAGATGGAATTTTCTACTTTCTTAGTCAGGCTTTGCTTTTAGAACGTCCTCAACCAAAGGTATGATATCAGTCATTATTATTAAAATCGCAAAAATGAGAAGTTGAGTTTTATTAGCGACTATTGCGATATGTTCGTTGTTAGACCACCCACGACAACCTACGTTACATTGTTGTAAAGGCGATATTTTATACTTTCATTGCCAGGTTTTGCTTTTTGTAGACCCCTTATAGACGCTGAGATATTTGCTTTGGAATAAAATGTAGACTTTTTCTCCAAATAAAGGTTTTGCTCATTCCGACCCCTAAATATTATCCGACCATCATCAAAATCAATAGGCTTCTTCCTCTGTGAGACCCTCATTAACCCTCGAAATTTCGTGACGATCCGATCTAAATTGCACCCAGTAGCGTGATTTCCAAAAAAATGGAAAAATGGGATGTATTACCGACTATTGTGATATCTCCGCTATTTGGTCACCTACGCCAACCTAGTTTGCATCATTGTAAAGATGGAATCTTCTACTTTCATAGTAAGGCTTTGCTTTTGGAAAGTATCTAACCACAGCTGTGATATTCGTCATTATAACTAAAATCGCAAAAATGAAAATTTGGGTTTAATTTGCGACTATTGTGATATCTTCGTTGTTTGATCACCCACGAGAACTAACTTTACATCGTTAGAAAGGTGATATTTTCTACTTTCATCGTCAGGTTTTGCTTTTTGTATGCCCCTTATAGAAGCTGAGATTTTAGCTTTGGAAAAAACGTTGTCTTTTTATCCAAATAAGTTTTTTGCCCATTCCGACCCCTAAATAATATTCAACCCTCACCAAAATCAATAGGCTTCTTCCTCTTTGAGATCCCCATTAACTCTCAAAATTTCGTGACGATCCGATCAAAATTGCGGCCTGTAGCGTGATTTCCAAAAAAATGGAAAAATGGGATGAATTACCGACTATTGTGATATCTCCGCTATTTGGCCACCTACGCCAACCTAGTTTGCATCAATGTAAAGGTGGAATCTTCTACTTTCGTAGTCAGGCTTTGCTTTTGGAAAGTCCTCAGCCAAGCTGTGATATTCGTCATTATAATTAAAATTGCAAAAATGAAAATTTGGGTTTAATTTGCGACTATTGTGATATCTTCGTTGTTTGATCACCTACGAGAACCTACTTTACATCATTAGAAAGGCGATATTTTCCACTTTTATTGTCAGGTTTTGCTTTTTGTATACCCCGTATAGAAGCTGAGATATTCGCTGTGGAAAAAAACGTTGTCTTTTTATCCACATAAGTTTTTTGCCCATTCCGACCCCTAAATATTATCCGACCAACACCAAAATCAATAGGCTTCTTCCCTCCGGGACCCCCATCAACATCCAAAATTTCGTGAAGATCCGATCAAAATTGCGACCTGTAGCGTGATTACAAGGTTTAGATGGACAGACGGACGGACAGACGGACGGACGGACTGACGGACGGACACACATAGCCAGATCGACTCAGACATTCATTTTGGTATATATAAGTATGGGTCTACGACCATTATTTCGATGCGTTACAAACTTTTTGGCCAAAACCAAGTTATAATACCCTCCCCACATAGTGGTGTAGGGTATAAAAATTCTCTACAATTATGGGCTTTACAGATTCCACATAAAATCTATTATTCTTGAGATACGAGTCAATCAAATCATGATATGCACACATTTCTACACCACCTGTGAGGTAGTGCACTCGGCGCGTTTTTTTTAACGTAGTTTCCCCTATAGGCCTACTCCACTATCTTTTGTGATAACTTTAAAGCTTAGTATATATATTTTAGTCCTAGTCATATCCTTCTACCATAAACTCTTCTTCTATTTCTTCTTCCTCTTGGAGGTTTATAACACTGTGCAACAAAATGGAGGTGAAAGTCTGGCATCATGAATTAGCGTTATATCTTTGTTCACTGTTGCTTTAGCTTATTTTTGAGATAACATGTCAAATCCAATGAGCATTAATTTCGTAGAGCACTTCAACCTTCTAACTCGATTCCTTCAATGTCCTTTTCGTCCTTTATTTTAAGAGCTGCTATAAAAGTACCACAAAATTACGTTTTTCAGCTTAAAAATGTTCTGCAAAAATGTCGCTCAGAAAATTTTAGGTACTGCTCTCATTGACAACTAATCGATTTTGTCGCGTTTTCGTCGTCGTTTTGTGCATTTACCCGACAAAATCGATTAGTTGTCAATGAGAGCCGTACCTAAAATATTCTGAGCGACATTTTTGCAGAACATTTTGAAGCTGAAAAACGTAATCTTGTGGTACTTTTTATGTAGAGAATTTTCTATTCTACAACCTTTTATTTAGTCACTTTTTAATCGAACCAAGCGTTTTCGAAGCAAATGAAAAACAACTGCGTCATGTCAATTTCCTCTTAGGTACCGTGGTAATGTGTGCATACTGTGTATTGATTGGCTTGTATCTTAGGAACGGTGACTCATGTGCGGACATCGTAAAGAGTACACTTATAGGAAATATTGTAGCATAAAACTTTTTCTTTAAACACTTTTTGGTAGGTTCTACGGTTTTCGAAATAAGTTTAAAATAATCGGGACAGGTCAACCAACGCACAGGTGCCGTATAATTACTTAAAGTTTCTATATTGCGTGACTCATATCTCAAGAACCGTAGATCCTAAGTCAAAGATTCTAAGATCATTTTCATATTTCAAATTTTGTAGTCTACAAATCTCTTCTTTGCATCGAAATGAAAGAAGCTATAGTTTCTGAGTTATGACCAAAAAACAAAAAAAGTCCAAAAATTTGACCTTTGACCCCGAGTAACTTTTTTTGCACACATGGGATCGATGGGGACTTTTAGGACGTTGCTTCTAATGGCCAACCCTAGCTCTCCACCAAAATTAAGCTTTGTGGGAATTTTTGCTATTTCCCCCTTATACGCATGTCTATTTTGACCGGACTATTATAGGATAAATGTTCTGTACAGGGCCAACTAAGTGTGTAAATAATGACTCAAGATTAAATATTCAAAAACGTTCGTATTGAGTCAATCACGAGTCCTCTCCCATATAGTCCTAATTGCATTCATAAATTATCTCCCTTATTTTGATAAATATCTCAAATTTTTAAAATAAATACCTAAAATACCCAAAATATTCCATTTTCATTACAGACACACTTTTTAGGACTTTAAGGATATTGTCGCGTCAATACGACGTCAATTCCGATTTCATTTCCTTTTGTGATAAGTTCACGGAAAATCATCTTCCACTTTTGGTTACGTATCATTTCATAAGTTCAAGAACTTCCCCGCTCGCATTCCGCAACCATGGCGCCAACAAACAACATGGCTAATTATTATAAATGATGACATTAAATGACACCTAAATAGTCGCAACACTACAACTATTTACACTTACAACAACAACATTTCCATGTCCCCCAGTCCCACATGGCTGGAGGAAAGACATCACACCCTCAGCATGTTTCTTTGTGTTTTTTTTTTTTTTTTTTTTTTTTTTCTATGCCACAGAGTGCGAAAGATGAAAGTAATTTGTGTCGCACACAAATCTCACGGCCATAAAGAGAAGATTATGCTCATATTAAAAAAATAATCATGTTTTGATTAATAAAGTAATTTGAGTTAAATCTGCAATTTAAGAAGCAACAAAATGTTTTTGTTTTTGTTTTTATTTTTTTGTAAAATTTCTTTATGGTTTCGGTTTTGAGCGAAACTAGTTTTCGACTTATATTTGAAGCAGATTTTTTACATTGCACTAAAATTAATTTATGACTTTCTGCACCACATTAATCTCCCTCAAATTATTTAGTTGTTGTTGTTGTTCTTATGTTCTTACATCAGCCATCATTTATCCAGCAGCAGCATCATTCATTTAAGTTATTTAATGGGTCCCTTCCGAGAGAGGATATTTGGCGGCAGTGCAAAGATATTGGAATGTTTCACCAGCCAGACCTTTCTAATCGTTTTATTTGTGCTGTATAGTGTCAGTTTAGAATTTTGGTCAAAGGTGTTCGTTTTTGGGTGATAGAAAACAACGTCCATACAGTGTACAAGGATATTAAGAAAATTTATAAAATTTCGTTGGACGAAGATTCAACATCTAATCTCCAGATTAGCCCAGTTAAATGGCAGACTATGGACAATGGCACATGGCTGTCTCCAGACCAGAAATCAAATTGATCACGTTGTGATAGATGGAAAACATTCATCGAGCGTGTTGGATGTACGATCCTTCCAATGAGCAAACATAGAACAGAAAAATCACGGAAGTTGGACATCGGTAAGCTGCAACCACAACATATAGCCACGCATATTCCACACAACTGGCCCAGTTGCTTAATCAAATCACTCCTCGTCCCTATAACATGTCAACACAATGGCAAAGTATTGCCCACTCCATGCAAACAGCAGCAATATCCATACTAAGATACCATCAAGGAACCTATGATAAAAGGTTATCCATTTAGAGGTTCCTACTTTCTTTAAAGAAAAAATACAGAAAAATAAATTGAATGGGGAATGTTTATTATCATTTGAAAGAACTTTCCATGACATTTAGTTTTTGCAGATTATGTCTAACAAATATTGGCTGAGGCTACGTCTCAGATGGCCCATCCGTTGAGTCCAATTTTCAATGACTCGTTCAAGCTTTTCGACTGGTAACTGACGAATGCCACGTCTGACGTTTCCCCCGATCTTGGTGGCCAATCGATTGGTCCAAAAAAAAAAAATTGATTGATGAGATGTGTGGGAAGTGGCGCCGTTTTGTTGAAACCAAATGTCGCCGAGATTACGAGCATCAATTTCAGATGAAGTCCTAACCGGCATCATTTTGAAGAAATAGGGTCCGACGATTCCACCGACCCTCAAACCGTTATTTTTTCTGGATGAAGTGGCAGCTATTGAATCTCTTTAAGTTGCTCTTCTTCCCAAATGTGGCGATTTTGCTTCTTCACATACGAGTACCTATAAAGCCAGAAATGTACCTCATCACTAGACAGCGCAATCCTATGCAAATGCATATATGGTTAGGATGGTCGTAGAGAAAATTAGATTAGACAGAAAATCGTTTTATCACAAAATAAAACGAATTAGGCCCAGAAATTTTTGTATATTTTGCATATTTTGACATAGTTGCGTAAAATGAGCACATGCAAAACCATATTCAACGATTTATGGCCTAAGTATCCCACATAAATGGCTGAAATTTGGTATAACGGATTAGTTGGGTGTATAAAACCTTCCACCTGAAATTTTTCCGCAAAGGTCCACGACTTCATATAGCCCCCATAGAACGGTACCTCCCGATTTTCGGTATTTTGAAGGTTGTGGCCTTAATAACCCACCGAAATGACTGAAATTTGGTATTTAGTCTTCCTTGGAGGTATAAAATTTTCGACCGGAAATTTGTAGGTATAGGTCCACGTCTTCATATACCTCCCATAGAATAGTACCCCCCGAATTCCGGTATTTTCAAGGTTGTGGCCTCATTATACCACTGAAATAGCTGACATTTTGTATTAAGTCTTTGTAGGGGACATAAAATTTTCCGCCGGAAATTTCTTGGTACATGTCTTCATATAGCCCCCATAGAACGATACCTCCCGATTTTCGGTATTTTGAAGGTTGTGGCCAAGAAGTTTCGTGACCACTGGGAACCTCAAATGTCAAATTACAATTTAAAAATTGTAACTAAAATCCTCAAAATACTATGGTGGAGGGTATAAAAAGTGTTAAACGAACGGAACTGGACGGGTACAAAAGTATATATGGACTGAAAGAAGACACTCTTAGGCACCATTCTGCGGAAACGAATATTTGTCATGCTGTTCCGTAATAGTTGTAGTACACTAAAGCCATATCTCTCTTGCGGGTTGAGCTATTATGACCTAAGACATCTCGTCAAACAAAAATAACACTTTCCAAAGCAGTGATACTATCCGTGGTAATGTATGGTTCCGAAGCATGGGTACTTGCTCATGCAGATAAGTCAGTGATTGGTGTGTTTCAGATAAAATTCTTCGAAAAATCTACGGTACAATATGCGTTGACGGTGAATATCGACGTCGTAGGAACCACGAGCTATATCGGCTATAAAACGCCATCAGTATAGTTAAACCTATCGAGATACAAAGAATACGTTGGCTAGACCATGTCATGAGAATGAGCGATGATGAACCCACTAAAAAGGCGCATAAATACGGAACACATGGCGGAAGGCCATGCAGAAATGGAAGACCATGCTTTGGATAAAGTATAAAAATGGGAGACGGGATCAAAAACCACGATATTCTAAATTGGAAAAGAAAAGCAATACATGTTCGGCTTATAGGACAAATGTTCTGATGAGGGCCACTTAAGTATGCATGAGTTTGCCTCGAAAAAAAAATGTATTATTGTAATGTGGACCACAAGGACTACCTTCGGTAAAATATTCAATAAGATTTTACAAATCAACACTTCGATCTATACCGACAAATTTTCTGGGGGAAGTTTTTAGACTCAAAGAAGACTAAATACCAAACTTCCCATATTTCCGTAAGATAATGTGGGTAAAACCTTCAAAATACCGAAAATCAAGAGGTACGCTTACTGATAATTTTCTTCTGGAAGATTTTATAACTCCATGGAAGACTAAATAACAAATTTCAGTCATTTCGGTGAGATATTGACGTCACAACCCTCAGAATTACGAAAATCGGAAGGTACCGTTCTATGGGAACTACATCGAAACGTGGACCTATACCGACGAATTTCAGTCGGAAAGGTTCTTACCTCCAACGTAGACTAAATACCAAATTTCAGCCATTTCGGTGTGATAATGAAGCTAAAACCCTCAAAATACCGAAAATCGGGTGGTACCGTTCTATGGGGGGCTATATGAAGGCGTGGACCTATACCGACAAAATTCGGAGGGAAAGTTTTATACCCCCAACGAAGACTAAATACCAAATTTCAACAATTTCAGTCGAATATTGGTGCCACAAACTTCAAAATACCGAAAATCAGGATGTATTGTTTTATAGGGGCTATATGAAGGCGTGGACCTATAACGACAAAATTCTGGGGGAAAGTTTTATATCCCCAACGAAGACTAAGTACCCAATTTCAGCCTTGCTTTTTCGTAATATTTATAATTTTTTACATACAAATGAGCTGTTTCGTAGGATCTAGGGGTGGGGGGGGTTGGGTCAGCTGCCCCTCCCTAGCTATTCCTGGGTACACACATGTTTATGAGGAGGATCCCGAAGCAGATGACCAATATTGATTATCTCAGAACTTGAGATATGTTTGCATGAAATATTCTGATGTATAAAACTTTACTCCCTTTCAAATCCGATTTTCGCAATGAGCTGGTAACGTTTTTTCATCGGCGTTTTTTCATGCTGCTTTAAATTTCATATATAAGGTTTTTGGATCAAATGGAAATAATGTAGGGGGTAGGAGTTCCAAAAATTTGTTTGGATAGCCCTAGTGTATATACATGCCCATACCTTGAAAAATGTCGATCTAAGCTTTAATATTGACCATTATACCTATTTTAGAAACCGGTGACGATTTTTACTTCATGTCACGAGAATAGTTAAAGATGACCCTGCTGAAAACAAATATGAAAATGGTCTTACGATGGTTCGCAAAACCTGAACGGCAAGAAGGATCGGGGAATGGACAAGTTACAAATGATATCGAAAAACAAGATATTCAAAATTGAAAAAATTGCTTGGAAAACTATTCTCAGTTAAGTTTATTAGACAAATGCGTCGGGGAAAACTAAGTATGTAAACATGATACTCTTTTACTTTCCATCTTTACTCGAAAGAACACCCTATTCATAACATAATCTTTGTGGATATTCATAAATTTAAAATTCACACCCCTTACGATAGCACACTTTTAATAGAAATTTTTTATGTTGTTTTCTATTCGGTTGATGATTTTTTATGGTTCCATGTGTCTATCTGTCTCTACAACTTGAACCGGTGCATTCATTGTTCACATTGTCTCTGTGGTTGACATTAATCATAATTTTGTTTCATATTATTTAAAACACATTTAAGATTTGGTTGCTATACGATTCTTTTTTGTGTGGATTCTCTGGCAATAGAGTCATAATCATCGATGGAATAAAATGTAAAACAGATGCTAATGGTGTTATTTTACACCTGAAGGGGGAAGAAATTGGGAAATGTGTAAAATATGGTTTTATTAAAATGCCGCTTTTTTATTTTTTTTAATATATTTTTATATTTATACCCTATACCACAATGTGGAAAAGGGCATTATAAGTTTGTTTTGGTAAAAATTCATGTAACACCGCGAAATATTCGTCGGAGACCCCCAATGTGGTATACCAATCTTCATATCTCGACGAGATAAAGCGATTTTGAGATGTGTGTCCGTCCGTCCTTCCGTCCGTCCGTCTGTCCATTATAAATTGTAAACACGCTCCAGGCCGCAATTATGGACCGATCGTCACGAAATTTTGCATGGAGGTCGGGTTCAGATCAGAATAGATCCCTATTCTTATTAATGATGATCGTGAAATATTTAGCGGGTGAAATGGACCAAAAACATAACATTTATCAAATTTTCTAGCGGCTCTGTAGGTCTCAATAATAGTCCGATCGCGTAATTTTAAATAAGGTAAGAGTATATCACAAAGGAGAAGCTTGCAATTTGAGATGGCGATCGGATAATATTTAGAGGGTTAAATGGACCGAAACTTTTGTGTGAAAATTGTGAAAAATTTTAATATACAGCTTATATCTTAATTCCTGGAAGTGACATTCCGGACAAGTGAGATATACTTGAAAGTGGAACGCTTGACCTTTCAATTGATGCCAATTATGTTGGTGTGCATGATCAGATAACAGAGTTACAGCCTAAAATATTCCATTATTTGTTTGTAGTGTAATAATAAACTCGCTAGAAGTCGCAATTATACATCACGAAATTTTGCACCGGGTAAGAGTATAGGTCGAAAAAGATGCCTACAATTTTGAATGATGATCTGATATTCTTTAGCGGGTGAAATGGACCATTACTTTTGTATGAAAAATATAAAAATTTTATTTTTGTTCGATATTTAAATTCCTTGAGGGCATATATATTTCGCAAAGTAGCCTACATATGGAAAAAACTACTGACGTTTCCTCTGATGTAAATTGCTATAAAGTGTTTGCTAGATAACGGATAGCTAGATAATGGGTTCTGTGTAGAGAACCACATTTTTATCCCATGCTACTTATTGTCTCTCCAAAAGTTTATGTAACACCACGAAATATTCGTCCTAGACCCCTTATTTGCTATGCCGAAATTCATATCTCGACGAGATAAAGCGATTTAGCGATGTGTGTCCGTCGATTAAAAATTGTAAACAAGATTAAGGCCGCAATTATGGACCGATTGAAACGAATTTTTTAAGGAGGTTGGGTTCGGGCCAGAATAGTAATGGTTAGTTTTTGGTGATGATCGTGAAATGTTCAGGGGATGAAATGGACCAAAAACAAAATTTTAACCAATTTTGTAGCGGCTCCGTAGGTCAAAATAATAAGCCGCAAAATTTTAAACAAAGTTTGAGTTTATGATGAAGAAGAAGAGTACAAACCAACGTGAAGATCAGATAATACTTAGCGGGTTAAATGGACTGAAACTTTTGTGTGAAATTGGTAAAAATTTCAATAACGTAGCGGTTAAACAACGGAAGTAGTAGTACTACATAAGTATGTTTCATTACATTTTAGTTTGTGTGAACTAAATTTTCGTTTCCGGCTACAAAAATGTCTTTGTCATGCTAGGTAACTTTTTGGTTTTGGTCACAAGTATTATACATTACATCTCTGATTGTCCAGGGATAGTGGTATAGTGTATCCCATGGTCGGCTCCGTCCGACTATAGACTTTTCTTACTTGTTTATTATATTTTTTAAAATATTTTAGACAATTTTTATCTATATTTCAGATTACATTTTGCAGATATCGATCCAAACCAGAACTGCTCTTCTCTGCAAAGACAGTATACTCAGCAATCCCACTGAGTTGTCTTTGCATTTGCTTTTCTCCCTGACGTTCACTATGCGTAAACAAAAACAAACAAAAAACATAATTTGGTTGTTGCTTTTTTCATTAGTTTTGTTTGTATTCCTATGGGCGGCGCTGATCCAAACAAATACAGTTAGGCAAGAAAAGTATTGCAAAAACCAAAATTGTAGCAAATTTCATATTAATTGTTCGTTTATGGCGACAAATTATGTAAAAACTATACGGGTTTTTGTGCAAATATCTTGCTATAGGTCCTTACAATAATATTCCGTCAAAATATGCAAATGTTATTTGCGATTTATAACAAATACGGTCAAAAATAAGAATTAACTACTTGGGGGTGACAATAAAAGTATTGCAAAAATTATCAAATCGATGGTTTCTTCGAGAATTGCCAAAGGTATGTTCCTTAATGAGTTGTCTATCCACTTTGGACATTCATTAGAGCATTAATGACCTTAGTTTAACCAAAAATTAAGCCTGGGTATGTTCCACTCTAAGGATACTGGTTCCCCAATTTTTAGTAAATCTTGATCCTTCGTTGGAGGACGTTTTTGGAGTTTTTTGTTAAATTGGACCCAAAAATTTTATGAGGGTTGATATCAGGATGTTGGCCCGATGTATTTAAGAGTTTTGTGTTGTTATATTACATCGGCAATTTACACAAATAAGATTAACATGTCATGATCTGGTCTCTGGAATGGTGGTAGTTGACTTTGTTTTAGCTTTCGGTATAGATTTTTCTGACTTTCAGACTAATGACTATTAAATATTTCTTAATGATGTCAGTGGGGATGTCTTCCCAATCATTATTATATCCGTGAACCCAATTTCGCATACTGTTTTCCATGGTAAAGAATATAGTACCCAAATATTCGGTATTTAAGCTTCTCCAGTAGCGGTTTAATTTCCATATTTGATGGGTTTTATTGAATTTGGCGCAATTTTTTGGATTTATTATGATAGCAGAGGATAATATCTATCCACTTAGTAAAAATTAAATCATATCAATACCATTTAGAGACTAAAAATAGTGCTCTGTCGTAGGTCGTTTCAAAATACTACACTGGTGTCAATTTTTTCCATATACTTTCCAAAGGTATTTCGATGTTCTCCAAGCCAAAATCGGACTGTTTTGCATTGTTCCATTATTCTACAATACATATTGAGTCAAATATTCATTCTTGGCATACTCTCCTGTGGCCGATTCTTCATTGTTTATTGTTAATATGGTCCCATGCGTTTTATCTTGCCTGATGACCCTCCATGACCGCATTTTTTATCACTGAACTTTATTACATTCAATACAGTTAGTCTATTTTTAGCCGCAAAAGTCATAAAAATGCATAATGACCGCAAAAATTTGCAAAAATTTTGTAGTTTTATGGTACTGATTTTCCCGTTGCAATACTTTTATTGTCACCCCCAAGTAGTAGTTAATTCTTATTTTTGACCGTATTTGTTATAAATCGCAAATAACCTTTGCATATTTTGATGGAATATTGTTGTAAGGACCTATACCAAGAGATTTGCACAAAAAACCGTATAGTTTTTTCATAATTTGTTGCCATAAACGAACAATTAATATGAAATTTTCTACAATTTTGGTTTTTGCAATACTTTTCTTGCCTAACTGTATACTGAAACCTTCTTCCATGACTCTAATAATATTCCTTAAAAATGAAAGTGTTATATGTTTGTCCGTAGTTTCCTTTCTATAAATTAAAAAATAATACCACATCTCCCTCTAAAACGTTTTAAGATACAAGTTCTTAACATTTGATATCAACATATTTAATTTGATTAAATCGAAAATCTAACCAATTTGTGTCTACTCGTCATTGGAAGAAATCAACACATGTTCCCTACCACATCCAACATTACACCAACAACATCTGTATTTAGTGTTTTGTGGTGAAGTACAACAAGTACTTCGCGTCGTCGTCATCGTCGACGTCATTCATTCTTGGAAATTAATTAAAACATATGCTCATCACTTTTGGCCATAAATCTGCCAACAGCAATTATCACTTGTAATCTGTCCGTAAAAGTGTTTGATTTCAAATTGCCAAAAAAAAGCAAAGAAGAAGAGCAACAATTGCGACTGAATGTCACGGCTATCAGAAAAGGGCTGATGTTTTTGTTGATGTGGATGTTGTCGAATTCATGCACCAATGCCATGAAGTTAATGAAGGGCGAAGTTTTCTCCAAAGACATTTAGAGAATTCCCTTCTGGCTGTTGTACCATCTATGTTCCCAATCAACTATTTGTTTGATATGAGAGCGCTATAAAACGGATGATATGTTAAATCTTTATATTAATTGGAGATATTCATTGTCTCTCTTTCATTCAAATGTGGACACTAGCTTCCCTGATATGTCACGGAGGTATAGCACTAAGCCCCGATAAAGGGCAGACAGGGAATTGTTGGCTTTCATCTATAGACAGTTCCAATACATTAATAAAATACTCTCACCTTAATAAATGACGTTTAACAACATTTCTGTATTTTGTCTTGGGTAGTGTGGAACTCCCAAAAATATTTATGTGGTTGTAATCAGGAATAATATGACTGACTGCATGCTGAAAAGAATCAAAACAATTCAAGACCCGTCTGCATTAAAGTCCAAACTTTTGAGTGTTTTCTGAAAAAAATTTACCCAATTATTCCGTTGATATATCTAATACTGGTACGCGATTAAAAAGCCCTTTATCAATTTTTTACAGGAACACGGTTTAGGTAGGTGGATAACACTGTGCTACACGAAAAATATTAAAGGGTTCTGGTGGAAAAAAGTTACATTACATTGGTCAAAAACAAAAAACAAAATTCTGGCTTGTAAGGTCCATGGAAAACGAAAATAATTTTGGTTTCTTTGGGTCACTTCGTGTTTTTGATTTTAATACTACCCCAGTAAAATGTTCGATGCCAAAGATGTCATTCAATCATGGGTGAAAGTGGTCTGGCATGTCATCTTTTTAGCATCTTCATCGATGAATTTCATATGAGCGTGGACCCCAAAAGATGCTATTCATTTTTGGATCCAAAACATGTCATTTACACCAATACTTTGACATGTCATTTTGACCAATGCTTTGGCATGTCATTTTACATTTTCTTTGCAATGACATTATCATTACGACGAGAGTTTTAACAACGTTGGTTGTCATTTCGAGTCTCCGACAACATCAAGCCTATTGTAAATAATTAATCGTATATGTTTAGAAAAATGTGTATAAATAAAAACACAAAATGCATCTCTATTGGATCGATGCAATGGGTTCAAATGCTGGTGAAAAGATCGGATCTTTCACGACTTCCTTTGCATGGGTTCAAATGCTGATGAAAAGATCGGATTTGTTCAAATGCTAATGAAAAGATCGGATCTTTCACGACTTCGTTTGAACCAATGCAAAAGATGCCATGAAATCACGTCATCGCATGGAACCCCTACCCTCAAGTTTTGCTGGGACGGTAAATGTAGAGAAAAACGGAGTTTTCTAGATTTTCAACTTTAAACGGGCATAACTTATTTTTTTTCACAACGGATTTCTATTATTCGAACAAGCCATTAATTTTTATTTTAAATTGGTTAACAAATGGCTATGTATTGTGCTTGAAGTGTAAAAACGCATTAAAAACAGGAAAATGCTTTTTCTTGTACTCTAGGCTGCTAAGGGGATTCCAAAACAGTGTAATTATATAGTTTTACTAAGAAGTAAATTAAGTTACCCAGCAAAAATTCGGATCCGTTAGTCATTATGTAACCCATTACAAAGTTATGTAAAAAGGTAAAACTACTTACTTCGCTACTTACTAAGTAATGAGTACGATGACACAGAGCGTGTGTGTTCAACTAGAAATCCTAGGGTTGTGTGGTCAACGCTTACCGTCGACACGCGAATTTATTGTTAACAATATAAATAAGTAAGAACAGCGATAAGTTCGGTCAGGCCGAACTTTTTATACCCTCCATCACCACTGTATTGAAGTAAATATGAACAATTAATAACTACTAAGCTTTTTCCCTACGTTAAGTATAACTCCTTGCAGGAGGATAATATCTTAAATGATGACAATCACTTGATACTGATAATTTTCGGTGTGGAGGTTTTCTACCCATTGAGATTCCAAAATACCAAGTTGCATCCACTTCAGAAGAAACATGTAGCAAAACTCTTTAAACGTTAAAAACTTCTTTTGACGTCTCCTTGTTTGAGACCTCTTTTGGTACTAAATTCTTCAGAGAGGTTCTTTCCTATTTTAACTGAGGGCCTAGCATCAGCTAAAGTCATATTACAAAGCCGAATGAGCTTTGTGATGATACCAAATTCAGACATGGCTTGGAATACCTTTGAACGTAGGGTGCTGTTGATGGCTGCTTTATAACCGACAAAAAGGTGGTAGGTGTCGATCTGAATCTCTTGGGTCTTCTCCAGGATTTGCCGCAGGGTAAATATCTGGTTAATGGTGGATTTTCCAGGTTTAAAGCCGCATTGGTACGGCCCAATTTTCAATATTTCGTTGACCACACTATCTTGTAGGCAATTGGGAGAAGACTTATGCCCCTTTAGTTAGAGCATTCAGTCTTGTATCCTTTCTTGTGGACAAGGCACATTATGCTCAGGTTCCAATCGTCGGGTACTCGTTCTTCCTGCTAGATGGTGGTAGCTAGCCGATGAATACAACTTATCAGCGTGTCGCTTCCAGTTTTTAACAGCTCGGCTGGTAAGCCATCGGTTCCTGCTTACTTATTATTCTTCAGTCGGTTTATTGCTGTCTTTACCTCATCTTTGGCTGGGCGGTATACATTCAATACCATCTTCTGGGATTGGATCTGTGGTATCTTCGCCGTCTTCACTACCATCGGATACCAACAGTTTGGAAAAATGTTCTTTCCATATCCCGAGCACACTATCTGTATCAGTTACCAAATTACCTTGCTGGTCCCTACAGGAAGATGTGCCTGTACCAAAGCCATCAGTTTGATGTTTCACTCTTTAGTAGAACTTTCGGACTTCATTCTGGCTCCTGTACATCACGATTTTTCACACTCCCGCCTTTCCATTTCTCTTTTTTCTGAGGAAAAGACGTTTCTCTACACTCCTTTTCTCCCGATACCTCTCTCGTGGAATATGCTGTGGCTATCTGTTGTGTTTGCAGCCTACCGATGTCCGTTGTAACTGTTCGTGCTTTATTTGCAACGTTTAGATGGGTACGTACCTTTGCTGCAACAAGGTAGTGTTCCGAATCTATGTTTGCTCCTCGAAACGATCGTACATCCAACAAGCTCGATGAATGTCTTCCATCTATCACAACATGATCAATTTGATTACTTGTTCGTCGATATGGAGACAGCCAGGTGCCCTTATGAATATCGAGATGCTTAAATCTGGTACTGCTAACTACTTTTTTTGCAGCTGCAAAGTCTATCAGCCTCATACCATTGTCAGATGTTTCACTGTGGAGACTGAATTTCCCGACTGTTGGGCCAAAGATATTCTCCTTTTCAATTTTGGCATTAAAAACGCCTAAAATAATTTTAATGTCATGGGCATGGCAACGGTCATAAGTTTCTTCTAAGCGCTCGTAAAATATATCTTTGGTCTGTTCGTCCTTGTCTTCAGTGGGAGCATAAGCGCAAATAAAGCGGATGTTGAAGAATTTTGTTTTTAAACGAATTGTAGCGAGTCTTTCACTCAATGGGGTGAAGCTGGAGACCAGATGTTTAACCTCCGACAAACTACAAATCAGTTATCAAACTCATGCTTTGCGTCATGGTAGCTATAATACAGTGCGTCACCTTTAGGTGTTGTTGTTACGCCTTTCCCAATTCATGGTATTTACTGTATGGCTGTACGTCGACCTTGTACTTTTCAAGTACATCTGCCAATGCGTAGACTGCACCTTCTCTATAAAGAGTGCGAACATTCCAGGTGCATATTCGCGGATCATGATCCTTAAAACGTTTGTGGGGTTCGTCAACTTCAAAGTGGTTTGTTTTTCTTTTCTTTCGTTTTTTCATAGTAAGCTGCCTTTTCTAGGGGAAGGTTACTAACCCAACGTCCAAACCAAAGTTTTTAACGTTCTTATGGGTGAACGCGCGGCACATGTTAGCTCACTACCTTTAACGGGTGTTAAAGGCACCCCCCTGGTGACACCACGGGGAGCTCAGTGTTCAAGAGAGGGACCAAGAAAAATCCTGGCTTTGCCATGTTAAGGCCGGTCAGGACCGTTCCTTGGTATTTTTCAGCACCAACGTCACCCACAAAACCAAATTTCAGCAACCTCGGTTTGAAAATTTGACAAAAACTAAAAACTTTAAAAAAATTAAGTTGGGTGGTACCCTTATATGAGGCCTTTGAAAAAAGGTGGACGTATGCTGTCTGATTTTTTGCAAGGAATGTTTTTTACCTGTTATAATGTTTTATATCCTTGGATAAAACTTGCAACATATCGAAAATCCGTGAGTGCCGTTCTATGGAGACCTATACCGACAAATTTCAGGTGGAAAGTTTTATTCCCCTAACGAAGACTACGAGAGCGGTTCGGAAACTTCTTAGCCTATCAATGAAAGAGAAAAATATTTTTATTTTTCAATATAATCTCCTGAAACTTCAATACACTTAGTCCAACGCTTTTCTAGCAACTCTATCTCTTAATTAAAATAGTTTTCCTCAAGGTCTTCAAAATAGTGGTTTCCAACTGTAATTGCATCTTCATTAGAGGTAAAACGCTTGCCAGCAAGGAATTTTTTAGATGTGGGAACAAGTAAATGTCACTGGGAGCTAAATCAAGAGAATAATATGGGTGTTCAAGCAACTCGTACTTTAATTCGTTGATTTTAGCCATTGTTAAAACACTGTTGTGCGCTGGTGCGTTGTCTTGATGAAAAATTATTTTTTTTTTTTTTTGTTGTAAGCCAGGACGTTTTTCTCGAATTTGTACATTTAATTGATCCAAAAGGTTGCAATAGTATTCTGAATTTATTGTTTTACCCTTTTGCAGATAGTCAATCAATAAAATACCTTTGAAGTCCCAAAAAACCGTTGCCATAACCTTACCATTGAATTGTTTTTGCCTTCTTTGGGGCACTTCCTCCAGCTTCAGTCCATTGTTTGGATTGTTCTTTTGTCTCTGGAGTATAGTGGTGGATCCATGTCTCATCAATAGTTATAAAACGACGCTTAAAATCCATTTTATTTCGCTTAAAACGATCCAAACAAGCTTGAGAAATGTTCATTCTTATGCGTTTTTGATCGACTGTTAACAAATGCGGCACCCATCTTGCAGAAAGCTTTTTCATCTGTAGTTCTTCATACAAAATTAAATGGACTCGATCATTTGAGATGCCCATGATATTAGCAATTTCACGCCCTTTTATTCGTCGATCATTTAATACCATATCATGCACTTTGGCTACAATTTCTGTTGTTGTTGCTGTTTTTGGACGTCCATTACGTGGTTCATCTTCAATGCTTGTACGACCACGTTTAAATTAAGCAACCCAACTTTTACTGTTGCATATGAAGGAGCACTTTCACCTAACACATTCACCATATCATTATGAATTTCTTGTCCCGATAAACCTTTTTTATGTAAATATTTAATGACAGCACGCATTTCTAATTTTTCCATTGTAAAAAAATTGCGGATGCGCCTTTTTTAAACACCTGTTTCTATATGAAGGAGTTGCCAGATCGAAACAAATTTTAACATGTGTTCATAACAGAGATGAAGTTTCCAAAACACTTAACTTTTTTCTGTTTATACCGCGCTTTTTGTGCTAGGCTAAGAAGTTTCGGCGAGTTAATATTTTATATCAATTTTCATCAGTGATTGTACTCTTCGATTTTCTTGAATTGTTTTTGTATTAAACTACGATTAATTACAAAAATTTTAAGTCCTATTTGGTAGTGGGATTCGAATAAATACTATTTTTTTAAATTGGTCAATAAAGTGTTTTCTTTATACCAGTGTTATTTTACCAAAAGAAATTAAAAAAATTAAATTTTTAACATTTGTTTTGTTTTATTTAGGAATTTATCTTAAACATCTGATTTTGATTTTGAAAATGGCTAAGCAATTATTTTACCAGCCGTACAATGAAGGCTGACTTCCGAAACGTCAGTTGCTTTGTATTCGTGCATGAAACTAGGGGTTTTTAGATCGAGTTACCCACTACCGCAATTTCATAAAATTACTCTAGAATGGAACTAGATCTAAGAACCCATAGTTTCATGCACGAATACAAAGCAACTGACGTTTCGGCATTCAGCCAAACTAATAGAATTGATAATCAAATGACCATAGCTTGGAAATCATATGAGTGGACATTCAAATAATCTACCAATTTTTTTTATTTAAATGCGAAGGAGGATTGATTTTAAATAGCTAAACTTGTCGCGGGCACAAAAAACTTCATTCAGTAATACCCACTAATGCTGGTACAATAATAAGTTTTTAAGGTGTTTAAGATGAATTCCTGAATAAAACAACAAACCCACTTTTAATAAATGGTAAAACAACAAATTTTGCCCAGTGGTTTATAGGAAAAACTTTATTGAAAATTTTTAAAAAAATTAGAAAAAGTTGTAATTATTCGAATCCCACTACCAAATAGGACTTACATTTTTTGTAATTATTCGTAGTTTAAAACAAAACAAATTTCAAGAAAATCAAAGTGTACAATCATTGATAGAAAATTATTTTAAATTTTAAATCGCGAAAATTGCATCCAAGCCCACTGTGCAATTTTTTTCCATTTTTAATTACATAGCTTTTAAACAATAGCAGGGTGCCACCGTGGTGCAATGGTATGCACACCCGCCTTGCACGCAGAAGGTCGTGGGTTCGATTCCCCGGCCAGGCAACATCAAAAATTTCAACGGTGGCAAAATACCCCTCAGTAATGTTGGCGACATTTCCTGAGTATTTCAGCCATGTAAAACTTCTCCATAAAGTGGTGTCGTAAGGCACGCCGTTCGGACTCGGCATCAACGCGGCACAAAATAAAGCAAATCAAAAACTACTTTTGAAAAAAAGTGTCCCCCATATGTACTTTATAGGATCTCTACAGAATGACAGAGTTAATTATACCTTTCATATTTTGGTGGAATGTATAAAAAATTTAAATTTGTATATTCGAATTTCGAATATAAGAATACAATAATAGATATTCAGGCAATAACTTTAAAGGGTATCTGATATTCGTTTCCATCGAATATAAGTTCATTCATGGAAACTTTTGTAATTGTATTGGGGCGTTGAAGCTACACCAATTAGCACACCAAAAAACTATTTAGCACCACAAAAATGACAACGCCACTTACTTGAAGTGTTCCGCAGCTAAACACATAGAAGTTTGGGGTTCCTGCACACATACACACACAAGGATGGGGTGATTAACGATTGTCTCCCCTAGTAACTTACCGCTATTTACAAGATTTCACTTTTGTGTGGAGCTAGCTAGTGATTGTGTTTCTTTATTTCATTCTCACTTGCAATGCTTACAACGACATCATTACGGAAGAGGGAGTGACGTAAAAAGACCAGACATAAATCTATGTCTGCTGTGATTTGAATTTTTCTGTCTCCGTTTGCATCCGTCCACATTGTAAGTTTCAACGCTATCACCGATGTGTATGATGCCTGCTGAAATACAGTTTTTGCTCCTCGGTTTACTAGCCGGCTCCCTTCAATGTCGATCTGTACTGATGTGGTGTTGATGTCAGGCACTAACAAAAGAACAATTTGAATAATTGTTCGGGAATTAATTACCAAATAGGTCAGAGTTGACATTATTTGCTAATTTTGGATTTAATGATGGTATTTGTTCAATTAAGCGAACACTAATTGCATTGAAATTGAGGTTTTTTCAATGCAAACGATTAAGAATCTAGTGATTGTGGCGTCAGTGTGGAAAGAGGTGTGCTTTAAACAAATGCGATGAAAATTGTATTTGACCAGTGAAACCTTTAAATAATAGAGACATTAGCTATTTAAGCGCCAAATATAAGCATTTAAATGTTTTCAATTTTGTTCTATAAAAAGAAGACTGACAATAAAATTGAATTGAACTGCACTTCTTCTGTGATATTATCATTTTATTGTCACGTGGGACTGCTCAGCTCGACGAGGCATTCATTTTGGTAAATGTGGGAATACGACCATTATTTCGATGTAATAAACAATTCACATGTCCTTACTTCAAGTTCCTGAAGCCAATATCCACTCAAGCAACCCACAGCAATTCCGGAAACTCAGCGATGCATTTCCACCGAATAAATATGTAACTGAAAAATATTTTCAATGAAATTCAAAAGAATCGTTTCACCCTTCCTTCCTCCAATGAGCAGCGTTGAGCATCATCAAATCGAACGAAATGAAACGTTTATAAAACACAAATACCATAATTAAAACTGTATGTTTTTGTTAATATCTAATTTGATAATTGGTTGTAATTTATGGCCTTGTTGCCGCAACGTCATTATTCATACAGCGGAGCAAAGCAGATCATTTTTTCGGGAGTCGTTTTCCATAGGCCTAAAACTGTCGTCGGCGAGATGATTCTGTCTGCCAGTACTGCCTGCCTCATTTCTGAGAAATGAAGACATCTGAAAACATGAATGAATGACAATGATCAGCAGCTCGGCTAAGGAGACTGCTTAACAGTCGTTTGTTTGGAAAGCAAAGTTTTTTTATTTTCACGTGGAGGTGGGGTGAATGTTGATGGAGAAGAAAATAAAATTATGATTTTCTGTTAAGAAATTATGTTGGACGGTGCGTAACACGATTGTATATTTCTTTTTGGTTTTGTTGTTCTTGTTGTTGTTCTGAATGAATTTATGATTTAAGTGTCATATTAAGATTCTTTAAGGAATTACAAAGAGGTCATATAATTAGCATTTTTCAGGATGGAAATTCTGATGTATTTCTAGACAGTAAGTACTTATGAGTACGAACTAATAAGCAAACGCAGCAAATAGCATAATCCGCTCGGCTTGCCCCATCAGCACAAGAAAAATTATTGTTTATCTATCATGATACAACCAGGAGTATGAAGTAGGGGTATATTCCTTTGCGAACAAAGAGGCCACATGCCCAATAGAGTGAATATGGGCAAAGCAAAGACAAAGGCAACATAGACAGGAGTCGACACACGGATAAGATATATTCATCAAGTGGTTAGCAGCATCTATTTAGAAGAACACATAACCAATGATTTGAAGAAAAAATATATATGCCCCGTTCACAAAATCTAATTCCCATCGCATACAGGATATTACTGAAAGTAGTGTGTGGCGTAATCAATGCACCATGATATATTCTGAACTAAAATATAATAATTATTTTTATACCCTACACCACTATGTGAAAAGGGTATTATAAGTTTGTTTTGGAAAAATTCATGTAACACCGCGAAATATCCGTCGGAGACCCCCAATGTGGTATACCAATCTTCATATCTCGGCGAGATAAAGCGATTTTGAGATGTGTGTCCGTCTGTCAATTATAAATTGTAATCAATCTCCAGCCCGCAATTATGGACCGATCGTCACGAAATTTGGTATGGAGGTCGGTTTCACATCAGAATAGATCGCTATTTTAATTGGTGATGATCGTGAAATGTTTAGCGGGTGAAATGGACCAAAAACATAATTTTTATCAGATTTTGTAGCTGCTCTGTAGGTCGCATTAATAGTCCGATCGCCTCGAAATTTTAAATAAGATAAGAGTATATGACAAAGAAGATGCCTGCAATTTGAGATGGCGATCAGATAATATTTAGAGGGTTAAATGGACCACAACTTTTGTGTGAAAATTGTGAAAATTTTTAATAAACAGCTTATATCTTTGTTCCTGAAAGACACCTTCCCCACTCGTGAGTTATATTTGGAAGACGATCTCTTGACCTTTCAATTGATGTCAATTATGTTGATGTACGTGATCAGATAACAGAGTTATAGCCTAATATATCCAGTTTTTTGTTTGTAGTGTAATCATAAACCCGCTAGAGGTCGCAATTATAGATCAATAGTCACGAAATTTTGCATGATTATCTGATATTATTTAGCGGTTGACATAGACCATTACTTTTGTATGAAAAATATACAAATTTTATTTTTGGTCCATATTTTAATTCCTGGACACATATGACAAAATAACTACTGATCTTTCCCCTGATGCAAATTGCAATAATGTGTCTGCTAGATAATGCACCTACTGCCTGATATATAATGTGTTTTGTGTAGAGAAGTGCAATTTCCTCCCATGCTACAAATTGTCTCTATCATGACAGAGAAATTTTCAGTTAGTTGTCAAATTGGATTTTTATACAAATATTGCAACATGGGGTCGCCTCGCCACCTATTTTATACCTCAGGATTTAGGGTAAAGATGTGTCTCATCCAAATATTGGTTTTAGACCCCAAGTATATTTGGACGAAATTCGTTTCAGACAATTTGGAGTCTATTTAGCGCTGTCCGTTCATCTGTCTCTCTTAATGTCTAGCTGGCTGGATTAGAAGCTAATTTTATACAACGTAATATTTTGCCCAAACTTTGTTCAAGTTCGAATGTAGGCTATGTCGGTCCACACCTCCCCCAAAAAAGTTCAAAATTGTTTTCGAAAATTTGTGTAAACGATAACTGGCGAAGTGAACAATCGATTTGCTCCAAACTTTCCGTATATTATTATTCCTTCCAGATATAGATCGGATAAGACTATATCTCCCACACAAAATTCGGAAAAAAGAAATTTAAGAGTTCCCTCCAATCGTTTTGAATTTTTTCAGCAGATTGTACTTGCGCCGCAAATCCGCAAGCTAACTCTCACGGGGATTTTCTGATTGGTCGAAACTTTACACATCGTATTATTTCATCCAGTCATGTGTCAGATCGGAATATGGATAACATCGGTCCGTCCTTCGAGTACCTCCCACACAACATTTGGGAAAAGTGCAGTTTGAGGACCCGTATCAGATCTATTTGATTATTATTTTATTTTATTATTTTATTTTTTTTTTTTGAAGAAGGTTCTTTTTACGATCCGTATTCTGGTCCTTTTCCCGGGGTAAGTCATACTTCCTGAGATAATAGTCCAGAAGATCCAAAAACCCCTGACGGCTCCTAAAATTACAAATCTGAAAAAAAATTCTCAAATATTTCCAAAACTTAGAATTTAGCTTACTAAAATTGATTTGGTTTAGCCCCCTATTACGATACCTACAGATTCCACGTATTTTGAAGCAAATTCGTGTTACAAAATAAATGTATTTTTAGAAGCTGAAGGTATGTCTCCGTTAGCGCAGCTGGCTTATACTATCTTCTTTGCTGTATAATTGAATATGAATAATTTTGAGATTTATAAATTTGTTTGCATGCAAAATTTTTGAATTTCTATTCATTGTTAGTTATTTCTACCGGTATAAAATATATTTTAGATATTACAATATATGCCCACAATGAACTATTTTCGAAGCATATGTGAGGTACAAGTGCACAATTTTGGACGATAGATCTTCAATCAACTCCCAATTTTCCCAATTATCAAATATACCAAATTGCGTGGTATATATGTATTTATTGTAGGTGTATTCCAAAGAGGAGCCTGACATTCAAAGTTAATTTTTTCAATATTATTTAGAAATGTATAATTTATATATTTTTCCACAAACATCCCAGTTAAGACAAGGGAGGATTCTCTTATATCAATGGATTCATATTATGTTATTGATATGTGACCTAGTTTTTATCGCCGAGTCCGAAGGGCGTGTCCTAAGTTGCCACTTGTAGAGACGTTTTTTTGCTGAAATAATCAGGAAATATCGCCAACATTACTAATGGGTATTTTGCCACCATTGACAATTTGATGGGAATCGAACCCGGACATTCAGCGTGCAAGGCGGTTGCACATAGCTAATTCCTACAGGTTGTGGTGTAGGGTATCGCATGGTCGGCCCCGTCCGACTATAGTCTTGGCTTACTTGTTTTTACTACGAAAGTGCCTACATATGTCTTTAATTTGTGGTGGTCCATTTTTTTGACCACGGCGCATCCTTAAAGTTTTTGACCACTGGGAACCAAATCAGTCCAATTTCAGCCGAAATGACGAGGTTGCGATCGCAGCAAACGTTTTAAGGACCATTCTCTGCGCATCTGCACCTTGAATGTTCGCACTCTTTATAGAGAAGATGCTGTTTACTCATTGGCAGATATACTTGACAAATACAATGCCGATATTACTGCCATACAAGAAATACGGTGGATTGGGAAAAAAGTCACAACAACGCCTAAAGGTGACGCACTGTATTATAGCTGCCATGACACAAAGCATGAGTTGGGTTGTGGATTTGTAGTTGGTCGGAGGTTAAAATATCACGTTTCCAGCTTCACCCCAGTGAATGAAAGACTTACTACAATTCGGATAAAAGCTAACTTTTTCAACATCAGTTTTATTTGCGGTCATGCTTCTATTGAAGATAAGGACGAACACTTTAAAGATATATGTGGGAATTTCTGAGTGAAATCTGACAATTTTTCAAAAAGTGGTTTTTGATTCCCATTATTTTCTTGTATCATTGTACTCTTCGATTTTGTTTAAAATTCAATTACAAAATTTTAAGTCCTAACTGGTAGTGGGATTCGAATGATTATTTTTTCCAAATTTTTTAAAATTTGTAAAGAATTTTGAAATATGAAAATATACTGAAATGCTTTGCAGAGCATTTCAGTATATTTCTGCAAAGCATTTCAGTATATTTTCATATTTCAAAATTCTTTACAAATTTTAAAAAATTTGGAAAAAATAATCATTCGAATCCCACTACCAGTTAGGACTTAAAATTTTGTAATTGAATTTTAAACAAAATCGAAGAGTACAATGATAAAAATTTATTTTAAATTTTGAACCGCGAAAATGTCTTGTGTGCAAATTTTTTTCTATTTTTTGTTAAATAACTGACAAAACAACAAAGAATACAAAAAATATTTTTTTCAAATTGGACCAATATTAAAGGAGTTATGAATATTACATTGGATGTAGTTTAGTCAAAAAAATTTGAAGCAGCATTAACACACCAGAAAATAATGGAAATCAAAAACCAAAAAAAAAAAACATTGTTCCACAACATCTCATACGGGACAAGGGAGACTTCTCTCATATCAATTAGTGCACCCCGATTCATATTTAGCTCAATGATGTGGGACCTACTGTTTATCGCCGAGTCCGAACGGCGTGTCTTAAGACACCACTTATGGAGAAGTTTTTCAATGCTGAAATACTCAGGAAATGTCGCCAACATTACTGAGGGGTATTTTGCCACCGTTGAAAAATGTTTGATGTTGCCTGGCCGGGGAATCGAACCCCCGACCTTCTGCGTGCAAGGCGGGCGTGCATACCATTGCACCACGGTGGCACCCAAAAACCACTTTTTGTAAAAGTGTCCGATTTCACTCAGAAATCCCCAAGTATTTTACGAACGCTTAGAAGAAAGATATGTCTCTTATCCTGCCCATGACATGTAAATAATTTTATGCGATGTCAAAATTTGAAAGGAGAATATCTTTGTCCAAACCGTCTCCACAGTGAAATATCTGACAATGGAATGAGGCAGTCTACCAGCCTCATAATTATTTTAAATGTCATGGGTAGGATAAGAGTCATATCTTTCTTCTAAACGGCAAAAAACGTGGCAGTTAGCAATATCACATTTAAGCATCTCGAAATTCAAGAGATAGATGGAAATCATTCATCAATCGTTCGGAGAAACAAACATAGACTCGGATAAAAATACATAATTGTTGCAGGAAAGGCTCGATTGAACGTAGGAAATAAATTACGAACAGACAAAACAGGAAATTCGACATCGGTAAACTGCAATCACAACAAGTAGGCACATCATATTCCACTCATCTGGCCTAATTGCTTAACCAAAGCACTCTTCGTCCCGATAACATATCAACGCAGTGGCAAAGTATCGCCCACTCCATGCAAACACTCCAATACTTGGATACCAGAGACCAAGAAAGGAGATAGACTATGTGCTCTAATTATAGGGCCATAAGTCTGCTCCACATTGCGTATAAGATAGTGACAGGGACGAACGACTAAAGCCGATGGTCAACAAAATAATTGGGTCATATCAATGCGGCTTTAGACCTCGCAGTCCGCCATTGACCAGATACGAGTATTTACCCTGCGGCAAATCCTGGAACAGATGCAAGAGATGCAGATCGACACCTACCACCTTTTTGTCGATTATAGAGCAGCCTTCGACAGACCCTTACGTTCAAAGTGATTTCAAGCCGTGTCTGAATTTGGTATCCCCGAAAAGCTCATTCGGCATTGTAAGATGACATCAGCTGATACCCGGTCCTCAAGTCTAAACCGTTCAGTATCAAAAGAGGTTTAGACAAGGATACAGCCTTTTGTACGAGGTGCGAACGTCAACTGAAATGGCACAGTTTACACCAATAGTTTCGTAGCCCAAAAGATGACTAAATACGGAGTTTCAGCCATTGCGGTGAGGCCCAACCTTCAAAATACCGAAAATCGGGAGGTACCGTTTATGGGGGCTATATCAAAACGTGAACCGATATAGCACATTTACAATATCAAACATTTAGCAGACAGACGGACATGGTTACATCGGCTTAGAATTTTATGATCATCAAGAATATATATACATTACTAGCGGACCCGGCGAACTTCGTCTCGCTATTAAGGAATAAAATTTCATACAAAAATTCAATTTTCGATTTTTCCAATTTTCCGACTTTTCCAGAGAGATTTTCCAAAATTTTCTTCCGTAAAGACCTTCTCCTCGAAAATACGAATAACTGACAAAAAATTTAACAGAAATCGGCCTAGCCGTTCTCATTTTATGAATTACTATACATTTTTTACACCATTTTTATATATATAGATAGGGTCTCCCATGTTTTTGGGTTAAATGGAAAAATTAGGGGGTAGGAATTCCAATCAAAAAATGTTTCCTTTTTTGGGTCGGTCTAGTGTACTACCTTCAATCTACGTAAAATCTAGAGGTACCTCCGTATTGGCAATATATTGAAAGATGAACCTATATTGATCATCTTCTGTGTGGAGGTTTTCTACCCATTGAGAATCCGAAATACGAAGTACAGTCGCTACAGTGACATCAAGCGGTATCGTTGTACCTTCCACAGAATCCACAATACTTCTTCTATGAGGGCTATCGACAATTCTCCGTAGGAAGACTATGTACCGAATTTTACCTATTCCTCTAGGATAATGCGTTTAAACCTTGAAAATACCGTAAATCGGCGTTACCGTTCTATGAGGCTAGATCAAAATGACACATTTTGTAGACCCAAAATATCAAATTAATGCCATTTCGGTAAGATAATACAGCTAAAACCTTCAAAATATCGAATATCGTGGGGAACTTTCCTATGATGGCTATATTAAAACGTAGACCCATACTGAAAAATTTCTGGAGCAATGTTTTGTAGCCCCAAGAAAGACCAATTACCCAATTCCACCCATTTCGGGTAGAAAACCTTAAAAATACCGAAAATTGGGAGAAAGTTTCGTAGCCCCAACGATGACTAAATACTGAACTTCAGCCATTTCGGTAAGGTATTGAGACCCCAACCTTCAAAATACCGAAAATCGAGAGGTACCGTCTATGGGGGCTATATCAAAACGTGAACCGATAAAGCACATCCTCAATACCAAACATTCAGCAGACCGACGAACATGGTTATATCGGCTTAGAATTTTATGCTGATCAAGAATATATACACATTATAGGAGACACGAATATTTTGATGTGTTACAAATGGTATGACAAATATGTGTATATTATGGTGCATCAGAACCCTGGAATAATTTTCGTGAAGCACATTGTTATGTTTTTGGTCCATTTCACTCCCTTAATATTTTACGATCATCACGAATAACTGTAGGTATCTATTTTAGTCGGAAAAAATCGTGACGATGGGTAAATAATTTCGAAGGGACACCCATATCATGATCGCATTATCTTGTCGAAATATTGAAATTGGTATACACCAAAACGCGAATATTTCTGGGTGTACATGTATTTGGGAAAAAAAGTTTAATACCCTTTCCACACTGTTGTATAGGGTATAACCAGGGAACTGATAATACTATGTGGCGGGATCCGAAACTGTAGTCTTCTCTGCCTTGGTAAAAATCCAAAAACCAAATACTCTCTCTGTCTCTCTAATCTAATCATTTATTTTCTAATTAAACATCTTTCTCGATTTTGACCAACTATTAAACACTTAAGTGTATTTATATTTAACATATTCCTATTTTAGTATTATAATGCAGTTTTAAAATTAATGAAAGGTGTAAAGTTTATTTTGACTCCCATATTATATATTAACATACATCTGTACATACTTTATAAATCCACGGAGAAATGTTTTCATGATTAGAGCTATAAACTTAATTATCCCTAAATTACTCTTATACTACTGCTTTGAGAACGTCTATATCTACATTCCTTTCTTTGTACTTTCTTTTACAAAACTTATGCGTCCCCACAACCCACATTCTCCAATTTCCATATAACCACAGCAATTTGTCCAAGTCCTAGGCAATATTTTAAGAAATCAAACAATTTTTCAGAAACCCATTCACCCACCACAATGTCTACAAATTGAAATGAGAACGTTCGCATCTCCAATTACACCCTTTAACGCCAACAAACTAATTAGTCAAAGTTGGAAATGCAAGTCCCAATACATCATTCGAAAACATAACCCAAAACATCGAAAGAAGAAAGAGGTCAATGGACATCACAGCCACTCAATGTGGATGCAACCACAACTACAACAACATCAGTTAAGAGTTTGTTGCTTAAATTACCTAATATTGTTTCACTTCATGGATGTTGTTGACATCTGAGATACCAACATCTGAAGTGTTTGGTTTTAGTTTAGAATGTGCTATTATGTCTGATTTTGAAGATTTTAAATGTTGAGGGCGGTACCTTTTAGAAAACAATATTTTAGGGAATGTTCTTTCGAGCAGCAACACAGGAAAAATACGTGCATTATTATGAAATGAAGCAAATACAGATGTTTCGAAATTTTGTTCACCTTAAAAATTAAAAAAATAAAATATTGTATTGAAACTGAATTTTCGGGGGATACTAGTGGTTGGAAGATTTGTGTTAAATGTGTACAAAAAATAATTAATGACTATGACTGCATATTTTTCCCAGCGCATAAAAAATGAATAATGAAATAGTGATGCCAGATGTGTCGATAGGATGGGACAATCTTTTTGAATATTAATAACTCCCACTTCATAGATAATGATTGGAAATTGAAAATAATAAAAATAATAATATTAATAATAATAATAATAATAATAATAATAATAATAATAATAATAATAATAATAATAATAATAATAATAATAAAAATAATAATAATAATAATAACAATAATAATAATAACAATAATATATAAATTCTGCCAATTACTTCTGATAGATGAATTCAAAGCTAAATTGATGAAATTGATTCTAATTCCAACTGCAAAAACGTTCTTCCACAGAAGATGACAAAGTTTTAACCACTGAAAAAATTCTTTAAAATGTTAGCTTGCAAGAAAATCGCAGCTTTAAAGATGGAAAACAGGTCTCAGATACTGAAAACAAATTTTTGACTACAATTTTTTTTTTTAGGTTCTGAAGAAGAATCGAATTTTATCAAATAAATCCCATTTAGTAAGAAACCATTACCCCAAATTCTTCTCCTTTCCGAATTTGGTGGCATCTCTCTCTTTTTATGAACTAAAACAGAAAAAACAGATCATTAACTTCAATTCCACACACAAGAACGAACACCATCTGAAAGCAAAAAGAAACTAAAAAAGGGACGAACTTCATGGACATACACACGAGTCACGTGATTTATACGATTCTGGTGACAAACACTTGAAATGGTGATGATTTATAATGAAGATACATGAACAAGTATTAATTATGCCATATTCAAATGTGAACCAGGGATACCCTTACATATGTAGCTCAAAATACTTGCACACACTCTCTCACCCACCACTTCACTCCTTAGTTGAGTGTCCGTCTGGTGATTATGTTGCCTTTATGACAGGGTTTCGCATCATTTCATCTACTTGAATCCCGAGTGCAAAATAAGTTATGAGTGTTTGTTTTCTTTTTGTTGTTGTTTTCCTGCAGGATAATCTTCCATTTAATGAGAAATTATTGGTTTTGTATTTGGTTGGGTATTTCCTTGAATAAACTTTTTTTGGAAAATTTTACAAACTTAGTTTTGTTATTAAATTTACCTCAATGGAATAATATTTGGCGCATTGAAATACGCCAGTCGACATTCGAGATAATCGATTTGCGTCAAGAAGACTAAAAATCGAAGTCCACAGTTTTTATGCTAAACAATGTGGAAAGAGTTTAATTAGGTTGTTTCGTATTTTTTGCTGTGCTGTATGTAGGTCGCAATAATAGTCCGATCGGACTATTAAAGTTTGAGTTTATGACAAAGATAAATCTTGCAATTCAAAATGATTAAAAAATGAGTATATAATATTAAGAGTGTTAAATGGCCAAACTGTTGTGTGAAGAGTTTTAATTAACACCCAATATTTTATCTACAGGAATACACATCTGACCAAGTTAGATATATTTGGAAGGGGAGCTCTTCCCAATAATATCAATTATGTTGATGAGCGTGGCCAGATCAGTTACAGTATACATACTAGGCCGAGGCGATTTATATAGAAGGAAAACCCCTTAACGGGAACGTCGCGTTTCTCATTCCTGCGATTGTACTGAGCAAAAAAGTCTACTAGATCATATCGACGCCTCCAAACAATAGTATGCTAAGTCGATTAAGCATGTTTTCAAGTTCTTTACATTTTTATATTTAACGTCCTTTAACTTAAATTCTGTCAAATTTTGGTAATAATCGGACAATCCGAACAGAAGTTATAAACAAATATTTACTTAGCATAGTACTGAAGGTCAACGAAATTTCCAAACTTTTAGAGCTTTTCCTGCAAAACTCACTGCTCAGAATTAACAAACTATTATTTGGAGGTGTCGAACGTCCTTTAACTTAAATTCTGTCAAATTTTGATAATGATCGGTCAATCCGAACAGAAGTTATAAACAAATATTGACTTAGCATAGTACTGAAGTTCAAAAAAATTTCCACACTTTGAGAGCTTCTCCTGCAAAACTCACTTTTTTGACTTAGCATACTATTATTTGGAGGTGTCGATATGTCTACGGTGAAAATCGAGCCTCCCGATATTGACTTGAAGTTTTTTATCCACAAGGCCAAAACTACTAGATATTCGATTTTCAGTACAATCCCAGGAATCAGAAATGTGACGCGTCCATTAAGGGTTTCAAATCGCCCGGCCTACTACGTACATCAGTCTTAATTGTTCGTAGTGTAACCATAATCAGATGACACCAACTTTTGCGAGATCTGTAGACATTTTCCTATATTTCCAATAATATTTTGTGTGGATCCGTGAAGATCAAGATATATAAAAGTAAACATCATCTATACTTCTGATGGCGGACTGACTAACTGACTGATAACACTGCTCAACAAAATTGGAAAAGTTCAATGTTTCAACCGAAATTTTTATGTTTCTAACTGAAATCGGCGTGTTATTTTCAAATCCGATCTCGGTTTTTCTCCATCAGCTCTTGTTCTTGAGATATAGCTCAAAATAGCTTTTTACGAGTTTACCCAGAATTTCGTTATTTTCGGATACAAACAAATATTTGTATGTGGGTTTTTCGACATTAATGTATCAATAACATGTTGTACGCTCGATACAAAAAGTTTTTGAAATAATTATGGTGAATATACATATTATATAATATTATGGAATAGGAGTCGTAGGAATTTGAAGTTTCTCGATCAAATATGCCCAATTTTCAGTTGAATTTCAATTTCATTTTGCACCATCTCTCTTCATTCCTTCGTTATTCTTTAGTTTTTTATAAAACTAAGAAGAAGCTGTCAATTTATGCCAAATTGTTAACGTATTATAGACAATTAAAGTCCACAGCTTTCAGAAGGTCTTATTTCCCCGGTATTAAAGTCATAGTTCGACCAATTTTAGCGTTTTAAACTTGAAATAGTTTTTATTTATTCCAATTTTAAAGAATCGTAACAGTAGCATTCAAAATTTACAATTTTACTCAAGTTATTAAAAAATGTGCTATTCCGATGAAACAATTTAAACCGTATAACTTTTGGGATTTTTGAAAGAAAATTAAAAAAAAAATTATAACGGTACGTTATCGATGCCAAACATTCTGATGAAAGATACTTCATAAAATTACAAACCAAGGTATATAAACTTTGCCGAGGCTATTCCACGGATATTGACTAAACTGAAGTAACAAAAAGCAATTTGAAATGTGCTATTGACATGAAACAGAGTATACATAGTTCACAATATTTTAGATACAAGTTTGACATTTGGAACAGAGTATAGTATATTAGTCCTTGGATGTTTAGAATTGAAAATTAACCATATCAGACCACGTTCGGAGTACTACAATAGTTCCGCCCTGTATTTTGAAGTTTTAAACCAAATTGTCAAAAATAATTGCCAATAAGTAAAAAATCCTTCCAATGAATATTACCCATTAGGCCGGGGCGATTTGAAAACCTTAATGGGCCCTTCGCGTTTCTGATTCCTGGGGTTGAACTGAGCAAAAAAGTCTACTGGACCATACATCTACAGTGAAAATCGAGCCTCCCGATTTTGACTTTAAGTTTTTTATTGACGTTTTTTGGATATTTTGGCATATAACAGCCAAACCATTGAGACTTTCGATCCAACACAAAGACAAACATTGTAGCCAAGACAATAATTGAAAACTCTCTAATACATCGCAAAAGCATTGAAACGATCCTTCAGGCAGTTTTGGCCTTAAGAATGTGCAAACTTTTCGGAAAATGTCGATAAATGACATTGTGCTACAAAATTTGACCCGAAAAATATTCAAGTGTTCTGATGCAAAATTATATCGTGTTGGAATCCATGGACAACGACAATGTCTTTATTTCGTTTGGGTCACTTCGTTTTATTTTTTTATAACGGTAAAAGTAGTGAAAATCTGGGTTTCTTACATTTTCAAATTTAAACGGACATATCTTCTTTTTTTCACAACGGATTTCTAGTGATCCTTCTTCCTTTTAAAGGGATGAATAATGTCTTTTGAATAAGCTATTATTGTTTTAAATCGGTTAACAAATGGCTAAGTTATAGTGGTTTATGTCTGAAAAACCCCACAAAAAACCTATAAAGGAATATCTCATAATTTTCAAAAATATAATGTTTTTTTGTTTTGTTCAATATTTATTTTGAAAATTATGAGAAATTCCTTTATAGGTTTTTTGTGGGGTTTTTCAGACCTAAACCACTATAACTTAGCCATTTGTTAACCGATTTAAAACAATAATAACATTATTCACCCCTTTAAAAGGAAGAAGGATCAAAAGAAATCCGTTGTGGAAAAAATAAGATATGCCCGTTTAAATTTGAAAATGTAAGAAACCCAGATTTTCACTACTTTTACCGTTATAAAAAAATAAAACGAAGTGACCCCAACGCAATAAAGGCATTGTCGTTGTCCATGGATCCCAACACGATATAATTTTGCATCAGAACACTTGAATATTTTTTGGGTCAAATTTTGTAGCACAATGTCATTTATCGACATTTTCCGAAAAGTTTGCACATTCTTAAGGCCAAAATTGCCTGAAGGAGCGTTCCAATGCTTTTGCGATGTGTTAGAGAGTTTTCAATTACTGTCTTGGCTACAATGTTTGTCTCTGTGTTGGATCGAAAATCTCAATGGTTTGGATGTTATATGCCAAAATATCCAAAAAACGTCAATAAAAAACTTAATGTCAAAATCGGGAGGGACTTTTTTGATCAGTTCAATCCCAGGAATCAGAAACGCGAAGGGCTCATTAAGGTTTTTTCCTTCCACACAAATCGCCCCACCCTATTACCCATATATACCTTTCGGTGTATCCCAGAAATTTCAACCACATTAGCACTTATCTGGCTTTTTGGGTTCTAATTCCCGCAAAGAATTGCTAATATAGGTCCACGTTTTCGTATCGAACGATTTTTAGTATTTAGAAACTATAAGCCTAATTTAAAAAAAAAAATATCGCCTGTAATATGAATTTTGGAAATATTGTTGATGGGAGAACCTCCATGCAGAAAGTGGTCAAAATAGATCCACGTTTGAATACAGGGATTGCATTCGCGAATATGTCGATTGGAGATATACATTGTTTGTGTTTTCACCGTTTCTTCTTCTTTAAAGTACATATCCAGATATCGTGCCAAATTCCCATTAAAAAAGTTTTGTATTATTTTTGCCTTATTAAGTTTTCAATTGAACACATTTTTGACCACGAGGACTGATTCTGATAAGAAGATCTATCTCAAAAACCTTTTAATGTAATTTGTATACCAATTATTAGTTAATTGAAATAAATACCTCCAAAAAGAAGAATAACTCAAATCGAGTCCAGATTAGACTTGTATCGAATATTTCCAATCAAAAATTGTCCAGCTATTGTGAGAAAATAATAGTAGTGGATTTTGCAACTGTCCGTTTAAACGGACGCCCGATTACGAGAAAACTATGACTTTTAAGAAAAAAGTTATTATTACACATGTAAAAGAGGGCTATAGACGAACGGTGCCGACCATGTGATACCCTACACCACTTCCCCTGGTCCTTAGTATTCCTCGGAATTTATTTATATGATTGCTAAGTCCCCCTTGTTCCTTCGAGATTGTTGTGGGAACATATGTATGTATGTATGTATGATTGCGACACGTCATGTATTATTTTAATTATTTCATAAGGGACAGATGGAGCGTTTTGGTTACATAAATATATCACCAATATTTTTGAAAATTTAACATAGCTGAAGCCAAGGTTTACCCTTTTAGAATACGCGACTTGTGATTCTATTTTATATAAATTAAATATTTTTGGATAAAATGAAATGATTTTGGACGTGGCAAAAAATATTGGCCTTAAAAGATAATTTGGGTGGAAGCTGTGGCTATATTTATGTTAAAAAATGGGTAAAAATGGGTTGAAGCCACCATGTATTTTTTTGTTTTCTCTCGATTTGTGAGTAAACCACACTTCTCTCGATTTTACTGTCAAAGTAAAAGTAAAAGCAAACTAAATAAGGATCATCTCACTAATGTATTACTTTTCAAAATTTGAACTGCTTCTACCTTTAAATGATGCTGACATTTTGAAGCCAGATTTACAGTGGTTTTTGAAATTTTCTTCTAATTTCATTCCGCAAACAGATTTTTCAAAAAATTATATACAGGTTGTAGTACTTGCGATTCTGAGTTATTTGATACGACTAATGTGAATGTAGTGTGCACAGCTTCATAGAAATCTACATCCAAATGCGGAAATTTTGTGCGAACATTTTTGTAAAAATCATATTTTTCGGGCCTAATTTTTACAATTGTCATTCGATTTCCTCGTACATGATTGCACATTTTAGGTTTTTACGTTCCGGATCTAATAAATCATTCCCCGTAAAAATCCATCTACTAAAACGGGAGTTACAAGAAATTCCAAAGTAGAAAAATCACCTAAAATTGTTTTTGAAAATATCGCGTATTTTATCGCGTTTTCTGCGGAACGTTTCCACTGCAATGAAAAAACTAGTGCAGCATCTTCGTTTTAGCGGAAACAGAGATTTGAAAAATTCACTGATAAGGGAGCTACATTCATTTTATCCCAAAAAATAGTGTGTGATGCTACATCCACGGTTCTTAATTGATCGCCTTGAAATAGATATACATATATCGATGTAGATTTTCATGGTGGACATTGAAATCGGATGCGGACAAAAATTGTATGCACTTTGCGCAAATTAGCGATATTTTATAGGTATTTTAATGGAAAGATGCAGCTGATGCTACATCTTAGCCACCAAATTAAATTTCGAAAACTATATTCTAATTAAAAGATACGGTATTACTGTACATGAAAATCACATGCGGACAAACTGATTTTGATAATTACGCGATTTACACGTATTTAAAAATGCATATAAATAAAAATGGGTTATTTGACCTCTATTTCCATTTCAGAAGCTTTGACATATATCCCCATCAACCCAATTAGCTTCCCTAATGGGAAAGCTTTAATATGAATGTCAATAAAACAAAATCCGTCTATTTTGTTGGGAGATTTAAGCAATATGAAGGAAGTATTCCTATAAATTTCTACAATATTTTCCACTACATAATGCATGTGAAAAAATATTTTTTTTAACAAAAAATTATTTTTTTGACCGAAATATGTGCTTATTTTGGCTGTAACATCCAAACTATAACACCAATCCGTATGATTGTAGTCTCATTTGATTTGCCGTGAAGTTTGGATCCACAACAATTTTTTATGTAATTTTATGACCACTAAATGGGCCTTAATTTTGAAAAAAAAAGACTTATATTCAATAATTTATCAATTTTTTGTACATTCCGCGAATTCTGTGTAACATTTTGCAGGTATTATGCAATCTACTCGCTGAAGTCATTCGAGAGAACTTTTTTGTAACAATTGTGTTCATTAAAATAATTAGCCTTTTTTTAATATTTTCTTTCTTAAAAAGCGAAATAAAAACGCCATAACTTTTGTCCGCAACAACCAAAAATTGGCTCGCGACCAGATTCGTACTGGGAATTTTTTTCTTAACCTACATATCAAAAATCGTTGATGTAGCGCGAAAAAAATTTATCCTTTTTTTCTGAAATGGAATATGAAATAATTGACAATATTCCTGATATATTTCTTCAAAAAATTAAAAAATTGTGTTAAGAAAAAAATACCAAAGGCCTTTAGAAATAGCTTTTGGTGACTTTAACCGAATCGATCAAAGACGTATAGCAATAAAGACCTGAACAAATGCATTTTCCAAAAACATATGCTAATAGTTCCACATTTTGGTTACAGATGGCTACACAACTCACTGGAATTGATAACAGCAATGCCAATCGTTTTTGATTTCTCGCGGCAGAAAACATTAATGTCGTGTTTTGTGGCTGAAATTTATTTCTTTTCTTTTTTTATAGTTCATTCAATGAAGAAATCAAAAGCGAATGCCGTCAAACTTGAGTTTTAATGTTTTTCTTGTCAATATTCCAATGAGTAACAGTTTTCGTTTAACAGAATGTTGCTATGATGTCGTAGCAACAGAGGTTAACTCCCTCTACAGTTAATTTTTCACAATTGACTTTTCATATCTTATAATTGGTCTGTTCCTTTACTTCTGAAAATGGTAAAACCGGCAAAAGTAGTAAAAGTTGTAAAATGCTCCCATATGAATTGTATTGTGTCTGAAGTAAAGAAACGTTTTTCGAGTAAAAAATGGTAAAACTTGAAGATTCTTGAACGTAAAGGAACAGAGCTAATATTGACATCTTTGAATCGATCAATGAAAGAGATCAATAGCTCGAGGTATTGTATTGCATTACGTCTAATCAAATGTATTGTTACGAATGTAACTGATAGGTTTAAGTTAGTTTAGTTTAATTTCCGTTAATTTAAAAATTTGAATTGTAACCTAAAGTTTTATTACTCAGTTACTTTATTTAAGCAACAACAACAATTATCATGTAGAATTATCTTCATTATTCTAGATGTTCTTTACCTTTCATTAATGTGCTTTTATTTTGTTTTGCCACAATCATGTAATTATTGTTTAGTTTGTTACTTCTTTGCACTTGTTTGTTGTTGTTACGTCATTACTGTGCTTGTCGTCCAATTGTATTCCCCCATGTATGTATGTGAGTATGGTTGTTCGCTTAGTGCGAATGTGCGTCTGTGTGTTCGCTACACAGATTCGAGATGTTACCATATGTGTTCTGGAGGACTCTAGAACAGGGAGACTTTGGGGTATAAATACCGGTGAAATGGCAATGACGGAGTAGTTGTGAATTTTATACCGAAGTGTAAACATCGACTAGTAAAGAAGTAAAGTAAAGCTGTGTACTTAGCTATAACAGTCAGTTCCGAATAAGTGTAATAAAGTAAATAAAGCATTGTAGAAACGTAATCTAAAACGAACCCTGTTTTATTTGGTACAAATCGTATCGGGGAATAAAACAACGTCTACACGGAGATTAGTTAAACCTAATTCCGTAACAATTGGTGTCAGCAGTGAGATTACGATCATCCTACAATGAAGTTTAAGGATCTACGAGTGGAAGACTTGAAGAAGGAGCTAAGTAAGTTGGAGTTGTGTTCTACTGGCAACAAGGCCGAACTACAAAAACGCTTGTTGGAAGAGTTCGAGCGCCGTGGAATGAACATCGATGAATATGAGTTCGACGGTAAGGAGGAAGTCGAGTTATCGGCAAAGGGCGAATCCAGCGTTGAGGAAATTTCGTCGGTAGCTGCCAGGGGTGACGATTTGAAATCAATGCTGGCTATGATGATGCTGGAAATGAAATCTGACAACAGTAAGATGTTAGAAGAGATGTCTAGAAAGAATGAAGAAAATTCCAGTAAAATGATGGAGAAATTAGATGCTAAAATGGAGGAAAATTCCAGAAAGAGTGAAGAATATTCCAGAAAATTGGAGGAAAGATTTGCCAAATTCGACGACAAATTAGAGGAAAAATTAGAAGAGAACTCTAGAAAAATCGCTAAGGGCATGGAAGAGAAATTAGAAGTAAATTCGAGAACAATTAACGAGAAACTCGAGAACATCACTATGGTGATTGAAAAGAGAGTAGAGAACGTGGAGGTACAAATTATAGAGTTAGATAAAAAGATTCTGTCTGTTGACGAGAAATTTCTGGCCCATGATGAGAAATTTGTGAACCTTGAGAAGAAAATGTCGGAACTGGAAATCAAAGGCGGCCCAGTGAGAGCTATTCATAACACGTTAAAAATCAAGCCTCCTGTGTTCGACGGCTCAACCTCTTTCAATGTGTTCAAATTACAGTTTGAGACCGTGGCTACTAGAGATTCTTGGAACGACAATGACAAGGCTGTATCACTACTTATGGCATTGCAGGGCGGTGCTGCTGAGGTAATACAGACTATTCCCGCCGCTTCTAGAAACAGTTATGGAGATATAATGGCTGCTCTTGAACGCAAGTACGGTGGCGAACATAAGCAAAACATCTACCTAATGGAATTAAGGGGAAGAGTACAGAAGCCAAATGAGACCTTACAGGACTTCGCAACGGAAGTAGAACGTTTGGTGCTAATGACGTATCCAGGTGAAAACCATCCATTGTTGGACCGTATGAAAATCGAAACATTTGTGAATGGTATACGTGACGCCGAGATCAAACGTGCAACGTATGCGTCACCAAAATCGTCATTTGCTGAAACCGTGTCGTACGCCCTTACACAAGAGACGGCAAGAATAATCACCAATCCCCAGACTCACAAGGTCCGCAAACTGGATACCGAGTTCGATGAACCCAAATATCGTGTTAACGAGATCGAGGCAGCAATGAAGCGGGTATTACAAGGAAGGTATACGGCAGCACCAACTAAGGCCAAGGGTAGGTGTCACAAAATGGGTCATTTTGCGCGTGAATGTAGAGCGAAGCGCAAGCGATCGAGGTCATCGTCACCATCCCCGTCAAAAGAAAGTAAAAGAGTGGCTCAACGTTCTGCAAATGAGTCACCGTTAAACTAAATCGAGCCAGTCCAGCGGGGCGTGAACTGGCTCCCATCGACGACGGCCCCACAATCTCCATAGCGATTGTACAGCAGAAAAACCACAACCTTACAACAACTGGTTACATCAATGGCGACAAGCGAATTCTGACCTTGGATACAGGCGCATCAAAGTCAATCATCAGATCAGATCTGGCAAAAGGAAAGATAACGCCACTAAATGGAGTCAGGCTGCGCACAGCAACGGGGGAGCCTGCGGCAGTACATGGAAAGATAACCGTGAGACTTACTATTGCAAATAAATCGGTCGATTACGAGTTTATAGTGGCGGATATCGTAGACGAAGTTATCATAGGCGCAGATTTTATGATTGCCTTTGGTCTTAATCTGGATATGAAAGAACTTGTGATGACATGGTCCAATGTGGAAATTCCATTAAATATGGGTTACGAGGAAAACACACCTATTAGACGTCTGACTATGGAACATCCAGAGATTATACCGCCTTGTGCCGAAACATTGATATGGGTACCAATGGATGGAGATTGTGGAGTCGGGAAATTGTGGGTGGTGGAACCAGCAGAGAACAAAAATAGTAACATCTTAATAGCGAATGCCCTGGTGAAAAGCAACGACGATGGATTGATTCCAGTTAGAGTTTTGAACCTGTCAGATAAGCAAGAACAAATTTGCCAATTTTCCGACTTTGGACAATGTACACCAGCCGAAGTTGTAATCAATTTGGAAAATAACACCGAAAAATCAGCAGCCACGGAAAAGAAGCACCTCGATGGTTACATCAAAGAGTGGACACACAACTTATCACCTTCCGAGAAGAACAAGGCCAAGCAGTTATTATGGAAACATGCCTCTACCTTTGCGTCTACAAAAGGGCATCAAGGAAGAACATCGGTGGTGAAACATGAAATAAACACAGCAGACGCAAGACCAATAAAACAGGCCCCAAGAAGCGTTCCACTGGCAAAAAGGGACGAAGTCCAGAAGTTGATAAGCGAAATGGAGGAGAGTGGTGTGATCGAACCGTCGTCGAGTCCCTGGTGTTCCCCAGTAGTACTGGTCAAGAAGAAAGATGGAAGTACCAGATTTTGTGTGGATTACAGAAAACTAAATGATGTCACCAAGAAAGATAGCTACCCGCTCCCAAGAATCGATGACACACTAGACACCTTAGCCGGGACGTCATGGTTCTCTACCCTCGATCTGCAGAGTGGTTACTGGCAGGTAGAGATAGCCGAAAAAGATAAGGAAAAGACAGCGTTTGGCGTTAACGGCGGTCTCTGGCAATTTAATGTCATGCCATTCGGGCTCTGCAACGCCCCGGCCACCTTTGAAAGGCTGATGGAGCGGGTGCTGAAAGGGTTGCAGTGGAAGTCGTGCCTTATATACTTGGATGACATCATAGTCATGGGACAGACCTTCGACGAACACCTCACGAATTTAAGGAATGTACTCCAGCAGCTATCGTCTTCGGGTCTAAAACTTAACCCGAAGAAGTGTAACCTCTTCCAGCGAGAGGTGAAGTTCCTGGGGCACCATGTGACGACGGAGGGCATATCGACGGATAGCGAGAAGATTAAAGCCGTCAGAGACTGGCCGCAGCCTCGAAACCTCCATGAGCTGCGAAGCTTTCTGGGTCTCTGCACCTATTATCGTCGGTTTGTCCCCAATTTTGCCAACATTGCCGCAAGCTTACACCGACTGACTCAAAAAGGGCAGAAATTTCTATGGAGCAACGACCAGGACGAGGCATTCGAAAAACTCAAAGACATGCTCTGCAAAGCTCCTCTTTTGGCGTACCCTGTACCCGGTGGTAAGTTTGTGTTGGACACTGACGCCAGTGCATACGGGATCGGTGGTGTCCTTTCCCAGGAAATAGATGGCCAAGAAAAAGTCATCGGGTACTACAGCCGAACATTGTCAAAGCCTGAGAGGAATTACTGTGTGACGAGGAGAGAGCTACTGGCAGTTGTGGAGAGCATCAAACACTATCACAAATACCTGTATGGACAGCACTTCCTGCTAAGAACCGATCATTCCGCTCTGCGATGGCTGCTCCAGTTTAAGAACCCGGAAGGTCAATTGGCCCGTTGGATCGAAAGGCTTCAGAGTTATGACCTAAGTATCGAGCACAGAAAAGGTGGAAAGCACGGTAATGCTGATGCCCTGTCTCGTCGGCCATGCAAAATTGAATGCAGACATTGCTCGAAAGCTGAAGGCAAAGCAAGTATCATCGATGTCCGGCTACTGCAGGTTGAGTCCGGCGAGGATTGGTCGGCGGAACAAAGAAAAGATCGCACCCTAGGCAAAATAATTTCTGCCATGGAAATGGGCGAACGCCCTAGTCGCAAAGAAATAGCGCCCGAAAGCCCCCTTTTGAAATCATATTGGGCCCAGTGGAACAGTCTACTTATAATAGATGGGTGCCTACATCGTAAGTGGGAGAGCGACGATGGAAAAACTCACCGAAACTTGATTGTCGTACCAGACTCCAAAATAAAAGATGTCTTGTCAGAGTTTCACGATGGTCCAAGTGGAGGACACCTTGGTGTAACAAAGACTGCTGAAAAGATAAAGCAGAGGTTCTACTGGGTCGGCTGTCAGAAATCCATTGCAGACTGGATTGCCAATTGTGAGAGATGTATAAGAGCTAAAGGTCCAACCCGGAAGAGTCGAGGCCACATGCAACAGTATAATTCAGGAGCACAATTTGAAAGAATCGCAATGGATGTGGCTGGACCGTTTCCCATAAGCGACTCTGGGAACCGGTATGTCTTAGTGGTCATGGATTACTTCAGCAAATGGCCAGAGGTTTATGCCATTCCCAACCAGGAAGCCAAGACAATAGTGGATGTGTTCAGCAAGAACTGGATTTGCCGCTATGGTGTCCCATCCGAGGTTCATTCCGATCAAGGAAGAAATTTTGAGTCAGCGATCTTCAAAGAAATGTGTGACACCTACGGAATCAAGAAAACGAGGACAACGCCCCTGCATCCACAATCAGATGGCATGGTGGAAAGATTTAATCGCACCCTGGAAGAGCATCTACGAAAGATGGTAGATAGCGGCCAAAGAGACTGGGATGAACATATTCCAAAATTCCTACTAGCCTATAGGTCGGCCATTCATGACTCCACATCTCGAACCCCAGCCAGGATTTTGTTCGGGAATGAATTAAAGCTGCCTGGTGACTTGATCTTCGGTGCCACACCAAACCCCGAAACTGATAACGATGAAAACAGTCCAAACTCTTTCAGTGAAGTCCACGATGCAGTACGCCATCGGATAAAAATGGTCAGCAACCGCATGAAGGCGAGGTACGATCGAGCGGCAAATACTGATGGGTTCCAAGAAGGGCAACTGGTACTATTGTTTAACCCACAACGGAAAAAAGGACTATGCCCCAAATTACAAACGCACTGGGAAGGCCCCTACAAGGTAGTCACGAAAATAAATGACGTCGTGTATCGCATACAGAAGAGCGACAGCCCTAGATCAAAGATGAAGGTGGTACATCTAGAACGGTTGGCCCGCTATGGAACGAGAACTGTGCCAGGTCATGAGGAATAGGCTTAAGCGGGAGGCAGTGTTACAAATGCCCATACCACAGAGAGGGAACTGTGCCTATTCGGGACGAACAGGCTTAAGCGGGAGGCAATGTTACGAATGTAACTGATAGGTTTAAGTTAGTTTAGTTTAATTTCCGTTAATTTAAAAATTTGAATTGTAACCTAAAGTTTTATTACTCAGTTACTTTATTTAAGCAACAACAACAATTATCATGTAGAATTATCTTCATTATTCTAGATGTTCTTTACCTTTCATTAATGTGCTTTTATTTTGTTTTGCCATAATCATGTAATTATTGTTTAGTTTGTTACTTCTTTGCACTTGTTTGTTGTTGTTACGTCATTACCCCAGCAAACCAATAGTCGGATGTCCGACATATCGAAACAATTTCGGAAGCAAAATCGTTCAGATTTCGTATCGATTTCTATACGATTTTTCGTAGGGGAATTTGTTCAGATTTCGTTCCGATTTCGGAGAAAATTTCGGAAGTAAATTTCCCTTCGAATTTGCTAATGTTTTTCTTCCGATTTCGTTACGAATTCGGATCGATATGTCGGAAAAAATTTTCCCTTCGCACAACAACCACCTTTTGTATATATCTAAAAAGTAACATTTTAGTTTGTTGTCGAAAAACAAAATGGCTGGTTATAAAATTCGCATATACATTTTTTAAATATTTTAAATATAAATGCAACATATGCAACATAGTGCTGATAGACTCAACATATTCGTACACAAAGTTTACATTGTTCTACTATAACTACAAAATGAAAACAACAGTGAAAATCATTAGATATCTTTGAAATTATAATCTTCCAATAAAAAAATGTATCAATAAAAAAGAGGCATCAGAAACATTTTTTTCTTCGATAATCATACGAAATTATTCCAAAATTGTTCAGAAACCTTTACGAAAGTTCGGAAGGTACCTCAGATTTTCATACGACATTATTCCGAAATCGTTCAGAAATCTGTACGAAAATTCGGAGGAAGAAATTCGAATTCCGAATTTCCCAAGGATTTTCTTCCGATTTCGTTGCGAATTCTGACCGAAATCGATCCGATTTCGCTCCGACATTTCGTTCCGAAATTATGTCAACCACTTCATACAACTTTCGTTAAGATATCGTTACGATTTCGGATCAGATATCGGACGTAACCTCCGAAATTTGTTCCGATTTCGTTACGATATCGGTACGATTGGTTTGCTGGGTACTGTGCTTGTCGTCCAATTGTATTCCCCCATGTATGTATGTGAGTATGGTTGTTCGCTTAGTGCGAATGTGCGTCTGTGTGTTCGCTACACAGATTCGAGATGTTACCATATGTGTTCTGGAGGACTCTAGAACAGGGAGACTTTGGGGTATAAATACCGGTGAAATGACAATGACGGAGTAGTTGTGAATTTTATACCGAAGTGTAAACATCGACTAGTAAAGAAGTAAAGTAAAGCTGTGTACTTAGCTATAACAGTCAGTTCCGAATAAGTGTAATAAAGTAAATAAAGCATTGTAGAAACGTAATCTAAAACGAACCCTGTTTTATTTGGTACAAATCGTATCGGGGAATAAAACAACGTCTACACGGAGATTAGTTAAACCTAATTCCGTAACAGTATTATAAAAACTTCAAAAACCCGTACAGCAAAATAATTTGCATCAATTTAAACAATTAGGAATTCCTCTATAATGTTTTGAAAGCTTTTCCATCAAGATTATTTTGTGGCATGAAAGGTAAACGTAGTTCTTTACAAACAAACCGAAACAATAAAGAAATAACCCACTTATAAGTTAGACAGTTATAAGTTAGCTACATTGATTTAATTTGCATGAAGTGAGAGATCAAGAGTTGGTTTTCAAGTTTTGTTTTTGTAATTTGTCCGAATATGCTCCCAGAATTTTGAACACATACCAAAAAGAAATAAATTTGGATATTTTTTCCACACAGTTATGGTCAATTTTAAACGTTAAATACTATCCGATCATTGTCAATAATTATTGGCACTGCCCTTGACCAAAACTCTTACCTAGTACAAAAATTTGTCGGCATTGAACTATAAGTACGACCTGTAGCTTGATTATGATTACATTACACACAACGTACATCAACATATTTGGCATCAATGCAAAGGTCAAGAGTTCCTCTTCTAAATATAACTTACGTGGGTAAAATGAGTCTTCCAGCAATAAAGATATAGTCATAATATGAACAATTTTAACAAATTTAGCCCAAAAGTGTTGGTTGGATCTTCGAGGTAAATTCCTTGACGTAAACTCAAACTTTACTTAAAATTTTACGCCAATCAGACTATTATTGTGACCTACAGAGCAGCTACAAAATCTGAAAAATTCTGATTTTGCAATCATCATCAAAATCTATGGGGGTCTATTCTGGTCTGAACCCGACCTCCATACAAATTTTTTTGACGATTGGACCATAATTGCGGCCTGGAGTTTGATTACAATTTTTAATGGACGGACCGACACACATATCAAAATCGCTTTATCTCGTCCAGATATGAATTTTGGTATACAACATGTGGGGTCTAAGACGAATATTTCGCGATGTTACATGAAGTTTCGGAAAAACAAACAAGAGAAAAAGAAAACATTTTTATCAGGAGTCGGGCGATACAAACAACTACTCATAGACTCCGAATACACTCGCAGTACTGTTTGCGACTACGAAATTCATATTTGGGCTTTGCACAAACATGGTCGAAAAAATATCTCTCAAAAAAATCTCTGCAAAATTTAAGCTAAGTGCTGGAAAAATAGGTTAATACTACGTTTACATTTACGAAATCTACTCGATTTCAACTGTCAATTCCATTGTTCAAACGTCAAATGAAATCCAATCGATTTCAGATGTGTTTTCATTTGACGTATACGCAAAGGAATTGACATCTAAAATCGAGTGGATTTCGTAAATGTAAACATAGTGTAAGTCAAAAAACTCCATATGATACCCCAATGGTTGTAGTTCCGACTTATTTCTATCGTAATTGTAGGAGTAGATGTTTATAGACTCCATGACAACTTTCCAAGGACTATGTCCAAATATTAATCACTTCTGTCGGCACAGCCCAGGCAAACTTATAAAATTCATAAGTTTTGTTTTCTGGAAAACAAGTAAAAAGTATTAGTGGGGTTTGCCGACAGAGATATACCCTCAGCCTGTATGAGTGGAGATTTTTATACAGATAGAATACAGGCTACAAACCAAAATATTTTACCTAAAAATTGTGTAGTCAGGGAGTTTCAACATTTCGTGGCCTTTTTGGACTATAAACTGTCCGAAAAAATATCGAAACATTTGGGCTATATAACTTCACGATTGTGGGAATTGCGAATAATTGCTTATGTTGTGCTCATACATTTAACTTCGATAAAAGCGTAAAAGTTTTGCACTTTGTGGAGAAGATACCTGAAACAAATGGACCGATATAATCCATTTTGGAAGTGGAGCTAATTCTCGGACCCCCTAGTTGCGAAAAGTACTAAATGGTACTAAATTTGATACATTTTTGATTTGGGCGAAAGGATACAACTGGAATCCTGAAATTTGGAATTGAGATTACTGTTGAAGTGTAGGATTGAGGTACCGATAGAGCTGAAACCCTGAAATTTGGAATTGGTACAATTCGGATTTGGGCGAATGGATAGAGCTGGAATCCAGGAATTTGGTAAGGCTAAGGTTGGAGGGTAGGATTGAGACATGGAGGTAGTTTTTGAAATTCGTACTTGTGGATACGAAAAGTACTAAATGGTACATAATTTTGTACAATTTGAATTTGAGTGAGCGGTTATCGCTGGGTCCTGTAATTTGATATTAAGCTTACTGCTGAAGTGAAGGACTGAGGTAGTTTTGGAAAATCAAACTTGTGGGTACGAAGAGTACTAAATGGTATTAAGTTTGGTACAATTTGGTATTGGACGAACGAATAGAGCTGGAATCCTATGATTTGGAACTAAGATTATGTATTTATTATTATTTGGTATTAACGTCAGTGCAGGGTTGGGATATATGGTTGTCGAAATACGTACCATAAGTATACGAAAATTACTAAATGACACTCAATTGGTGCAAAATTTGGTACAACTTGCTATTGTTTGAAGGGGTTAGCTGAAAGTTCAAAATATTTGGAGGAGGTTTCGGAAATTCGTACTTACGAATTTATATGTAAAGTACTAAATAGTACTATAATTGGTTTTTGGGGAAACAGATAGAGCTCGACATGAGAATCGCGGTTGGTATATAAGGTTGATATAAGCAGGTAATATATGGGGTGTGGTAAATTCCAAATGGTGATGGTATTAGGTCTGAAAAGCCAAACCTCAAAAGTGGTCTGAGTTCTCATGTCATTTTTTCTTTCATAAAGTTCCCATATAAAGCTACCTTCTAAATCCAGGTTCCGAGCCGATTTGGTGTGGGGTGTGGTGTATTCCAAATGGAGGTGATGGTATTGGATCAGAAGAGCAAAACCTCAAAAGGTTTTTGAATTCTCAGGCTAAGTTATTCATTTATTCGATTTTTCATTCATAGGTATCTGGTAAATTAGTAAGTACTTCTATACCTGCATCTGATCCCCAAATCGTTTGGGAAATGTAGCCAAGAATCTTGAGATTGGTAAAATCAGGAGGTACCTTTTTATGGGCGCTACTCCGAAGCATGGACCTACATTATACACTTTCTGCGAAAAGGTGTGCTATCCCCTGAGAAACGAAGATGCCAAATTAGAACCTAATCAATTGGAAAATATAGCCAAGAACTTCGAAAAAGCTAAAATCTAGGAGTACCTATATATTGATGATGTTGATGATTTTTTCTAGATGATTTATATTTACTAAGAACTCAAAATACATAGATTTGGTGAAATTAGTTGGAAAATATGGGTAAAACGTAAAAAATACTGAAATTGGGGTATACCATTATATGGGGGCTATACCAAAAAGTGGACCGACATAACTCATTTTTTGTACCAATGACTCTATATTTAATCTAAAGGTCTCTGTAAATTTTCAAAACATTATCTTTAATTTGGCGAAGTATATCACATAATATTGGAGACCCATTGCCTTTGGTTAAGGTTATTTATAAGGGGTTTTAAAAAAGTTTGGCCTGAGAATCAAAAACCCTTTTGAGGTTTTGATCTCCTAACCGAATACTATCACCCCACTTGGAATTTTCCACACCCCAGATTTGCTGATGCACAGTGCTACGACTAGATAAGAGGAGTGTTACTTTCTACAACATACAAAAAATACCATATCTTTAGCTTCATACGCAGTACTGAACGGATACAGAACCAGAAACCAGAAACATTTAAAAAATATAAAAAATTTCTTTTATTTTTTTCTTGTAAAGAATTCGAAAATTTGTAAAGTATTTTTCTCCTTGACATAAACTATGTATGAATGTATTTTCTTCCAAGAATCACCTTCAACATCCACCAATGAGTTTACTTTGTTCTCCCTCCCGTTTTACAATGAAATCACTTACAGAAAAACTGTTCGGAATGTTTATACTATCCGTTTAATTGGCAATTAGAAAAATTAAGTTGTCATTTTTTTGATTTGTGGAAAACACTGAACTCGGCAAATTTGATCATTAAATTAAACCATTTTGACACGACAGTCAGCAATAGTCAGTCAGAAAAGTATGTAGCTAAGACGGTGCGTCGTCTGTCTAAAGAAAATATGACAGCGCCAACGATGTGATTAAAAACCATTTCGAATGAAATGTGAACAAGAGAATTGCAGATATTTTTATATCACGACATTTGTTTGTTTTGTATTGAAGAGGAATTCATGAAGTACCTCCTACCTTTTCTAGTACCAGTGTTACCCAGTGAAATGAGGAGGATAAATGTCATGAAGATGTTTTAATAGTTACTAATTTTTTTAGATTTAATGGGGATTAACGCGAAACTAATAATAACTTATCTGTCAATAATACTATGTCTATTGTTTTAAGTCATGAAAAATTAGTCATTTTCGGAGACATGTTATGTATCTCCAAAGACTTGGAGCCCTGATGTCAAAATGGATCATTTTCTCAGGCTCATATCTTCCAATAAATAACTTTGTAGAACATACGAACTTTCTAGGAAAGGTTCTTAAAGATCTAAAAAGCGAACAATTTAAAATTGATTTTTTTTATTATTCTTCACCGGGTCTGGCCCATAGGTACCATATTCCAAACAGGACAATTGACAAGAATGTATGAACCTTCCTTGATTTCGAAGACTATCATGTTCTCAGAATGAAAAATGTATAACTTACAAGTAAATTCTTCACTGGGTTACACAACGACACATTTAGTGTTAATTAGTACTAGTTAATTATTTCCATGCCAATGTGGGGAACCCGGTCGTTATTCTTTATTCTTTATTTTATGAGAATTCATAAATAATTAAGACATCATCTTTTCGTATCAAAATCAAGAAAGCAAACAAAAAATATAAAAAGAAGAAATATTAACAAGCGACACCATAATTTTTGGCAGCGAATCAAAGCATTTGCCATTCGTTCGTTTTGGGCATCAGACAAAAGCGGACGGACAGGCGGACAGACGCATTGCAAATAATTCAATTTCACAAATGAAACCATTTTTATATTTTACACTTTCCTCTTCATGACATTTTCCACCATTGCCATTTCGCCATTAGCATGGGGTAAAGCAACAGCACATCGTCATCGTCGGAAATTATCTTAAATTATGTGTTAATAATTTCACATCTTAATGATGTGGTTTGCTAGGTTTATGGCCTGCTTAAATGTTCATTAGTCGAAAAATGCAGGACGAATGAGGCGGAGACAAGAACAACGACTGACAGCTACCGAGCACTTGAATTGTTGTGCGACATGATTGTTATTATTTTCTTTGGTAGAAGAACATGGCTAATTAGTCATTGGATAATAGCTACACATTGCCAATAGTCTCAATATTAATTTTTGCAAAATTTAAATTAAAACAACTAAGAATGTGATACCCTACAATACTACTGACCATGCTCTCGCAAGGGATGAACATTACTCGTAGGAAAATAAAAGTAAAAAAGTTTTTCCTGGTTTTTAGGTAAACTATTTCAGGACGATAAGTGACATGTTGTCGCTTGCTCCAAGTCTTTGGTCCCCAAAACAAGTCTTTTGATGTTAAAAAATGCAATTTTTTCAACCGTAAGGAACATAAGATAGTTTCGATGGTCATTGTAGTCAATAACTACCCAGCAGAAATTTGGGAGCCAGATGAGCCGAATAACCCATTACATAGTTATGTAAACGAGCTACCTTCTGCATTATCAGTAAAAAATTACAAAGCAAAGCTACTTACTTTACTCCTTACAAAGTAATGAGTATGGTGGCACAGAGCGTGTGTGTCCGACTACAAAACCGAGAGCTGTGTGTTCCACACGGAACAGGCACATTTTCCTGTAGACACGAGCAAGGTAATCTGGTAATGTATTCACGTTACGGATAGAACATTTTTTCAATTCCAGAGGATGGTATTGAATGTATAAAGCATAAAAGCAGCAATAAACCTCCAAAAGAATAATATGACCCATGGTTTACCAAAACTAGAGGCGACACGCTGATAAGCTATACCCGATGATTGGAACGTGAGCATCAATCATATGCCCTTCTACAACAAGAAGCATTCAACCACAGGTTCAACATGGAATACTATTACTATACATGTCTAACACTATGATGAAACGCAAGCAATTCAAACAAGTAAGAACGGACTTAAGTTCGGCCGGGCGGAACTTGTTATACCCTCCACCACGAGATATATTGAAGTATAATGGAACATTTAGTTACCTAAATACCAAATTTCAAAAATTTCGGTAACATAATGTGGCTAACCTTCAAAATACCGAAATTCGGGGGATACCGTTCTATGGGGGCTATATCAAAACGTCAATCTATACCTACAAATTTCTGGGGGAAAGATTTTATGCTCAAAGAAAACTATAATACCAAATTTCCGATATTTCGGTAAGATAATACTGAAAATCAAGAGGTACTCTTCTCTATGCTGATTAATTCTCTTCTGGAATATTTTATAACCCCTTTTCGGTGGGATATTGACGTCACAACCTACAGAACTACGAAAATCGGGAGGTACCTTCTATGGGGGCTATATCGAAACGTGGACCTATACCCACGACTTTCAGTTCGAAAGGTTTTTATCTCCAACGCAGACTAAATTTTAGCCATTTTGGTGGGTTGTTGTGGCCAAAACCTTCAAAATACTGAAAACAGGAAGTACCGTTCTATGGGGACTATATGAAGGCATGGATCTATACCAACAATTTTCTGGAGGATTGTTTTATACCACCAACGAAGACTAAATACCAAATTTTAGCCATTTCGCTAGAATACTGTGGCCACAATCTTCAAAACACCGAAAATCGGGAGGTACCGTTCTATGGGGGTTATACGAAGGTGTGGAACTATACCGACAAATCTCATATAGAAAGTTTTTTACCCCAAATGAGGACCAAAAACCAAATTTCAGCCATTTCGGTGGAATATTGAGACCACAACCTTAAAATACCGGAAATCGGGAGGTACCGGACTATGGGGGCTACATGAAGACGTGGACCTATACCGACGAATTTCTGGGGAAACTTTTACCCAACGAATACTAAGTACCAAATTTTAGCCATTTCGGAGGGATATTGAGGCCACAACCTTCAAAATACCGAAAATCGGGAGGTACCGTTCTATGGGGGCTATATGAAGGCGTAGGCCTATACCAACAAATTTCATAGGGACGTTTTATATCCCAAATGAAGACCAAATACCAAATTGCAGCCATTTCGGTGGAATATTAAGACCACAACCTTCAAAATACCGGAAATCGGGAGGTACCGGTCTATGGCCTTGAAGGCCCTGTTAAGACGGCGCAACTTTTTTTTGGAGGGCAAGTCCACTCTTCCCGAGGTAAAGGCCCAAAATCTCAAAAAAAGCCTGCCGGTACCAACTACATTGGGTAGTACGTAAGATAACCGTCGAAGGGGGAAATCTCTTACACTCTCTCTTTTAAATGTTTGGCAACATGTTTTGTGTGCGACCCTAGTTAAAACCGTACAATTTTTTACGGGGCAAATCCATACTTCCTAAGAAATTGGTTCAAAAACTCAAACAGCCCCTAGAAACGTCAGAAGTATTGTGTTTACTTCTTTTCTGTAGGTCCGTGGCTGAGGGTATATCTATGTCGGCACAGCAGACTGATACTTTCTTACTTGAATCAAGCAATCTTAAGCATAAGAATAAAACATACGATTTTCGAGGTCCATAAAATTGGAATTTCTGATCAATAACTTCATTGTTTGGGCCAAATCACTTTCCATCGAGCGATTTCCTTAGCTTTGAATAATGGAAATGGTCAGTGTGGGCAAAATCCGGACACCATGTTGTCCCATGTTGCATTTTACACATGTTTTCGTTTTTAATCGATAGAGCGAAAACGTGTTAACCATTTTTGAGCCCGCAACTCTCTGAAAATATTGTATTTCATATAATTTACAATGGGAAGATAAAAAAATCACGGAAATATTGATCCACTCTTGTATTTTGAAATTTCCCGGGAAATCCCGGATTCCCGGGAATGGCGATTTTATTATTCTCGTTCCCCGGGAATGATAAAAACCGGGAAACCCCAAAACCCTTAATGGGACTAAAGAATATGTTTTTGGAGCGAAAATTCTGTGCAAGATTGGCTGATTGATATTTTCCTAGGTTTTACCATTATTGAGATATAGATACTTTCAGATTTTTTTCATAGGTCTTCAGGATTTATCTTGAAAACTGCAAATCCTTTAGAAATGAGACTATAGAATATGTTGTTGCTGTAAAAATTCTTTACAAGGTTGGCTTTCGTAATTTTTTCCTAGTTTGTACCTTTTTTGAGATATATAAGTTTAAGTAGGGAAATTGCAGTCATGACATTGTTTTATAAGGAGGCGATACAGTCAATCCATTGTCCTTATTTAAACTTCTATATCTCAATTACGGTAAAAACTACGAAGATATCATAAAAATCGATCTTGTACACGCAGAGAAAAAAATATGTTTGATCCAACAATATTCCAAGAGCAAAATATATATTGTTAACATATTGTTGGATTCCTTATGTAGTATTGTCAATCCAACAATCGTTATTGTCACATTGGACTATATTATGTGTTCTAAATATAAATATGTATTGTCACTTTGACACTATAACGCTTTGGACCAAACATGTAAGTACGATAGTTGTGGTTAGAGGTAACAATATATGTTGTTACAATTCACAATAGTTTTGGTCCAAGTGGACAATAAATATTGTTAGAACTTACAATAGTTTCGGTCAGAAGTAACAATATTTATTTTTGCAATTCATAATAGTTTTGGTCAGAAGTAACAATATTTATTTTTGCAATTCACAATAGTTTTGGTCAGAAGTAACAATACTTATTGTTGCAATGCGAAGTGGTTGGAATAAAAATTGCATACCTACCTTTTTGTTGTGTTACATTTAAAAAAATATAAAAAGTTTCATTTTATTATTTAATTCATATATGATTTTTAAAAAATTTTAAATAAACCTGATATGAGATAATTTTAATTTCAATTGACGCTAATTTTATTTAGTTTAACAAAGATTGATTTGCAAATAAAGCATGTTGGTAAACTATTTATTGTGATTTATTCGGCCAGGAAAATTGTGAATCCAAGTCGTTAGTACAATTTGAAGCTAAATAAAAAAAAGAAAATATGTTAGAAATATCGCTTAGTAAAAGTACAAAAAGAAGATACTTACTAATTAATTTTATGCCCAAAACAAAATCGGTTGAAGAAATGTATTGTTGCACCAAATTACTGAATATAACTGGTTTAGAGAGTATTCTTATTAAAAATGTCCACTTCAGCTGTCGTTGATTAGTTTTATGTTTTCTTAACTAAATTTAAAAAGTCTGCAGCAAAACACTCCTTAACCCGCTAAATAAAAAAATAGCATCATGAAGTTAGTTAGAAACAGACACACAAAACTACGCAATAAAATACAAGTGTCAGCAATAGTCTTTTCTTTGGTTTTCATTGAGCATGCATTGCAAAAATTATTAGACTGTTGCAACTCGCTCTTTATATTTTAAATTAAAATAGAATTCCGACAATTCGTTCACAAAAACTCAAATTTAGGGAAAAAACTATTTCTATTTTCTCTTCGTATAATAAGTTTCAACCACCTTTTTTGTTTTTAGCTCTCCACAAAACACACACACATAACAACTTACATACATACGATAGTAGAAGAAGAGATTCAAAAGAGGTGGTGTCAAACAACAATGAAAAATAGTATTGGTAAAATGGACAATAAATATTGTTAGAATTCAGAACAGTTGAGGTAAAATTATCTATATTTACAATAGTTTTGGTCAAAACTACAAACGCGTGTTGTAAACATTATTCAGTACAAAAAGAACCCAAAAGGGATCGACGTTTTCAAGAAAATTTAATTTATTGTGTCAAAGATGTATGAATTATCGGAATTCTTCTTTAATATCTCCTTGCAACGCAAATTCTGCTTCAACCACCACTTTTATATTTACCGCTTCACAAAAACACATGAGAAAACCAAAAACAAAACAAAAACTACATGACAAAAGTAGATAACGCCATAAAAAAAGAAAACACCGACAGTTTTAAAATAATAAAGAATTCAATAGATTTAATAATGTATGACACTTTTATTATTAGATTTTTTTTGCATTTTTGTCTTGGAATGTTGTTTTTCTGAGTTTATAATCACTAATGTTTTAAATTTTTGATCCACTTTCTTTGACTGCCAAACAAAAACTAATTAGGGATAAAGAACGCGCAAACACAAATAACTTCACCGGCTGCCACACATAAACTAAAGAGAGCAAAACAAGAATGCAGCGACTAGAATCCAGAGCAAATACTCAACAAGTTAACGGGAGAGAGTATAGTCAAAAATATGTATTTTTGAACTAATAATAGACATTTTCAATCCAAAATACTGAAAAAACAAAATAACAATACGTATTTAAAACTACAACAAAAGCGATTTTTTTTAAAGACAATATTTTTTTGTAAAAATTCTAGATTATGATAGTTCCTATCAATCGGTATTGTTAATGATTTTAACAATATTGCGGAATTCCGAAAGTTGTTTTTGTTTTTTATGTTTGGAGCAAAAGATTGTATTTTTGGATTTGCAATGCAATGCTTGAACAAAACAAATACAATTTTGGAACAAAAATTGATATTTTTGTTCCAACAAAAGCGAAAAATATTTTTTCTCTGCGTGTAGAGAATTTTCATAGTTACAACATTTTCTTTAGTCTCATTTCGTAAGTACTTGCGGTTTCCAAGCAAAACCTTAAAAAACCCTTAAAATGTCAACTTGAATCGCGATTTATTTAAAAAGCGCTCCGGATTTTTTTAGATTTTTTATTATGAACATTTTAGTTTCAGAATCCGCAAAAACTTCCCTGGTGTAAGCACCTTCCATTTAAATTTGATTTAAGAGCACCATACACAGTGGTTTAGCTAGGTAGGTTTAACTCCGTGTAGAAAATACTGGTTCGTTTAAATTACGATTCTATAATGTTTTATTGACGTTATTAATATGACTTCTTTATTCCACTTAAGTTGCTCTTTATTAAGCTGTTTTAATTCACAGTCTATATTACAACTTACTCGCCCACCTGCTACTATATCGTATTTATAATTGGTCTGTTCCTTTACTTTTGAAAATGGTAAAAGCGGCAAAAGTAGCAATAGTTGTAAACTGCTCCCATATGAATTGTATGGTGTATGAAGTAAAGAAACGCTTTTCGAGTAAAAAGTGGTAAAACTTGAAGATTCTTGCACGTAAAGGAACAGAGCTAATATCTCGCTATGTGACTCGTAAATACACATACAAACAGACGGATGAATGTGAACAACAAATGGGACAGAGGCAGAGCTGAGCAAAATCGAGAGAGAGGCAAATTTAAGAGAGAATTAAAATTTAATTTTTCTTTGTGTTTCATTACTTATTTCAAAATTTTTTAAACATTAATGTTGTCTAAAATCGTCCACAATGCAAATTATTAAAAAATATAAATAAAAAATTGCATAAACTTTCAATTGTTTATGGTTCACAAAAAAACTAAGAGTACACAGGCGTGTGCTCACCTCTAGACAGAGGTAATAAATAAGAGAGAGAGGAAGCGGTTACAATGAATGACATCACAGTGTAGAAAGACTATTAGACTAAACCTCAATGATCAAAACAAATATCAGAAAGTAAAGGGTGTTTTTAAGGCCGATAGAACTTGAAATTGTAAAAAATAACACAAAAAATTAAATTGTAATCAAATTTTTTTTATTCGAAAGATCAATACGTGACATTAACATTTGAAAATGATTTTGGGCATATGGGCACCGCGGCTGTTCTTGACGAAGTGCATTCTGGACGTCCAATTTTTGGCCACTTTTTCGAGCACTGCTGGCCGTATGTCACGAATAACACGAACAATGCTGGCCTCCAAGGCATCAATTGTTGCTGGTTTATCAGCATAAACCAGTGACTTCACGTAGCCCCACAGGAAATAATCGAGAGGTGTCAAATCGCACGACCTTGGAGGCCAATTGACAGGTCCACTTCTCGAAATCAACTTATCGCCAAATTTTGATTTCAATAAGTCGATGGTTGCGTTCGCCGTATGGCACGTAGCGCCATCCTATTGAAACCACATCTCCTCCGGATCAATGTCATCCATATTTTCAAACAAAAAATCATTGATCATGGTGCGGTAACGATCTCCATTGACCGTAACGCGAGCTCCCGCCTCATTTTTGAAGAAATAAGGTCCGATGATGCCACCAGCGTGAAAACCGCACCATACGGTGCATTTTTCTGGATGTAATGGAGTCTGTAGGGTCTCTTGTGGATTGGTCTCACTCCACATGCGGCAATTTTTCTATCCACAGTTCGACGAATGGCTTGTTCAGATGGACGATTATGTACACCATACAAATGACGAAGTCGTCTATAAGTTGCGCGAATCGACGACTGATTTTCAAAGTAAATTTGGATAATTTCGTATCGTTGTTCAAGCGTGAGTCTGTTCATGATGATTTGTCAGAGTATACTGAAACAAATAAAAAAAAAAGTTTCATCAAAATTTAATTTTTTGTGTTACTTTTTACAATTTAAAGTTCTATCTAGCTTAAAAAAACACCCTTTACAATAAAAATAATAGTAAAACAAGTATGAGTGGCGTTAAGTTTGGTCGTGCGAAACTTTTTTTACCATCCACCACGAACTGTATTGAAGTAAATAGGAACAATTAGTTTCCTTTTGTTTATGAAATTACAAAACACTTTCTTTTATTCCTTGCAGGAGCAGGGAAAAAAATACAAATTTCCAAATTGAAGTTTTGTATCCTCTTGCAACACACAATATTCAATTACACAATATTCAATTTGCATGTACGTTTTCTATCTTCTGGGAACACAAAATCCCAACTAACAAAATCTTCTTAAAATCTATATCAAAACGTGGACCCAAACTGTCTAATGTTTTGCAAGAGATGTTTTGTACCTTTAACGAAGACCAAATTTCAGTTTGGCTAAAACATTCAAAATTAGGAGTACCGTTTCATGGTGGCTGAATCAAACGTTGACCTGTACCGAGATATTTCTGGAGGAAAGTTTTGTAACTCCAACGAATACTAAATGCCAAATTTCAATTATTCCAGTTGAATGATGTTGATAAAAATTTTAAAGTAACGAAAATCGGGTGTACCCTTCTATGGGGGATATATGAAGACGTGGGCTTATATCGTCAAATTTTTGGTGGAAAGTTTTATACCCCCAACGAAGACTAAATATCAAAGCCATTTCGAGGTGATAATGAGGCTACAAACTTCAAAATACCGAAAATCGGAAGGGGCTATATGAAGACCTATACCAACAAATTTCAAATGAAAAGTTTAAGTACCAAATTTAAGCCATCTTGGTGGGATATTTAGGCTACAAACTTGCAATTACCGAAAACCGGGAGATACCGTTCTATAGGGAAAATTTCAGGTGGAAAGTTTATCATAATTTTTTCAATAAAATATCCTTACGACATATAGCTCGATTAATTAAATTAATCAAATTCAATCTTTTATGTATCCAATCTTTGGTATATGCAGTTGTCCATGAAAACCACAGATCTATATATTTTAAATGAAAAATTGTATCTTTGGCATACAACTTATGATTTGCATCATCTATCAGCACCTAACACAATATTCATTACATATTACAAATTATAAAAAATCTCATTTTAATCCAAATAATTTCGAAGTCATTATTTAATTGCACTGCAAATTTGGGTAAGAAAAAATGCTAATTAATTGTGACAAATTTAAACGAAATGTGAACAATTAATTTCAAACAATTGTTTACAATCAAAATTCATGTTAATTTATTTCCTAGCAAAGATTTCAAAAAATCTTTATTTTCTTCTAGCGGGGCTAAACAAAAACATTTTGCAATTGACAAATGGCTATGAGTAGAAGTGCTAAATTAAGCATTTACCCAAAATTTCATGAAAAAACACAAAATTTGTGAAAATACATATTTAGCAAGCCATAACTTTTATGAAAACATGGGACCCATTATTTTCAGTTGTTCCTTTTTTATTTTTTAGTTGATTGCCCAATTGTTTTTGATCTTTTAAAATGCGACTCATTAGACGAAAAATGATGTCGTTCATTTGCCTTTAAATGATTCTTAATAGAGGCATCAACTTCCAATTAAAAAAGAAAACACCGAGATGAGATATATGCTCACGAAATACGCAAATGTTCAAAATCATTTTTATTATTGAGACGAATGAGATTAATCTAAGAAAAGGAACGCCTCCTCATCTTGCTGGTAATCTCAAGTGGTTGTTTGTTTTGCCAAGAAGAAGGAGGACTAATGGGTGGTGCTGAATTCACACATGTTTTACAAAACAACAGTATAGGGCATTTCAATACTGAACATATTGAAGCTAGAAGAGATCTGTGCTGTGCTCTGTTCCGTCTCTTTTTAGTTATAGGATCTAAATATAAATCTTAATATTATTGGTCGAAAATTAATTTGTTGGTTGGTCGATTGGGGATAAACAAATTGAGGATCAGATCCATATGGTCGTGGTGGTGGTGGTGGTCGCTGTGCACAACAACTTCTTGCCGTTGGATGCAAATGATCCACACTCAGTTTGAAAACAATTTCGAAAGTGTAAACACACAAATAACGGGATATTCGTTTTGATTTTCCTTTACACAAAGAATCGGGAAAAATTGCGTTAAAAAATGGAAACTCCGGCCGTCGCTGTTCAACGTTATCGCAACAGTTTTTCTATTGAAAATATACTCTCAAAACCCGTGACAAATTCAAATACCCTTCAAGGGGATGATGTAAAATTAAAATATGATTTAAGTGAAAGATTACCTCACCCAAATGTTGTTGAAAATAAAAACCATAATTCCATAAGTGATAGTCCAAACAGTGAATTGAGATCTTCAAGTCCCGAATCAAGTTTTAATGAGGATAATTTGGATGATGCTAAAAGTGATATAACTTCAGAAGATGATCATGGTAAGTGAAAGAAAAAAAAAACAAGACTAGAGGAGTAAAAAGGAATAACATAAAAACCGATATGGAGCTGAGTAATCAAAATGTAATCCTATGTTTTTGCTAAATCGGAGTAATTTAAATAAATCTAGACATTTTCTAATTATAGACATTACTGTAGTTCGGAGTGGACTAAATTCGGAAAGTATGAGGTACAACGGTATTTAAACCTAGGTTATACCGTAAAAATACCTTTAATATCTTCGTAGGACAAAAAACTGGGATGCTCGGTCCACGTTTTGATATAGCCTCCATAGAACCGTACCTCCCGATTTTCGGTATTTTGAAAGTTTTAGTCACAATAACCAACCGAATTTATTGAAATTTGGTGTTTAGTCTTCGGCAGAGATATGAAACATTCCAATAGAGAATGGTGGGTGTAAGTCCACGTTTTGATATAGCCCCCATATAACGGTACCTCCCGATTTTGGGTGTTTTAACGATATTAGCCTTATTATTACACCGAAATTGCTGAAATTTTTTCTTCATTGGGAGTATAAAACTTTCCCCTCGAAAATTGTCGATATATGTCCACGCCTTCATATAGCCCCAAAGGACGGTACCTCCCGATTTTCGGTACCTTGAAGGTTTTAACCTCATTTTCACACCGAAATGGCTGAAAATTGGTATTTAGTTTCTTTGGGGGTATATAACTCTCCACCTTAATTCTGTTACTGTAGGTCCTCGACTTCATATAGCACCCATGGAACCGTACCTACCGATTTTCGGTATTTTGAAGGTTGTGCCCTCAATATCCACCCGAAATGTCTGAAATTTGGGGTTCAGTCTTCATATTTGTTGTGTGCTTATGGAAAACGTCGAACCCTTGTCTCCAAAAACGAGAATTTTTCTTTAAAAACGTTTTTTGACCGATTAGTGGTCAAACACGGCCAATTTTTTGTAAAAAATCGAATATAGATTTTGGCTGTTCACCATATTTTTTTTAATTTATATTATTAAAAGTCTCTCGTATAAAAGCAAGATTATTAGATACTTAATAAGCCCACAAAAAAATAGGAAGATCGGTCCATTCGCTTTCGAGCTTTAGTGGACACCGCAAAAAATTTATATAAAAATAGGGTAACTCCCTAATGAGGTGGTCACTGAAAAAGAGAAATAACATGTTTGTCTGCAAACCTCTGCAGCTGGCACCTTTATACATTTGAAGTACTCACATTTCACAACTCAAACATCAAATAATATCGATATACGCTGTTATAAAATTTTTTCCCACTCCACTAATTTTCAAATTTGGTTCACAAAATCGATGTACTAAGTACTACAGACTTGGGTACCTGTAAACTCCTCATGATCACTATTTACTTCTAAACAAAAGTAAATTCACATTTATTACATCCAAACCAATTGTAAAAATTTATTTTAGAACGATAAATTACTTTAAATATGAAAATATTGGAGCATAATAAAAGTTATTAATTTTAGTAAAATAAGGACAAAAATGCATATTTCCAACAATTATCGGGTTTGAACCTCCACATGGACAAAACTACTTGACAAATCAATACCATAATTTAAATTCCTTCAAATTGAAATGTTTGCTATCAATTCTCATCAATAAATTTGTATTCCGAAGTACTTGGTTTTGACCATTTTTGGCCACGATCGTGACACTGTGCGACGTAGCCAGGGAGGTCTGGTCAGGAATTGAACCGAAGACCTTCTGAGTGCAAGGCGGACGTGCTTATAATTGCACGACGGTGGCTCCCATGTGTTGAAATGCTACATGGCTGAAATACTCAGGAAATGTTGTCTACATTACGGTAAGGGGTATTTTTTTCACCATTGAAATATGATGTTGTCCTGTCCTGGGAATCGAACCCGTTATTATGGTAGCAACGCAAACATGATCGTCCGTATATAGTTTTCAGTTATCTACTTCCCATATTCCTCTACATCCAGATTAAAAATTCTTAATGCTTTCAAGCCAGCCTGATCAAAACGTTCCCGTTTGTATCTATGAACCTCTATCTAGAGATCGCTAAGACCTCTTCTGACGTAACTGGGTGGGGGATCGAAGACATTTCATCTCATAAAGATGGTCCATTTGTGCCATGAGGAGCACCCTGTTGCCGTCATCAGGGCGGAATTCAGGAAGTTTTTAATATTCTTCCACAGCGTAGAGCTAAAATTTGTATATCCCGCTGCCACCACATAGCTTACCATATACCGGCCTATTACTTTAAAAGAAGTCAACAAGGTTTCATCTCAAATGCTGCCGGTCAGCGACTTCAGGTCCTTATTCCTATTTCCGATCTTGTCGCAAATAGCTGTGACTTGCGATGACGACTTAAACGTGCTGTCGAACATTACACCCAATATCTTGGGGCAGTCAGCAAGTGGTTGGAGTGGGAAAGCCTCATGTCAGCCGTCCAGGTGGTGAACAGTGTGGTAGTGGATTTAGCGGCGGATATTTTCACATTCTTCAGGTGAACGAACTGCACTAAGTCAGATATGTAGATATTTAACCTTTCGCATATGTCATCAAAGATTGAACCCGACACCAAGCTCGTACACATACATTACGATCTCAATGTCATCTGGAGGGTACGGTGCATTTTCCGAATTCCATGCAGATGCTGGACAACTGTGAAACAGCTTCTCATCTTGTAAAGGAGTAATCTCTAGAATCTTCGCTACTGGCGACAGGTAGAAATCGGCCTGTACGATTTCCCTCTGTTGCTATCCTGGCTTCAGTAGAGAGACCATCCTGCCAACCATAAAATAAGCCCATCAAGACAACATTAACAACTAAATTAAGGACATTTGTCAAGTACCCAACTCAGGATTCATCCAGTTGCTTAAGCATTACCATTGAGATTTACTGTGGACTCAACCCTTTGGATGATTTCGGATGACGTCTACAACATCGCTCATCGTAAATTGTGGCGGTATTTCTCCGACTATGAAGCAAATTATACGACGTAGCAACTTCTCTTCGCCCATTCACTATCATAGTGATCAACAAACTGTCGTTTAAAACAACACGCGCAACTCTTCGGATCTGTTACTGTCACGCCTTCGAAATTAACTGTTGTTCTATCATCCTTCTTTCCTGGATTCAAGAGTGATTTTCACGTTGCCCACAATTTACTTAATCCTATACGAGTGTTGCATTGTTCCAAGTGGTGTACCCTCTTTTCCCGCATCTGCTCGCCTACTAGTCTGTTGACTTTAACCGCAAGTTCCCTAATTCTTTGATCTCCAGGGTTCCTACGACGAAGCTCATCACTCTCATTTGCTAGTCCAATCGCCTCGGCAGATGGTCTGATTTCGAGTATTCGACCGGCAGGTATGTAGCGAGTGGCTGCAGCAGCGATGATTTCCGCAAAATTCTCTCAGCTACCGATAATCTGAAGCGGTGATTGGTAAATTATCTGAACCCTTGCCAATCAGCTTCTTCATGGCTCAGAAAATTAGGGCGGTCTGTGAGTATAAAGTTGGAATAGTCGGATAGTAGGAAGATGATTTGAGCCAAAAGAAATGACGGGTTGCCATAACACGACATTTATCAGACCGGGTGCCATAATGGTGATGTCTGACGCGCTGTGGCAATCTCCTCTCATTCTGGTAGGAGCGTCTTCATACAGTGGAGCTGTCAATTTGCTCGGCCATCGCTGAACTCAGACAGTTATTGCCTTCTAAAAGCGAATTGATGGCGGGCATATAACTAGGGCTGTATAGTTCCGGAACGAACTAGTTCCAAAAAACTCTTCCGGGCGAGGAACTATATCCACCTCCTGCGTATAAATAGTTCCTTTAGTTCATATAGTTCCTTTAGTTCTTCTCGCTTCTTTAATTTAACACCTACATCGAATTGTTTTCGTTGCTGTTTATTCACTGATATTTATACATTTTTATGTCAATTCATCCACCAAACCATGAAAACATTTCGTTCTCAGAGCTATGTGGAACGAAGGAAACAAGAAGAACGATGAAAGAGAAATATTCGTTGAATTATATAGGTCTCGAAACTATTTTGAACTATGGAACTATATTAAGGAAATAGTTCCTGTTGGAAAAAGGAAATAGAAAGATCGATCCGGGAACTAGATTGTCCAACTCTACACATAACGCATCCCATTATATTTTTTCTAATCTGTCTTTGAGAGAAACATTTCAACAAAAGTGAACTATTTAAATTGAAATTAACCACAAATATGTGTTAAATTAATTTAAAAATAGTTTCTGCCATTAGATGATAATTAATCACGACTAATTACAACAATTACCGAATGACCAATGACACGAGCAAACTAATCTTAGCCAAAAAAAACCTTAAAAAAAACGAAAGTAAACTAAAACAAATAAATTACAAACAAATAGAAAAAAAAAAACAGAAGCAACGTTAATTCAAATTAATTTTAAGCAAATTATTCAAATGTTTGCTAAAATGAAGAACTAGGAAAGATCCTCAAGAACATGGTTGCGAAATTCGTTGCCAACAACAATGGCAGCCATCGCCATTTCTGTTGCAAAGAAGGCGAAAACGACGAGCACATCATTAACACAGATCATTATCACCTTCGTTCGTCACTCAAAATAGGAGGAAATCATTCGCATCTTGTCTGACTGCCTGCCTGTCATTCATTCATTGGTTGACTTGGCTGATGGCGCAAATTTGTATAATTAACAAAAGCCAATTGGGCATTTAGTAATAAATACATGCATACAACACATGCATATATACATATAAAGATTGACATGAATGTGCCAAATACAATGGTTATATTTGTATTCGTTGACGATATGGGTCAGTACATGAAGAAATGAATATTTAAAAATGAATTTAAATAAAATATATAATAAAATTTCCATCATGAGAAAGAATATATTTATTGAGGCTAAGCGATAAATTATTTCTTAGTTTTAAGTGCATTTCTAAATAAAACACTGAAACTTAATTTTTTTTAAATTATATTTTTTTTAACTTTTTAGTAAATACATTTTTTTAACCACTGAGAACAAAAATATAGTCAATTTAGACCGAAAATTTAGATAAAAACTTTAAAATGCCTGAAATCGTGTATTACTGTTACATAAAGACTATACCAAAACCTAATTTTTGGTGTGGAAGTTTCTGTACAATTGGGGACCCAAATGCCAAGTTACAGCCAATTCGGCCTCAATACCAAAACCTGGACCTATGTTCACAATTTCGGGCAAAAATGAAGATAAAATCCTCAAAATACCTAAAATTGGGTGGTATAGCTATAGGGGGCTGTAGTAAAACATGTGCCCATATTCATGTATTGTCATCCAAATCTGAAAAGTGTGCAAAGTTTCAGTTCGATTGGTCAACTGCAACTGAGTGGAAAATGAGTTACCAGAGATGAAATGCAAGTTAAATAGAACACCGTTAAAACAATGTAAAATGGACCAATCTTTATTTTAATTTCATATTCATGTATTGTCATCCAAATCTGAAAAGTGTGCAAAGTTTTAGTACGATTGGTCAACTGCAACTGTTTCAAAATTGAGTTACCAGATTTGAACTAAACGGACCAAAGTAAGTTAAATAAAACACTGCAAAAATATTTAAAATGAATTTAAATAATTTATTAATTTATTTTTGTGGGTTCGAAATTTCGAGCTTTTTATAAATACCCTACAACAGTATGATTTAAAAAGTGAATGAGAGATATAATGTCAAATCGTCACAGACAATAAATATAAGATGGCCTCCTTTGTGTAGAATTTTTATATTTTATAGGGCATATGAATTTGTGTTTGATAACAAAATATGACAGATGAGTTGAACCATCACCGTACAGCAGAGCACTTATTTTTGTGGATATTTTCCATCGAAATAACTATAAAGATAAGCGACAGTTCTATCGAACGCGGTGGTTGCCAATAAGATGTTCATATTATTTCAGGTCCTATAAAAATGCAACGTTTCGAGATACGTTTCTTAAATTTTTGTGAAAACTTTCTGTCAAAATGTGAAAAATGGCAAAAAAACATTGTAAATATGTTTATCCACTCTTTCAAAATCAGGTCATTTCACTAAGATATACCGGCTACTTTAGGAGTTATGGTATCATTTTTCGGGCAATTTCGTTCCAAAACCCCGACTAGGACAAAATATATGCCACATATTAGAAACATTGTGGCGCTTTTTTGGATAGCGTTTGCAATTTTGTTTTTTGAAAATAGTCTGGCTTAATCCCATTGTTGTTGTTTAATATTTTAAAACAACTAGTTTATTAGTGGAAAAGATTTGGCATTGTTCGCCAAGGGGTAAAGCAGGGAATACTATAGTTTCGATTCTCGCCACAGAATCTCGTCAGTTCCCTTGTTTTTTGTTTGTGGATATTCTCCACCGAAGTTACCCCTTGGCGAACAATGCCAAATCTTTTCCACTAATAAACTAGTTGTTTTAAAATATTAAACAAGAACAATGGGATTAAGCCAGACTATTTTGAAAAAAAAAAAACAAAATTGCAAACGCTATCGAAAAAAAACGCCACAATGTTTCTAATTGAACAAGTTTTTTGTTGAAGAAGTTATTGAAAAATAACTTCGGTGGAGAATATCCACAAACAAAAACCAAGGGAACTGATGAGATTCTGTGGCGAGAATCGAAACTATAGTATTCCCTGTCTTACCCCTTGGCGAACAATGCCAAATCTTTTCCACTAATTGTTGTTTTAAAATTTTAAAATATTAAACAACAACAATGGGATTAAGCCAGACTATTTTGAAAAAAAAAAAAAAGATATGCCTCATAGAGAAAAAATCTTTCAAATTCCACACAAAAATGTTTAGTCAATTTTAACTAAATATTTTACAATCTTAACCAAATTCAATACCAACCATACCAACCACTGTACGCCATACAGGCCTAATGTCGGTTTGAATGGACGTAGGGCCCAAGCTCACAATAAGCATTGACATTTCTTAGCACCAAACTTCAAAAAGAAGGGCACATAACGCATGATATAGCTCAATCCATCGACGGTACGCACATATTAAACTATTCATCCTCTATTTTGGAACTAATTAACTGCATAAATTCCATGTATGGTTCATAAGAGACTATTCACAAGTCCCCCCACTTTCGCTTCTTGGACTTTCCTTCATCGAAACGTTGTAACCATAGCAACGTTGTAGTTACGAGTGTCTGACTGCTTAGTTTCATGGATGTTCTTCCTATTAATAAAGTTGAACTTTTCGCTGACTTTGTTGCATAATGTATTCTTGAGAATCTGAAAAGTAATACGGGGAGTAAAAAACCGCGTTTGTTGCTGGAAGGAGACTGCCAATGTCGACTACGACGATGAAACAGACGAAGTAAAGGCCATAAAGGTAGAAACACAATGACTTTTGTTGCTTGCTTCACGCTCAATTTCAAGTAAATGAATAAGGTCCATGTACTACCTAATTCAAATGCGATTTTGGATTTCTTTATTCCTTTACACAAATTGAGGCCTGGATTTTCGCACTATGTTCTCACCTTAAGCTCTACGCTTATTTTGTCTGCTTTGCTTATGTTGCTTCTGGTAGTTCCGCATTTCTCTCTGCTGTTTTCCGTTTTCACAAGAAACTTATCAAAAATACAGTGAAATTTAGCCAAGACTATCAAAAAAATAAAGTATAGGAACAACTTAATCCATAAACTCTCGGAAATAACCTGAGAAACATACGCCAACTACCTATGAACGTCCGCCTTGGCCTTGGTTTACGCGATCGCTGAATATGGCGCCCGATATGGCTATTTTAATTCACCAACGACAAGTCTGTTGTTTCCATCTTACTCGCATCGGGGCAGACAGAAAACTTCATATGTATTCAAAATTGAGTGCCACAACTTCTACCCAAAATACCTTAGTATAACCATAGACTGAACCTTATCATTCAGACACAACCTACAAAAAACTTCCTAAAGAAAAACAAGTATGAGAACGACATAATTGAGAAGCTAGCGCGAACCAACTGAAGAGCATCCATCAGCAGCTTAAGAACGTCTACCTTGGCAATGATTCAACCAAAGGCTAAATATGGCCCAACCTGGTAAATTAACGCCGTATAAAACCATCGATTCACAATTGAACACCGCTATTAGACTTATATCAGGGACACTGAAGACTACTACGAAATTTAAGATAGCGACCAAAATAAAGGTGTCACTAAGTCCTACCGATAACAATAGTGTTGTCAACTTTTATTAGTACATTTCATTCAAAATGTTGCATTCCAGTTCTACCAATTTTTGTCGGTGACAAAAAAAAATTGTTATACATTTCCACTACTGGTCGGTAGAACTTTATTCAGGCAGTATCTAAAATAGAACTGAATATGGCTGGCGCCCAATCTGGATGAAATGCAGCCAGGCAAACGTATCGTAACGTAATTGATTAAATAGCCAATAGAACACCACCATCGTATAATCATAAGACTAGATTTGTTACCAATGATAACTAGTATTCAACACCCTACATTAAGAATACAATTTCTGTTCCAAGACTACAAACAAATTGAGGCGAGCTCCAACTCTACACTCAAGCTAGATTTATGCATTCTCTACAATGTTAAAGTTGTTTTGTCTTAGTTTTTGGGTTATTGTTTATCGTCAGGTGTTTCTTGGTGGACCTCAATTCTTGGGGATTCCATTCATCATTCTTGCTAATGCTATAAACATTTTTAAGATATGGCCAATACATCTCCATTCTCTACGTTTAATCTGCTTTTGCAGGATATCCTGGTGTTCAATTCTGTTTCTATGTCAAATGAAAAGTTATAAAGAAAATATTTCATTACAAATTTTCATAAAAGAAGAAATCTCTGGTTCGTTAAGTTGCATAGCTCTATGTTAATTATGATGTTGGGAACTAGAAAAACTCTGCATATGATCCTGATACATTTATTTATGAATACCTGCAACTTTTGCGTGATGTCGGGTTTCATTTTCGTATAGAAAAATGGATTTTACACATGCTTTGAATATTTTCCTTGATATATGTACGTGTCCTTCCCAACTTGCAGTCCTCCGAATGCTGCTCTCGCTTTGTTTAGTCTGTTTTACTGGCAATTGCTGCTGCTAGTGTTAATTTTCATGGCCTTATTTTTCTTAATGTTAATCTCAAGTGAGTTTGAAGTAGCTCAGTTGCGGTTCTTGTGATATTTTTGCTATTCGACTGCATCTCAAGTTCACCTCTTTGAGAATTTAAGTTCCAAGTGTCGCCAGATATACAAATGTTTCCATATTTTTGGCACCCCATATATTATGAATATACGTATGTCTATTGTACATACAGTGTTGGTCACAGAATTAGCACACCCCATTGGGGCAAAATGATTTCAGTCAGCTAAGAGTTTTGATAGGGCAAATTGAAATATTTTCGGAAACAAAATCCTTTTCTATAATGTATTTAACAAATTTAATGATATAAGTGAATGGTATTATCAGTGGTTTTTTGAAAATAAAAGTTTTGTGAAGACGCCCAAATTATCAAAGGGACATATAATTAGCACACCCTAAGATTTTTTAATTTAATTCAATTAATATACAAATATTAATTTATATTGAAGTTAATTCATATTCAAAACGTATTAAACAAATCATTTTTTGAAAGAAAAAAATAATTAATCACCCCGGAATCTCAAAATATATCCCAATAGCGGACTATTTTTCGTAATGAACACTTAAACGTCAGAATGTCGCCAAAACTTTAAAAACAAATGTACAATTGGATCTAAAATTATTGGAACTGTTAACCGATTACCGAAATTTAAATATAAAGTACAAAAACTTTTCAAAAAGTGTTTAAGGTCGATGATTCATTCAAGAAAAATTTCGATTTGGAAGGGGTTTATAGAAAAAAGATCAATAAAATGCACCCTTATCTGAAGAAGGATCGACTTATAACACCATTTTTAATTCAAAATTACACGTCTGAATAACACCAAGGACCTATCATTACAAAAGTGCCAACCAAGCACTAGATGAACACGTAGCACATGGGTATGTTTAATGGTATAACCCCTTTCTGACCATAAAGGATTTTGAGGTTTGCTGAAATTGGTTAAAATCCCTGAAAGTAGGCATATACTATTCAAGATAAATGTTTTCTGGATTATTGATTTTAAATTTAATCGGTTTAAGCTCCGGGAAACATATTATCTTGCGGTCTCACTAGACTATCTCCCATTTGCTTTATGTTTAGAAAATTATTGAAATTTGCGTAGGTTCCATGGAGATGAACATAGGTTTATCGTGGCATACACCACGACATATCGGTAAAATTCATTCCAGATGGATAAGTATTTATAAAATCAATAGCTCAAAGCATCATATTCCAGTGTTTTAATGAAAATTTTTGTGTCAAACGGACTTTGCAGATGCACACTGCTGGTGGGTACATCCCACTATTCGCAAATTTACAAAGATGAACAAGAATATGATGTTTTATTTGATGTTTCTATGAACTACTTGCCTCAATGAACTTGTTTACATGTGAGAAAATCAATAACAAACACTAAAAAATGAAATTTCCATCAGTCCTTGGGACCCAAGGTGTACCCCATATTATTCCCTTCTGACACTGAAATTTCGGAGACTGGTGGAGAGTATAACTAGCAGACTGGAACTTATTCCCAAACGAAAGGGATTTAAAACTGATTATGGACTAAAATATTGAAACTATTCACAATATTAGCGGTTCTTTTAAGGTGTGCTAATTACGTGTCCAGTGAATTTCGGATATTTTTTACATTTTTGGAGGTTATTCAAATTGACAGTTATGATTCAGTTTCTCTATTGCGTTGTATTCTTTAAGCATACTACTGAGAATATATTAGTACAAATACTTTATTAAATACAACTACTTTTGAAGGTATTTTTAGGCAAAATAAATGTTGGTAGTGAAGTGTGCTAATTGTGTGAGCAACACTGTACATACATATGTTCAGTAATATATTCTCCGCCAAAATCCTATCATTTATTATATTCTTGGCATTTTTGTTTCATGACATTCAGAATAGATCATTAAAATATTCTCTTATCCAAAATTAGATTCTGTGCAAGTTTTTCGGTTTCATTTACAAATTGTCAATCTGATGACAGATGCAATCTTTCACATATAGCCAACAATTTCCCCCAACAAATTGATGAATTCGAGAAGAAGAAGAAAACATTCTAAAATTTCATTTAATTTGTTTGTTCTTTTATTTAAGGTTCAAATGATGATCGCAAGAAACGGCCCCGTACAGCATTTTCGGCATCACAAATAAAGGCATTGGAAACGGAATTCGAGAGAGGCAAATATTTATCGGTTGCCAAGAGAACGGCCTTGGCAAAGCAATTGCATTTGACAGAGACACAGGTAATTATGGAATCTCTTTGTTGTATTTTTGATTATGATAGAAAAATGTGTTTATTAGTCCCAATTTACATTAGGCGAGTTTACTTGCGGCAATTGTCAGTTTGATGGAGAGAGAGGTGAGGTATATGGTAACCCACTGCCTCTCAACACCCTCTCTCACCCACAAACTGACAATTGCCGCAAGTAAACTCGCCTAATGTAAATTGGAACTTATTTTTTATTATTTGAGCCATAAAAAAGTGAAATTAATAAAATAGCAATTTTTAAGTCTTTCAATATGCGACAAAGTACTCAAAAAATTGTTGTGTTTGTATTCCCGTACACAAACACTTTTAAAAGTTCTCAAAAATTATAAAGGAAAAAGTTGTAAAAATTTTAAAATATTGCCGGTTATGAAACAGAGCAAATATTTAAATGAATGGCATACCATATTTATACCGTCACATAAAACTCTAGTTGTTCTCATTGCGCCATGGAAGCAGAACACATCTGTATAATAGGTGTTAGCATATTGTCTGTTCCAGAACTGCAAGAATCTACTATTTTTTCGATAAAAATTTGTATATTCTTGCAGTTCTGAAACAGGCATATACAAATATTAATTAAATTAGTCCCAATTTACATTGGGCGAGTTTACTTGCGGCAATTGTCAGTTTGTTGGAGAGAGAGGTGAGGTACATGGTAACCCTTTGCCTCTCAGCACCCTCTCTCACCTACAAACTGACAATTGCCGCAAGTAAACTCGCCTAATGTAAATTGGGACTTTCAAAACACCTGTCAATTTTGTTCTAAATTTAATTATTTTTAAATGTATTTTATATTTCAGATTAAAATTTGGTTTCAAAATCGTCGCACCAAATGGAAGCGTAAATATACAGCCGATGTAGAGACACTCGCCTCACATTATTATGCCCAATTGGGTATTGGTGGCTTAGCCAGACCTATGGTAGTGGGAGATCGTCTGTGGTTGTTCAGCCAAACACCAGCAGGACCAGCACCACTACAATCGATAATGCTCAACGGAGGACCAGCCGCCAATGTTGGTCCACCACTGACAACGGCTGCACAACTCAGAGCCTACCCCACATCAAATCTTATACCCGCCATACCAAATCCCAATGTTATTGAAAGTGCCCGCAATGCTATATTGGCCCGTGGTCAACCATTAAATTATACACTTGCTCCGTACTTGACACAACGATCTGCGAATTGTGCCAGTTCTTTAAGTCCGACATCACGTTATTTGGATTATGCAGCAGCAACTAGTTCCAGTGTTTATCCAAATTCACCTGCCACGAATCCAACCACTACCAGTGATGCCTATTTACAAATGAAATATAATGTATTGAATACCCTAAATGAACCGGAAGCCGATGCGGCTACAACTACCTCAAACGGTTTGGCGGAATTGGAACGTGTATTCGGCGATACCAATGCAAATTTCTTAGAACACCACAAAGCGAATGGAGAAAAGACTGGCAAAACATCAGATTTTGGTTATAACGGGCTGGTCCTAACACAACGTGCCGGTAAATCTGCATCGGGTAATGATAGCGATTCGGAATGCAGTGAAATTGATTGTGAACAAATAGATGATGAATAAAGAAAATAATGGGTTTTTGTTTTAATATTATTTTAAATTAAATGTATTTTATTTAAGAAATTTTAGATTTTAGATTTTGTAAATTAAATTTCTTATATGTTATGTGTTTTATAAGAATAAAAATAATATATGTTTTTAACAAATTTGTAGTTTTTATAATTTTTGGTAAAATCAAAAAGTTTTACCAACATTCTGATTATCATTTACTATAGCGGCATTTCTCAGTTTAGTACCTCAGTTATAGTACCTAATTAAGGGGGCTATATCAAAACGTAAACCTATACCGACAAATTTCTGGGGAAAGTGTTGTAGCCCCGAAAAAGACTAAATACTAAATTTCAGACATTACGGTAAGATAATGTGGCTGAAACCTTCAAACTATCGAAAATCGGGAGTTATTGTATTATGGGGTCTATATCAAAACGTGGACCTATACCAACAAATTTCTGGGGGAAAGCTTTGTAGCCTCAAAGAAGACCAAATACTAAATTTCAGACATTACGGTAAGATAATGTGGCTGAAACCTTCAAACTATCGAAAATCGGGAGTTATTGTATTATGGGGTCTATATCAAAACGTGGACCTATACTGACAAATTTCTGGGGGAAAGCGTTGTAACCCCGAAAAAGACTAAATACCAAATTTCAGTCATGGAATGCTATTCAAGCCTGCTTGATAAGCTCGTTGATCTACAGATTCTCGTTTATACCTTTGGACCTCTCTCTCCCTAGATCATGAATATCTCTCCTGACGTGCCAGGGTGGGGGAAGCCTGTCCATTAAATCGTGACAGGGATGCTCATGGCGATAAAACCCAAGCAGGTACTGCATTGAAAACATACTGTTGTGCTAATGCAACGGTAGAACCTTCGTATCATGAAGATGGTCCACTGGTATCATGGTTGCAGTCCTCAGGGCGGCATTCTGGTAGGTTTGAATATTCTTGCGAAGCGCTAACATTTGCATACTACGCTGGCGCCGCATGGCATACCACAGACCGGCCTATTGCTTTGTAAGAGGTCAATAAGGTTTCTTTGCCAGCACCGCAAGTGCTGTTGGCCAGCGACCTTGAGCGGACGACTTAAACGTGCTATCGAACGTTACAGCCAATATTTTGGGGTAGTTAGAGGTCGGAAACAGTACACCAACGACCAATATGTTCAGTGGGAGCCTCATTTCAGACGTCCAAGTGGTGAAGAGTGCGGCAGTGTATTTAGTGGTAGATATTTTCATATTCCTCTGATGGAAGAACTGCACGCGGTCAGCTATGTAGACATTTAACCTATCACATACATATGTCATCGATGATATCACCCAACGCCAAGATCGTACAATCATCCGCATACAATTCGATCTCAATGCCGTCTGTAGAGTATGGAATTTCAGAAAGGTAGAGGTTAAACAGTTCCGGATATATCAAACCTCCTTGGGGAACTCCCTGTTTAACCCTACGGGTTTTGGACTTCTTGTTTCTGAACTCCACAAACGACTGGCGTCCGCTCATATAGTTGATCACCCAACGTTTCAAACACGACTGGAGAGTTGCCTTCTCTATATCCTCGAACAGCTTGGCATGGTTGCAGTATCGAAGGGCTTCGATGTGTCAAGAGTCACCATAAATGTTCGGCCACCACCTGTTCTGGTTTAGTCCTCTACTAAAATGTGTGGATATGGCGCCTAATCCTTTTGTAGTACTATGAATTTTCCGGAATACATACTGATGTTGGGCAACTGGGAAACTGATTCTCATCAAGAGGAGGAAGTGGTGCCTCTAGGATCTTTGCCACTGGTGACAGGAGTGAAATCGGCCTGTACGATTCAATTCTACTGGCATCCTTGGCTTCAGTAGCGAGATCACCCTGCCAGCTTTCACAAAGCAGAAACATAAATTGCTTATGTGGTAATGATATCACTGGTAAATAATATCTCTTTAGCAGTCTTCATGACGATTTTAAGGTTATGGCCGAATCATGGGCACTATGAACTTTGTATTATATATTTGAATACTGGACTAAATAGTAGACACCCTAAGCATATCCGGTATGCCATATGAAGATCCTATGACTTGCCCCGATGACGTAATTACAGCTTAAAGTACTCAAAATATGCAATATAGAAGAGTAGAAGTGTGTAGAAGAGCATTTATCTGATTTGATAATAAGATATAAGCTATGTTCCAGAACTAAAAAGTTTTTACAATTTTTACCACTTTTACGCATTTTGCGTTCCCGTACACAAAATTTATATGAAAATCGTTTACGACTTTTACAACTTTTACGACTTTTACCACTTTATAAAGTACGGGAACAGACCAATAATGATGTTGTGTCAATGGGTGACTTTAATAATAATTTATTTAATTTGCAAAAATCACTTCATGTGAGGAATATTTGTAGTAACATGAATTTATCTGTTTTTCACAATTCGATACCTACCCATTATGATGTTGTGCATAATTCAACATCTCTTATTGATTATTTTTTTCTGTCCTCTATAGACAATCTTAGACTTTCAGGTCAATTCCAGTGCCCAGGTATTTCCCACCATGCTTTTATTTTCGTATCATTAACTATTCCGAAATGTAATAATACTCTGTTTTTTGAATATGTGGACTACAACGCATTATCTGATAGTGACATTGAAGAATTAATATTGGCGTGTAACTTTTCCGATATGTACTCAACGAACAATGTTGATTTACAATTGAATGTGTTTTATTCGAATTTATTCAATATCAATTCTGCGTTTCCGGTTCGAAGACGTAAAATATGTTACAAAAGAAAGGATTCCTGGTTCAATGATCCAGAAATTAAGCGATGCTTATCTCTCAGAAACCTGGCTTGGAATAATTATAATTTACATCCTTCTGCTGATAATTGGAAAGCTTTTTGTAGGTTGAGAAACAAGTCCAAACGGGTTATTAGGAGGATTAAAGCTCAAGTCCATGCTAGACTATTTGATGATAAAACTACTGCTGAATTATGGGGAATATTAAAAAAATATGGTGTGGGAAAAGAAAAAGATGTAATAGATATTGATGTAAATGACCTTAATGACTCATTTCGTTCATTTCAAAACGTAGAACCAACAAATTCTTCAATTACTTCCAGTTTTGATGGGCAATTTTCTTTTCGTTTGGCAGATGTATATGGTTTAAGGAATTCGTTTTCTCGTATTAAATCCAAGGCAGTAGGATCAGATGGTCTAACATTAAAATTTGTAAAAATTATGTGGCCCTTTGTTGAATCACATATACTACATCTGGTTAACACTATTTTAATGTCATCAACATATCCGTCATTGTGGAAAATAGGCAAAATCATTCCCATTCGTAAGAATGATTTCTCTGACACGTTTAGACCCATTTCGATGATGCCTATTTTATCTAAAATGGTTGAATATCTTATGAAGTCTCAAATTCTAGAACATCTCACTTCCTTGTCTATACTCCATGACTGCCAATTAGGTTTTAGGAGAAATCGGAGTACAACATCGCTTCTAATTGGTCTAATAGACAACATTAGAAATGTACTTAACAATCATGGCTGCTGTGTTCTTCTTTCCATTGATATGGAAAAGGCATTTGACAGAATTGACCACACAGTTCTTGTTAATAAACTTTGCACATATTTTGAATTTTCCCAATCTGCAGGTCGCTTAATGGGATCTTATCTTACTAATAGATTTCAATATGTTTCGTGTAATGGTAACAATTCAGATCTTTTGCCAGTTTTGAGTGGGGTACCTCAAGGGTCAGTACTTGGACCGTTTCTTTTTATAATGTTTATTAATGATCTCTTTCCAATAATATCGAGTTCTAATTGTATTCCTTTTGGATTTGCTGATTATATAGAGCTCCTTCTTAAATATGATATGGGATATTGTGATGTTTTGCAGTGTGTCATTGACTCGTCAACGGCTATTTTAACTAATTGGTTATACCAAAATAAGCTGACCATAAATACATCTAAAACAAAGGCAATGCAATTTGGATTGGGAATAAATGCTAATATATCGGTTAAATTTGGTCACAATGATATTGATTTTGTAAATAGTATTAAATGTCTTGGTCTCATTTTGGATAGACATTTAAACTTTGAGGAACACATAATTCACTTGTTTCGAAAATAAATTTTCTTCTCAGAAAACTATATAATTTGGAACTAAATTTGCCTTTGAGCATAAGAAAAAAATTAGTTCATGCTATCATTATGCCCATTTTAATGTATTGTGTAGAAATTTATTCAGGCACAAATGCTAGTTATATGAAAAAAGTAGAATTAGTTTTCAATAGGGTAATTAGGTACATATATTCCTTACATATTCGCCAACATGTAACAACTCATGTTATCAATTTTCTTGGATGCAGTTTGTCTCACTTTATTGGCATACGCAATATGATGCATTTCCACAAAACTATTCGACTTCAATGTCCTCTTTTTCTGGTTAGATTGTTTGTGTTTTCTAAGTTTATAAGAAATCCGCAACTAGTTTATCCGAAATTAACTCCAATTTTGGAACGTTCTTTCCACATAAGAGTTGCTAGGATATATAACTCCCTCCCACCTTGTTTAAAATTATTTAATTCATCTCAACTTTCATACCGTCAAAATCTTCTCCAACACATGCACTCACTTGAGTCACATTTATTTTGAGCTATATAATTATTCTTGATCTTTTCCATACTGTACAACTTTGTTTTACAAGACTTTACCAAGCAATTTTGTGTTTCTTGTTTGTGAAATATTTTATGTGTCGATATTAAAGAAAAGTTTATGAGTTTTAATAGGAGCCATCTCTAAATATATTAAAGTTTTCTCCCAAAATATTCTTTAATTACTTTTTTCTATTTGTGAGTAGTTGAATTTTACACAATTTTGAATGAATTTTACACAATGTAAATGAACTTATTAATTAGTAAAATTTTTATAATGAAATTTACAGTCAGGGGTAACAATCTTGACGCGATACAGGGGCTTAGGTCGCAATCTCTCGGTACTCGACATGGCATCTTAAAGGACTAATAGAGCTCCGTTTTACTTGACTTTTTTGAGCGCGAGAGAGTGCGGCTGACCAAAGGTTATCCAGGTAGCGATCTCCTACCCATCAGAGATCCCCCAACACCGGGGTGTTATGCGTAAAACTCGTGCCTATCGGTGTTTTAAGGTTTGCAGTGGGGTACCTAAAACTGTATTCGAACGGAGCCTCGTTGACATCTGGGCGAATCAACGAGTAACGAACTTGTTCTTCTGTCAATGTCCTTACCGTGGTAAGGAGGCAATGCCACGGTTGACCTCCCATCCTTCCTTAAAACCAATTAGCCTATGGATAACAGAACTTTTAAAAAACCCCCCCCCAAAAAACAAAAACCTTCAAAAAAACAAAAAACCCCGACTGATGTTGGTGTGGATGCCTTGGCACCCTCAGTCTTCACTTCCACAAGCGCAAGTACCTCTCTCTCGTTGACGATTAGGAATATGGACACGGACAACTCTCATTTAATCTCCCCCTCCACTTCACGTGGTACCCCAACCAGGGGTAAGGTCGACAGCCCTACGTTAGACATAATTAATGACAGTCTAAACAGACAGAGCAGGGTCCTCCTATCCAAAATAGATGAGAACTTTCTCACATCAACAAATTTGGATGACGAACAGGTCGACGAGGTAAATGACTCAACTTTAACCAACGAGGAAGAAATGATGGAAACCACCATTATTCCCTCCACAGGTCAAGCTGAGTCGTCACCTCTGTCCGACAAAATCGTTCCTCCAGTTTGTTCAGGAGAAAAACCCTCACAGCTTCTTAGGCAAACTGCGGTTGATGAAGTTGTCGGAGAGTGCGACGCAACCATGGAAGTCATGGATGAGTCGCAAAAACCCTCAACCTCAAAACGTGCAAGCAAAGAGGCTATGGATAGGAAAGACTATCGCTTTGCAATCTCGTATTGTGGGCGATTTGTCGATAAGGACCCCAAGACCATCACCGAAAGGGAATTTAAATTGATTAGGAAAAACATAAAGTTTGTGAGGAGATTTGAAAGGAAATATCCTCACCTAACGATTAAGGATTTCCTAATCAATAAAATTCCCACGTCGAGTGAGGGAGGGTATTCTGTCGTAACCCGTACGGATGTGACGACAGACCACCCTCCTGCTACTATACCCGCCGGGGACCTGGCAAAATCACAGTCCATACAGACTGTGAAGAAGCCAACAAGGTCAAAAACCAGGCCCAAAAAAACCGCTGCCTCCCCAAAACCCTCTGCTGCCCCTTCTTCTAAGCCCATAAACAAGGTGATGGAGGTGGGTCGGCTGATGGGCAGGGGGAAGCTCGAAAAACGGGATGAGAAGTCAGTGCCAGGGAAGACTTCTTCAAAGACCAGTGGTACCTCAAGGACAAACTCCACCGAACCCGTAGTGGTGAAGAGGATGAGGTCCTCTGAGGAGCAACCACCGGCTGCGAAGAAGTCATCCCTGTCACGACCGATCATCTCGCAGACCTCTGCTACACCGGTAATCAAGGTCAGTGCAGGTGCCAGTAACTGTGGGGCTACACACTCCGCAGCTACCGCCACCACGCAAAAACCTTGCGAGCCGAAGGTGATCAAGGAGAGTGTGAAGGACAACACAGGGAAGAGTAATACTTCCACAATCGTTGTCCCTTCACAAAAACCTTGCAAACCAGCCAGCGGGTCTCAAGAGAAACCTTGCACATCCAAGCAGGGTGACAGTGCGTTGCGACGGACAGTTCCGGATGATCTGAGAGTGGCCATCATTGACAAGGCTGACCCCAATGGGAGGATCAGCACAAGTCATTGGTTGCAAATCGAGGGTCATCTTAGAGACGTCCTCATCTCAGACGAGGTGGATCGCAGTAAAGTGAGACTCGGTCAGTCTGCCCCCTATAAGGGGGTCATGGTTGTTAACTGCGAGAATAAGGAATCTGCGGATTTCCTTAGATCTACACTAAGAAGCGCAAAATTCCCGATTTCCCGCTACCAGAGCTGGATGGTGTTGCCCTAAAACTCTCATCAGAAGCCAAATACCTCGGTGTTATCCTGGACCAACGCTTAAATTATAAAAGGAATACTGAGGAGAGGGTTAAGAGAGGTTTTATGGCACTCTATTCCTGTAAGAACTCCATTGGTAAGAGTTGGGGTCTCAAACCAAAAATCATACACTGGTTGTATGATACCGTGGTTCTCCCAATTCTTACCTATGGTGGGCTTGTCTGGTGGCATGCACTCGGGAACAGTGCACTTCTGTCCAAATTATCTAGTGTTCAAAGAGCTGCATCTCTGCTAATCTCTGGTGCCATTAGAAGCACACCTCAAGCCGCCCTGAATGTGATACTGGATCTCCAACCTCTGGACATCACTATCAAATTTCAGGCGGCGAGAACGGCTTTCAGGCTTAGAGAGGCAAGTATGTGGCAGTGTTCACGATTTGGACATGCAAAGGTCCTTTTCCCTTTCACCGATTTAGTTGAGTCCAGTGGACCCGATCACATCAGTGATTATATACCCACTGTGCTCAACTTCAACCAAATTAACGTCACAATCCCAAGCAGAGATGCCTGGTCTAGTGGTAGCCCTCCTCTTAGCGGTCTGGCCATCTACACAGACGGTTCAAAGATGGAGGCTGGCACAGGTGCCGGGGTCTTCTGCGAAAACCCACATATTAAGCAATCCTTCAAACTCAACGTTAACTGCAGAGTCTTTCAGGCAGAGATTTTTGCAATTAGGAAAGCAGCGGAGATGATCAAAGAACTTGGGAGTGTCCTTAAAGGACCGGTGACTATTTTTGTCGATAGTCAAGCGGCCCTTAAGGCTCTCAAGTCATGGACCATAAACTCAAAAGCTATCCTCGATTGCAAAAATGCTCTGCTTGAAATACGCGACTTCGTTGATCTTTGCTGGGTTCCAGGACACAGTGATATAAAGGGAAACGAAGAGGCGGATGAACTAGCACGTGGTGGCTCTCAGTCGACTGACTTACCAGTTGAGTCATCTATCAGACCACCAAAGTGCTACTACATCCGGCAACTTCGCGGTTACTTCCTTGAGAAGGCGGGGCAAAGATGGCAAATGGAAACTGGCTGTAAAGTATCCAAGGCAATCTGGCCCAGCTATTCTCAAAAAAGAACCAACTCTCTTTTCTCGCTAAATAAGTTAGGGATAAAAACCACTGTAGGTCTCATTACCGGTCACAACAGAGACGGTCGAACATCTACTATGTAGATGCCCCTCGTTACTCACGAGGAGACATCGATTCTTCGGTAGATATGAGATAAATACTCTGACTTTCTTCTCCGACATAGACCCCATCTACTTGTACCAATTTGCCAGAAATCTCACATGGCTGGCAAACAAAACTAATTAATCATTGTTTTTTCTCTCTCCTTCACACAGGGGATGGAAATCGGCTCAACACTGAACAACACCCTCAGCGGCAATACACCCACATCACATTCATTACATCAACAACTTTGCCACAATCACAACAGTCGCGCAACCATATCCATTACTCACCACACCCATCGCACCAAGCCACTTTACATCAACAAAGCGACAATAGCCCAACCACCTCACATTACTTCAGAATAAACCAGTCACCAGTTTCAACACCCACCTTATAAACCAGCATCCATCATCATCACATCCAACCCATCTAAATTTACATCCACCATCACAACCTCAGCAACAACCTATAAACTCACATCCATCATCACAGCATCACCTACACACTCAAGTTCACAACAAATCCGCAATAATCCAGCATCTATCATCATTACATATAGTCCAACTACAACACACAGTTTCTTTAAGGATGATCACAATGGACCTCAAGGTCTCCGAGTGAAGTAGCTGCCAACAACGGTAGCTGCGCGTCCTAAAACCAAACCAAGTTGTCATTTAAATTTTTAGTTATTCATACTTTAAATTGTATTTAAATTGTTGGAGTCTAAAAATGTAGTTTTTATTCAATTTAATATTTTTATCCATATTATTATACGTTATTTATGGGCCGATTCCGTACAGCGAGGCGAGTCGTGTCGCGTCGCCAAATGCAATTTTTCGATTCCGTATGGCAATATCGCCTGACGTCGTCAAATTTTGTCGCCGAAATGTTCATTTTCCGGCGACAACAAATTAGCTGTCGCCGTACATTTTTACTAACGAATAGAAATAAAATAAAAATAACTTGTTATCGACGATTATTTTCTATCGCTGTACGTAGTACATTTTTTAAATTTTGTCACAGAGACGATAGACGACGCGACATGACTCGCCTCGCTGTACGGAATCGGCCCATTAATCTTTTCAAACTATGTATTGATTGTAGTATACTAGCCACATATGGCCATTTGGCTTGGCTTTGAAATGAATAAATTTAAAATAAATAAAAAAAATATTTACTAGGTCCGCCGTATGTTTTCTATATTTATTTGAGATATATTTACCATAATTATTTCAAAAACTTTTTGTATCGAGCGAACTAAATCTCCTTGATACATGTGTCGAAAAATCAACAAAAAATATTCGTTTGTATCAGAAAATAACGAAATTCTGGGAAAAACTCGTAAAAACGATTTTGAGCTATATCTCAAGAACAAGAGCTGATGGAGAAAAACCGCGACCGGAGTTTAAAACAACTCGCCGACTTCAGTTAGAAACAAAAAAAAATTCTATTGAATCATTCAACTTTTTTCAATTTTGTTGAGTAGTCTTATTTTTTACATTAAGTTCCAAAAATAGTACCCATACTAAGAATGTTAGTTGCTTTGAGGATCCTACGTATCCTTTCGACCATTACAAATAATTTTTGAGAAAATACCACCGATATCTTCCACTAGGTGGTAAGTTTTTCCTTGGAAAATTTAAATTTTTTTATGTTTATGACCATCTTTGCTGCAGTGATGCACTAAAGGCAGTGACGATCCACATTTGTACATATATTGCCTGTACCTATTTCATTTTATTTTCATTCTAAAATACTTTTCAACTGTAAAAAGTTATATATGAATAGCTTTTAACATGTTCATTTTGCTTGGTTTACTTGCACTGCTATTATTCTGCACACGATAAAAACTTTCCTTAGCAGAAAACTTTAATGGTTGCATATTTATGTAAAATATTTTAGCCTGTGAGGTCTGGCTCCTTATAAACATTCACCTGATGCAGATAATTAAATTGTTTTAAGCATTTATAGCAGCATTATTGCAATTTTCGTACATAGCAATTCCGCATTGCTATTATTTTGCACGCAACTGTATATTATGGTAACGTTTAAGCGATATTATGTTTTTAGTGTGCAAGTCGATACTTCCTAACATAGTGGTCCAAAATACCGTGACCAACAGGAATGACTCCGAAAATAAGATCCACTTTCAAAATGGACTACGTCGGTCCTTTCCTTCAAATACATCCTCAGCAACACTTTTGAGATTCAAACAAAATATATATTTTTGTCGGCAAGTTCATACTTCCAAAAAGGGCCACAAAATTTGCGTAGCCGATAGTAGATTCGATATTGTCAATAGATTAACGTTTCAATTCACACAGGCTGAGTGTATATCTCTGTCGGCAAAGCGAATCATACTTTTTTACTTGTCTAAATAAAAAACAGCAAATTTTATACTTTATCGGATTTTAGTTTTGTTTATCACTCTCAGTCATTTGCTAGTCGAGTACAGACGTGTGTTATTTATTTCGGATTAGTAAGTGTCAACAATAAAAAAAACCATCACACAGTTATTTCTAATATTACGAAAAAAGTAAACAACAACATTAAGCGAGTGCGGGTTGACGACTCCGTTACTCATGTCTCCAACATGAGAAAAAAGACTAAACCATCAAGTTCTCAGAGTGCTGAGAATCAAAATTATTTTCTCCCGCTGCAAGCGGTTGATGATGATGATGTTGCTGATGAAGTGATCGTCGATAATTCTAAACGGGTGAAAATTCCACCGATAACACTGCTGAAATGCAAAACGGAACAACTGCACGAAATGTGTAGAATATTAAATGTTACGGAATACTCGATCAAAAAAATATCGATTGGTCTAAAATTACTCTGTTCCAAAGAAGAGGACTACAAATTAATTTGCGAAAAAGCATCTTCGCAGTTTAATTTCCAATTTTTCTCCTATGGAACTAAATATGAAAAACCATATAAAGCCATATTATTGGGTATGGATAAAATGGATCCCAAAAAAGTTAAACTTTTGTTAACTGAAATGGGGTTGAAATGCTTAGATGTCAAAATCGTTATAAGAACTGTTAATAATGATGAACACATAATTTATGTTGTTTATTTTGAACGAAAGTCTATAACGATAAAGGAACTTAGGCAAAATTACTCCAGAGTGGAGAAAATCCAAGTAACATGGGAATATCAAAAACCCAGACAAAATAAAATTACACAGTGCCATAACTGCCAAATGTTTGGGCACGGTTCCAGCAGATGCAGAGTTAAGACTTTCTGTGCCAATTGTGCAGGAAATCACTCGACTATGGAATGTAAAGACACCGTTTCGAAATGTGCAAATTGCGGTGGTGATCATAAGTCAACTTCTTCCGAATGTCCGAGTAGATTGAAATACATCGAAATAAGAGAAAGATTGAATCCGAAAAGGATTACTCGTAACCACTCTAATTATCCACAGTATCAAAACCGTGGAGACCAGCTTCCAAACAAACTCAACCAAGTTTTGCCCCCTCTAAATAGTTGGACAAATACTCAACAAGCCCAACCAAATGATTTGTTTTCTAGCGATGAATTGACAACGCTAACTTATGAATTAATTTCTAAATTAAGAAATTGTAAAACAAAACTTGACCAGTTCGAAGTCATAACTGGATTAGCCCTCAAATTTTTAAATTGAACTACAAATCATTAAAAATAATTTCCTGGAATGCCCGAGGCTTAAAAAATAAACAGGAAGAACTTTTTCAATTTCTAAACAGCAACGAAATCGACATTTGTCTTTTATGCGAAACATGGCTAAACTCAACAGTTACCATTAAAAATCAATTCTTTGTATGTTATCGCAACGATCGTCCCGGTAGAAGAGGAGGTGGTGTTGCCTTATTAATTAGAAAAAACATACGACATAAGATGCTAAAACCTTTTGATACAAATCTAATAGAAAATATTGGTATCCAGATTTGTCTTAATAATACTGCAATAGATATATACGCTTGCTATTTCCCAGGAGGAACTCGGGATTCACAACGACAACATCAATTCCTGTCTGATATACACAAAATGACAAACGCTAAAAACATAATTCTTGGAGGTGATTTCAACTGCAGACACCATTACTGGGGTTGCCGAAGAAATAATGTCTGGGGTAACCTCCTTCATGATAAGATACAAACTAGTTCATTTAATGTTATGTACCCACAAGACTCTACGTATATCCCTGCTGATCCCAGAAGACAACCATCAACCCTGGACATTCTGCTGACTGATATTCCTAATTATGTATGCTCTGTAAAAGCTATAAATCATCTGTCCTCGGATCATCTCCCAGTAAAAATAGAGCTAAACTCTTCCATTTATACGAATGAAAATTTTTTCTATAACTTCAAAAAAGCCAAATGGAAACGATTTAAATCGTACATCACCGAAAAATCAAATTTAAGCCAAATAGTGGACACGTCAGAATCAAATATTGACTATTTGCTAAAAAATTTTACTGACATTATTAACGAGGCTATTGAAATTAGCGTACCGAAAACTAAATTCCACAATAAACCTATACAAATACCTCAACACATCAAAGAAATGATTCAGTTCAGAAATATTTATAAAAGAAATTGGAAGCGTTTTAGGGATTCAGATGACAGACACCAAATGAATGTGCTTAGTAAAAAAATTAATATTGAATTATCCCATTTTCGAAACAAGAATTGGAATAAAAAATTAACTGAAATGGAAAAAGCCTCATCTCCTTTTTGGAAAATATCAAAGGTGTTGAGGAAAAAGAAAAATATTATTCCACCTCTTAAAGTGAATAATAAGATGGTTTTTACGCAAGAGGAAAAATGCGAGGTCTTAGCTGAAACGTTTTTAAACAACCATAACATATCTTCCTCACTTAGCGATGTCAATACCATTAACCAAGTGAATGATACTGTCAATTGCATAAGGAATGCACGACCAGATCCACAAAGTCTGAAATTCACGTCCATTGAAAAAGTCTTAAGTTTAATTAAAAAATTAAAAAACAAAAAAGCGCCTGGTATGGATGGGATTAGCAACAAATGCTTGAAAATGTTGCCAATTGCTGGAGCAAAATATCTAACCAACATAATAAATGCCTGTTTAAAACAATGTTATTTTCCTCGTGAATGGAAGCTTTCAAAAACAATTCCTATTCATAAAATAAGCAAGCCTTATGATGATCCAAAGTCATACAGACCAATTAGTTTACTGTCATCTGTCAGTAAAATTTTTGAGAAAATCATACAGGAACATTTAAATGATTTTATTGAGACGCGCACCATATTGCCACCACAACAATACGGTTTTCGAAGACACCTTAACACATGCTATCCTCTAGTTAAAATAAGAAATATGGTTAAAAACAATTTTAACAAGTCACTGTCTACCGGCATGGTGTTATTAGACATAAAAGCTGCTTTTGATGGCGTCTGGCATAATGGCTTAATATTCAAAATGGAGAAGTTTGGATTTCCCCTTCAAATTACAAAAATTATACACAGCTACTTAATAGAGAGATCCTTCTGTGTGCACCTTGAAAATTCTAAATCCAGGCAAATTACAATACCAAGTGGATGTCCTCAAGGTTCGTGTTTATCTCCAATTTTGTATAACATCTACACTGCAGATATACCTCAATTAAGTAATTGCGTTGTATCTGTTTTCGCCGATGACACATCTATAATTAGTTCTGGAATGCACTCGAACACCATAACAGTACAACTACAAGAAGCTCTCGTTAAAATAAACGATTATTTTACAAAGTGGAAAATTCTTGTTAATCCGGATAAAACACAAGCCATATATTTTTCAAGAAAACGAAAACAATGTTATTTGCCGCAACAACCACTACTATTTCTAAATCACAGCATTGAATGGGAAGCAAACGTTAAATACTTGGGAGTTATATTGGACAGAAAACTCAATTTCGCTGACCACATTTCATATGTCGTCGATAAAATGAATAAGATTACCAGGATTATGTACCCACTAATAAACCGTAAATCCGGTTTAAACAAAGAAAACAAGAAATTGATAATTAAATCAATTTTTCTGCCAATAATGTTTTATTGTGCACCGTTATTTTCGTCAGTAGCCAATAACCACGTCAAGAAATTACAGATTGCACAAAACAAATTATTAAAAATGATTTTTAATCTGCCTTGGCATTATTCTACGCAAAGACTGCATACCCTATCTGGATTCCCACTAGTAAGAGACAAACTGGAGAAATCTAGGGCCAATTTTGAGGCACGATGTCTATCCTCGTGCTATGCTCACATTAATGAAATCATTTCATAAATGGATTTAACATAAAAATCCACCAAATCTAGTCAATACAATAGTAAGGTTTATTTTTTTTTTCCTTACATAAACATCATAAATATGCTAAATCATATCTCTTAATGTTACAAATAAATATCATAACTAAGTAGAAAAGGAAATGTGTTCCTAAACTCTTTATATTTAAGTATTCACCACTGTTAAAGGACTCGAAATGTTATTGATTGAATAAATAAATAAATAAAAATAGTTTTGTTTATTTTGTAAGAAATCGCTGCACTATTTTCAATTTATTAATTAGATTTATAACTTTGCATTATTATCCTTTTGTTGTATTTCAATTTGCATTTATATATATTTCAATATTATATAATTTCTTAACATTTTTACAGCTACAACATTGAGATTCTTTAATTAAATATTTTTTATAAACTGTATAAAGTAGTAGTCAGAGGATTTTTTGACAAGAGGTGGTGGTCGGTTAATTTGATATATTATAAAAGTCTATAAACAACAGGAAGGAAATTAAATAAAGGAGAAGTAAAAGTAAATCAACTTAAGATTCATCATAAAAAAACAATAATTCAATATTAATTAACTATTAAATAATAATAAATACATTTAAAACTAAAGTGTGAAAATTTTACACAGTGTCATTTATAATTAATAAACAATAAAACAAATGCCTTAAGTAGGTATATTTGGTTGATTGGTTGTTAAACTTGATTAATTAATAATTGGTGTTTGTTTTATATATAGAGTTATCAGTTGCTGTTGTTGGTTTGTTTGTATTATTATTTTTGCTTTACATTAAACCTAGAAAAAGGAATCATCATTGTTTCATAAATGTTTTAAAAAACTAAGACTACGATAAACTTAAAACTATAAAATTCTGTTAGCTCCAGGATAAATCGTATCCTTTCCAATTGACATTCGGTGCTAAATAGACACGTCGTTTATTGTGTACAAATGAAACAACACCATGATAGGCTGTTCGTGGTACGCCGCTCTGCAAGAAAGATTAGTAAAAATTATGTGAAAATTATAGCTTTAAATTGGGATCAAGATATTAAAAAAAAAACAACGTTATCAGTTCAATTATGTGGCTAAAAAACGATTTCTACAAAAAAATTTTGAAAATCGGATGTTGATATAGCTTATATAGGGCCCAAAATACACAAAATCGGCAAAATAAGCACATTGGAGCTATATTAAAATCCGATCCGATTTTTTAGCCACAATAATGAACTGGTAAAGTTTTTTCGTCGATCGGACCATAATTGTGGCATTTAGAGAATTTTCGTGAAAATGGCCCTTTCGGCCGCAACAAATTACTATGAAAACAAAGATCGCTAGGTTGGCACTGGTTAACCTTAACCGATCGCCATAAAATTTCATATATAAGGTTTTTGGATCGAAAGGAAAAAAATTGGGGGTTAGGAAACCAAAAAAATTGGTTTTTACTTTTTTGGGTCACTCTGCGAACAATACTTTTCATTATTTTTACTTATTATTATTTATAAATAAAAATCAAATGTCGTTTGTTGGTAATGACATCAGTTGAGAACTTCTGGATCGATTTGGATAATTCTTTTATTGAAATGTTCGCCATAACCCAACTTTAGTTTTTATGCAAAGAAAATTTGACCACGCCAACTTTTACTCCCACTTTTTCAATTTTTATCTTTTTTACAAAAACTACTGAACCAATTTTTTGAAATTGTCAGAGAATGTACATGGATGGCCCTTGGTTGAAATGGGCTTCACATTTTTTAAACTTCATTTAAAATTAGTTAAGGCGTACCGTGGGCATAATTAATAAATAAAATAACTTACCTTAAAATCATCCATTAAACCTAACATTTTTGTTGTTCTCTTGTATACATCTCTCGAGTTGTATTGTATTCGAACAGGTCCATCTCTTGTTATGAGATTTCGTCTTAATTCATCGTAGGTAACTACAGGATACGTGTAGACTTCCTTTAAAAATGTTCTATCGTAATTATCCTGTAAGAATGTAGAGATAAAAGAATTTCAGTTTAGTTGTTATCCATGTAAATTATATGTTAGACCACTTACCTTTAACAGATAACTTAAATTCATTTTCGTAAATGGTACGAATTCTTCACTCAATTTTATATAACGTAGATATTTATCAAAGAACAAGCCACTACAGAGTGATAAAAAAAAATAAAGAATATTAATGAACAAATGTGATCATGTCAAACAATAGATAATGGAAATGTTTTTAAATGTAAAAACAATGCAATGGTTGTTATAAAAGTGAGTCAAGGCCTAGAATTCATAAATTCAGCAGATCGCAAATGTTGGCGTACAATCAGTCTGGTATTGTTGTCACGCTTATTAAAAGACATATAATGAGGGAATAGCAAAAGTAAAAGAATTTGTCTTTAAAAAGCAAGACAAAACCAAACGCAGGATATATGTATTTAGACCTAGAGTTATTGAAGCTGAACTGATGATAGTCGGTCACCAATCTGATACCTTTATTGCCGATTCATACAGCTCACGATTCTTAACACTTCAGATCTAGTGGCTTTACCACTTTACTAAAGGCACTGTGAACAGTGTCTGTACCACTTTAAAAAAGTCAATTTGTAGGAATGGCATTGGTACCTTCAATGCCAATTAAAACATTTCAAATGGGTAAAAATAAATACTTACTTTGATACCCCAACTTTTCCAAACGTTTGTGTTCTAGAAATTTCCGGCCGTATGCAAACACGATTCTTTCTTTGTTCCGGATGTCTTATCCAATCATCCCAGAAGCTGTTATAATATCAGAGAAACAAAAGCATATTAATATGTCAATCGAACTTAATCGTACACAATTTTCATATACTTACGATTTAGGCCATTTAACAGACAACTCTTGCCACAGTTCTCTCGTCAACATCCAACCCAGACCGGGGAAGAAATCTGTACGATATAACAATTCTGGGTGGGAGGTATCAATTAAATTTGCTTTTCCATTGTCATTCCAGGCAGAAACACACCTAAGGAATAAAATATAATTTATTAGAAAACTAGTTAAGTCATTAGACGGTTAAGCCGACAGAGAGATATACTCTTAACCTATGACAAGAAGAAAATAAGTAATCTGGAAAAAAAATTTGGAAGTCCCATAACTGGAACTTATAAAGAATCCAATCCATTTCGATCAAATTCTTGATCGAAAGACACCTGATATAGAGGACCTATATATTCCTATTAGTTAGCTCCATACAAGAAGTGTGTGTCATAAACCGAAATAAGATTAAATTTCAAACTTATCCGACGCATTTCTTTGACACATTTTCTTTAATATCGTTTGTGGGTGGAGGTATCGGAATAATTGGAATTACCCCATCTTCGAACTTGATCTTTGTTTTGAAGATATATTACGACACTCAAAGTTTGGACCATCGAGCAAGAGTCGAGTGAGCAGCAGTCAGACATGATGACATGGGTAAGCACATTTCCGAGACTGATTTGGTCCACATATATATATAACTACCCAGCAAACAAAATATCGGATGTCCGACACGTCTGAACATTTTCGGAAGCAACGTCGTTCCGATTTCTAAACGATTTTTCGGAGCGATTTCGTTCCGATTTCGGAACGAATGTCAGAAAGAAATTTCCTTTCCGAATTTCCCAAAGATTTTCTTCAGATTTCGTTACGAAATCGATACGATGTCGCTTCCACATTTCGTTCCGAAATTATGTAAACCACTTCATACAACTTTCGTTAAGATATCGTTACGATTTCGGGTCAGACTTATGACGTATCGTCTGAATTTTGTTCCGATTTCGGTACGATTGGTTTGCTGGGTAGGATAATATTAATATTATTTACACATTACTCTTAACTCACCACAATGAACTATCCTGCTTAAGCAAATGATGTGTACCCAAAAAGTATTCATAGAAGTCTGGAGCTACATTTAAATCGTCCTCAACAATTATCACAAATTCATAGCCTTTGCTAAAGGTGTGATTAAGTGCCCAACCATAATGTCGTGCTATTTTATAGTAGCCTTTGAATTTCTTTTCTTTGGGTGGCACAAAGATATCGGATTGATCGGGTTGTTCAATAAGGGTGACCTGAAATAAGGAAATTTTCAAAGTTAAAATAAATTCCGCAGTAGTGGAGAACTCGAGTTTATTACTTACCTCCTTATCGTAGGACAAAATAACATTACGGGTTGGTTCATCGCCACAATCTTGCGACACTATTATGGGAAACTGTTCGGAACTGGGACGATATTTTATGAGATTATCCAAACACTTGGAAATGGAAACACGATTACATGCAAATACCAATACCGGTATGACAGGTTGATTGTTGGATAGACGTGTTATAACTGTTGTAGCTGCCTCTGTGTCCGTCTGTTGTTGAGGTGTTTGTGTTTCATTCGGCGTTTCCAGTACTTCCTGCTGAGCCTGTTGCTCTTCCTGTTGTTGCTGTTCCTGCATTAGCTTATCATTTGATGGCGGTTCTTGTAAACTTAAAATAGTTTGTTGTTGTTGTTGATTATTAACTACTTGAGATTCTTTTGCTTCTTCTTCTGGTGTAGGAGGTTCATTTTGATATTTCGATTGTAAGATACCCAACAGATTTATCATTAGTTTATCTGTTTTGTGATATTCTGCACGTGCATTTTGTTCCAATTTATCAATGGTATGTTGACGTCGATTCTTGAGCAAAGGGAATTCCCCATTGGTTTTGGGCATGAAATAGAATATAACAAATGTCCAGGTGACCAGAAACCCAGCTATCATTAGTATTTTGCGGGAACGCATTGTGTGTTTTTTATTTTTGGCAAGGAAAAGGTGATATTCGTTGGGTGGGGTATAAAATACTATTCTGGGCTAATAAAATATCCAGATTCTATTTTGAGAACTTCAGCCAAACCATCGCTTCTATTTATTTTTTTATGGTTATCGGTTCGCTTTTTCCATAGAACAAGTTGTCACTGCAATTATAGCTTTGCGTGCGGACCTCAAATATTAACCAACACACACTTCCTATGGCATCTCACTCCATTCAACAACTGCTGTCTGTTTCATTGCTGATTTGTATTACTGATATGAGACGAGTACGTACCACTTATTACTGTTGTTGTTTTTAGTATAAAATTGTTATTACCCTTTTTGTTGTTGACATCTTCTGTCAAGAGTGCTGTTGTTGTTTATTTATTATTGTTGTTCCGGTTCTGACGATGATGATGATGTTCTGGAACAATATGACCTATTAGCGGAGCTTTCATAAATTAAAACTCGATCAACATACATAGTTATGTACAACGATTTCAAAGACTTTTACATCATTAATTTGTTTAGAAATGTAAGTGAACACAGAATTCAGGGAAATCAGTTGAATGACGACTACATCTCCCCAGAGAAAACGACCACAAACAAAGTGTTAAACGACCACCTCCACTTCTTTGTTGCCCTTATGGATGCCTCAGTTGGCACTTTTAATTATAGTATGTCGCATCCAAAACGTTTCTATCTGCTGCTCTGCCCTCAATACATTTGTGTTAATTAGTGAAACTTTTTCATTTCTTTTGTCTTTTCAAATCCCCGTACATCATTCGTGGTCTGCTTTTAATTTGATTATTTCTCTGCCCTTTTGAATCAATTCTCTTGTGATATTCTCGTCAGTACGTTCTATAGAATATGTGTTTTGTTTAATTTAATTTATATTTAAACTATGTATTGGTTTTCATAGTAAAATTAGCAAAAATAATTGCAAAATGTTTTTGTTAATGTCTATTGCACACTAAATTCACTGATTTGTTGTTTTTGTTTTTATGTCAGTACAAGTTGTCAACCAGATGGATCTATAGATCGAAAAATTACAGACAGATGCCAGAAGGATCTATAGATCGAATAATAAGGGCCGTATGGATCTATATATCGAAAAATAACAGCCAGGTGGATCTATAGATCGACAAATGACAGCCAGATGGATCTATAGATCGAAAAATAAGTGGAAGATTGAAGTAAAGGCCTGCGTACATAAGCTGCTCTGCCTGATTGCCTTGCTTTCCTACTTCATTTTTGACATAATAAAAATAAAAGAATAAAGAAGGCCAAGGAAATTTCGAACTGGGTTGCCCTTTTCTTTTTTATTCTTTTATCAGAAGTAAGCAAGGTAAGCAGGCAAGGCAGCTTATGTACGCAGGCCTTAAGGCGGCCACCAGACCATCTGCTTTTTTAAATAAAAACATATGGTGTGATGTACCCATTAGAGAAGAACAACAAAATGGCAATTTATCGCTATCCTCATTATGTTTGTTTGCATCTGTTGCTGTGTATTTTAATTTTATGGTTTTGTGGCATGTCCTCCAATAAAATCAATGTATTGTAAAAACCTACACTTACTAAAGTGTGTAATTTACACAATCAACTTTTGAAAACTTTACTCATATCATATCTGTAGTGCGATTCTCTAACTTATTTTTGAGTTACCGACAAATATCGGTAAAATTAAAACGCAAAATTATGAATGAAAAGTTCAAATAAAAGTTGACAGCACTCTTGCTATCTGTAGAACTTGACGGGTACTTCTTATGCCCGTAATTTCAACGCATGGGTAAACTGGCAGGTAACTACCAATTAGTTATCTTTACCTACGCGTTTGGTAATTTCTTCGTGCCATTTACCGAGGCGTGAAAGTTTTGAAAACATGTGGTTACATTCATGATTTCGTAAAATCATTGCCACTTAGAAGTGTTTTACAACTTTTAACACATTGGCAACGAACAACCAGGTAAAATCCTTGGTGTAAGTAACACGGGCGTTTTTGACCCGGTAACGTTACCTATGAGTTGAAATTATAAAATTTTACTTACACGGGAGATATCTATGAACTCATAGATAACTACGCCTAGAAATTACGGGCATTATTCTTCACTAACTTACCGAAAAATATAGTTAATTACCGAATTTAAAAGCATTTTAATTTTACAAATTTTTGTAAGCTGCCTTGCCTGCTTACCTTGCTTGCTTCTGATAAAAGAATAAAAAAGAAAAGGGCAACCCAGTTCGAAATTTGCTCGGCCTTCTTTACTCTTTTAGTCCCGGTCCACACTAGCGTGAATTTCATTACAAAATTTCATGAAATTAGGTGTTCTTAAATCGAATTCCCCACTACAGCAATTTTATAATTTTACTCTACTATGGACGTCGATCTAGAGACGCATAATTTCATATTAAAATTTCAAGTCCGTGTTTAGACACACAAATTTCTCGGGAAAGTAAATTCAGTTTTTAGGCAATAGGGGGTAGGAAAGAGTATTGAGGAGCTCTTTCCTCTCCGCTCTTTCCCCCAAAAACTCCATTTACTTTCCCGCGAAATTTGTGTGTCTAAACACAGACCAATGAAATTACTGTAGTGTGGCCCTGGACTTATTTTTATTATGTCAGAAATGAAGCAGGAAAGCAAGGCAATCAGGCAAGGCAGCTTACGTACGCAGGCCTTTAGAGAATCCTACTACTAGTACAAAAATAAAATATGAAAGGCAGCAAATTTCGAATTTTAATTATATATTAGCAGAAATGACGCAACACTTAAAGCATAGTTCACATTGACCAACAAAACTGACAGTCATCGAGGTCTGTTTCGTTATTATCAAAGTTTAGCTGAATAATTACTTTCCTAATCTCTAAGTCCCGGTCCACACTAGCGTGAATTTCATAGTAATCCTAAAAACTTTTATAAATTCGTAAACTCTAAAAGAAAAGTACGTGAATTTCCTAGTAGCATGAGACTTGGTTGTAGTGAATCATGTGACCCTAATGACATTGCAAATATGTTTGCTGACTTTTTTCAAAATACTTACTCCAAATGTTCAACTAACTCCCTTAATTACCCTTATAATATTCATAAACTTAACCAGTTTCCTCGCATTATTCTCACTGAGGATGAAGTATTAAATGGTTTATTGTCATTGAAATATTCAAACTCACCAGGTCCTGATGGTGTTCCGACTTCTATTTTAAAATCATGTGCATATGAACTTTATCGTCCCCTAACAATTATTTTCAATGACTCGTTGACATTGGGATATTTCCCACTTGTCTGGAGATCTAGCTTTATTATTCCTTTGCATAAATCTGATAGTAGATGTGTGATTGAAAACTATAGAGGTATTGCAAAACTAAGTGCAATTCCTAAACTTTTTGAGCTTCTGGTTTCACGCCGAATAACTCATTTCGCTAGATCTATAATATCACCTTATCAACATGGTTTCGTTAAGGGTAGGTCTACCTTGACAAATTTATTGGAACTTACATGTCACGTTCACAATGGATTCGTAAATAAATGTCAAACTGATGTTATATACACAGATTTCAGTAAGGCCTTTGACACCGTTGTACACGAATTGTTAATATATAAGCTTGATTCTATGGGGTTCCCATCAATACTCTTGTCTTGGATACGTTCTTATCTACAGGACCGTACCCAAAGGGTTTCTTTTAATGATATTCTGTCAAAAAATATAACTGTGCATTCTGGTGTTCCTCAGGGTAGCCATTTAGGTCCATTACTTTTTGTACTCTACTTAAATGACCTTCCATCTGTTATTCGTTGCTCTAAAGTATTAATGTTTGCTGACGATGTTAAACTGTCTAGCAATCATGATTCTTATAATCAATCAATTAATCTGCAACATGATTTGTATTCTCTTTCCAACTGGTGTAGTGTCAACGGTATGTCATTAAACTTAAAAAAATGTAAAAAATTGTCATTTTATAGATCTCGTCCTGATTCTTGCGATTATTTCATAGGTTCGCACAAATTGGATAATGTAGACTCGTTTGTGGATCTTGGAGTTATTTTAGATAGTAAATTGCGTTTCAACTTACATATAGAGTCTTGTGTTAATAAAGCCAAGTCATTACTTGGCTTTATAAAACGCTGGTCTAAGGAATTTGACGATCCATACGTGACCAAACGCTTATTCACTAGCCTTGTCCGACCAACATTGGAATACGGTTGTGTACTTTGGAGTCCTTTTTACAAATGTTATTCTGATAAGATAGAATCAGTACAAGTTCAATTTCTTTTATTTGCTCTTAGAGGCTTAGGGCGGAGCACAAGGGAATCTCTTCCACCATATGAAAACCGTCTAAAGTTAATTGACCTTCCAACGTTGGAAAAAAGACGTTTAATGCTCAGATCTATATTCATTATTAAACTTTTGCGTGGACAAATTGAATCACAGTTTTTAATTGGCGAAATAAATTTTAATGTACCTTCACGTAATACTCGAAACTACATACCACTTAAATTAACGTTAGCGAAATCTAATTATGAAATAAGTAATCCACTCCGATCTTTATGTGATGAATATAACAAATTATATAATAGGATGTCTTTATCGGAACCTCTGCATGCCATAAAAAACTTTATCTTACGTTCTTAGTATTGTTGTAGCAGTTGCCAGGCAATATGTTAGATTTGACCTATTTTATTTTTTTGATGTGTTTGTCTTTAAAATGTAACTTTCTAACCGGCTGATGTTTTGCTGTAGCTGGTTTTCCCTAGTCTACTAATCCCCCATATTCCGGAATATGAGGTGTACGCGCTCCCTACGTTAAGGGGAGGTGGCCCTCTCGGTCGGCAAGGGCGGGAAAGAGTGGCGTTGGGAACGATCGAAAAAAAAAAAAAAAAAAAAAAAAAAAATTCATGAAATTAGGTGTTCTTAATCGAATTCCCCACTACAGCAATTTTATGATTTTACTCTACTATGGAAGTCGATCTAGAGACGCATAATTTCATGCAATTTTTTCAATGAAATCACTCTAGTGTGGACCGAGACTAAAAAATACGTTATATATTTATTGTACAAAGATGTAAATACAAATATCAAAATGGGAAAAGTCAATTGTGAAAAATGAACTGTAGATGGAGTTAACCTCTGTTGCTACAATATCATAACAACATTCGGTTAAGCAGAGAGTGTACGAAAACTGTTATACTGAAATGCATTGGAATATTTACAAGAAACAAACTCAAACTCACATATGACAGCATTCCGTTTATTAAATAAAAAAGAAATAAGGTCTGTACGATAACTTCGCAAGTAAAAAGTACTTGCAAGTACTCAGCAAGTTCGCAGCAACTTCTCTCCACTTATTTTACTCTCTCGAAGTTAAAAATTTGCAGAATGTTATCGAACAACAATTTGCAAAAAACTTGCAAGAAGTCAGCTGATTTGACAAACAAGAAGTTTGGCGGATAAGATTTAATTTAACAATCGAGGATTATTTACGAAAATTGTTTGATTATCCGTTGCTACAAAAATAATTATCTTTCCATATCATACATTAACGGCTGACTGCCCACATTGTGTTCCTCCTACTACATGGATGCGCCGCTTTTTGCTGGGGTTTGATACTTTAGAAATAAAACAATCATCACAAACTACAAAATAAGTTATTTTACAAAATAAGTCGTTTTCCATAATTTATTTAGTTATCTCTCCTCTTTTTTATCTTGTAATTATTTTAATAACCAAATATTTGTTTATGTTTTTGACAAGAATTGCAAAGTCCGCCACAAAACATTTGAATTTAAATCAGCTGATCAAACTTGCAAATTCTTACAAATTCTTTGACGTTTGCGCTATGGAATTGACATTTGCAACCCACTGGCTTCATTATATCCGGCTAAGTGCAAACGGGGTGTTATAGTATGTATATATAACCGGATTTAAAAAACCCACCGGGTTTCAAAAGCCAACTCCTTTGCGTATACGTCAAATAAATCCTCATTAAGAAGGTCAACCCTGCAAAAGGCTATAATATAAACAAAGTCTAAGCTTGTATTCACGCAAACTACAAAATAAAGACAAATCAAATCCTTTCAGCTGTAAACAGATATAACGTTTGGGTAAAGTTTTGTGTCGTTTTGGCCGTTTTTACACTGTTGGGCATGATGCCGAAAAATTCAAATTCATTTGAAATATATGCCGGCAAACAGATAAACGCTGGACTTTGGTATCGTCGTCGCCCTGTTGTTGTTGTTTTTCTCTAGACGCCCAACGCAAAACTTTAATCAAACGTTGTATCTGTTTTCAGCTTTCCTCTATTTCGTACGCTCCTTCTTTTCGTTCATCATACCGGATTAACCCAGTGGTTTTGGGTTTCAATTGTCAATTCCATAGAGTAAACGTCAACTAAATCATCATAAAGAAGCCCAGCAAAAAGCCCAAAGCCCAGCCCTGCATCCGCGGATGCAGTTGAATCACTACAAGTGCCTTTGGAGTACATCTTTTTCTATGAATTCACTTACGAATTTTACAAGGGGGTGCCCAGCTAATATGCACTCCATTTTGCTTCCACAGCTTTTGATGTAGTATTTTGGATTGAATTAAAAGGCTCTCTTCGGATTGCATTTTTAGCAGGTCTAAAGATGCAATAAAAATGCAAGCCATTGCGAAATATCCCACAATAAATAAAATGCATTTATTATTTGTGTAAACCCAGCAAAAAAGTTTGGAAGTAGTGCAACGCAGAGTTATGATTTCAATATATCTTTCAATGCAGTCCACACGGAGTTATGAAAAATGCACTCCGATACACTCGCTTATAGATCCCTAGCCAAGCAAGACAATTTTTTGATCCCTACAGTCGCAGTTTTTTTTTTGTTTTTGAACACAAGAAAGAGTGTCTAAAATTATAAGAATTTGTTTAAAAAAAAAATAAAGAAATACAAACAAAAGATACGAACATTGCTGTAATTCACGAGACGAAAATTATTTTTAAAGTGGAGTTATATTTTTTTTGGAAATCTGAACTGGAATTGGAGGAAAAATGAAAAAGCATTTGGATGATGAAGCAATATCAGTTGCGGTGTCACAAAAAGCAGAGCAGAGGAAGTAAACTCAGTTATGATCAAATTTAATGGAGAGTTTTTATAATTTGTATTAGTATAATAAAGTTAATATTCTTGTTCACACGAATAAGCAATATATTTTATTTATTTTGGGATATTTGCAATGGCTTGCATTTTATAGCATCTTTAGACTGCATTTAAATTCAATCCACAACACTACATCAAAGGCTGTGATTTGGATCGAAAATTGAGTGCATCCTAGTTGTGTGCCGTGGAAGCAAAATGGAGTGCATCCTAGCTGCGCGCTCTCTTGTAAAATTCATAGGTGAATTCACAGGAAAAGATGTACTCCAGCGGCAATTGTTCTAGTGATTTAACTGCATCCGCGGATGCAAACTTTTTGCTGGGAAACAATAAAAAAGAACTTTATAATACATGTAAACACAAATTACAAATGTTTCCATTAAATTCAATCCCATTAAAGTTTCCTTTCTCCAATTAATTCAAGCGCATCTGATTTTGCTTCATCATTGTAAAGGTTTTTATATTGTCTTCCCATCACTAGTTCAGCTTTCGACAAGGACTCCAACTGCACTGCACTCCATTAACAATGTCCGTCTCGTGAACTACCGGAAAAATGTTCGCAACTTAAGTTTTTATTTCTTTATTTTATAACAAATTCTTAGAAATGTATACACTCCCTCTTATTTTTAGAATAAATGATTTCGCAAGCGGCGGGTAGGGATCAACCAACTGTTTCTTTTTTTGTAGGGATCTCTTAAGCAACTGCTTATAAATTGTATCCAACGGAGTGCATTTTTCATAACTCCGTGTGGACTGCATCGAAGGATCTTGTGAAATCATAACTCCACATGCACAACTTCCAAAATTTTTTGTTGGGAGGTTATCCCGAAAGAAAAGAAAAACAAACCCCTCTAAAGTTGACGAACCCCGCAAACGTTTTAAGGACCATGATCTGCGAATCTGCACCTGGAATGTTCGCACTCTTTATAGAGAAGGTGCAGTCTTCGCATTGGCAGACGTACTTGGAAAGTACAAAGCCGATATTACTGCCATACAGGAAATACGATGGACTGGGAAAGATGTCACAACAACACCTAAAGGTGACGCACTGTATTATAGCTGCCATGACACAAAGCATGAGATTGGTTGCGGTTTTGTAGTTGGTCGGAGGTTAAAACATCTGGTCTCCAGCTTCACCCCAGTGAATGAAAGACTTGCTACAATTCGATTTAAAGCAAAATTCTTCAACATCAGCTTTATCTGCGCTCATGCCCCAACCGAAGACAAGGACGAACAGACCAAAGATATATTCTACGAGAGCTTAGAAGAAACATATGATCGTTGTCCTGCCCATGACATTAAAATTGTTCTAGGCGATTTTAATGCCAAAATTGGAAAGGAGAATATCTTTGGACAAACAGTTGGGAAATTCAGTCTACATAGTGAAACATCAGACAATGGAATGAGGCTGATAGACTTCGCAGCGGCAAAAAACATGGTAGTTAGCAGTACCAGATTTAAGCATCTCGATATTCATAAGGGCACTTGGCTGTCTCCAGACCAAAGAACAATAAATCAAATTGATCACGTTGTGATAGATGGAAGACATTCATCGAGCGTGTTGGATGTACGATCGTTCCGAGGAGCAAACATATATTCGGACCATTACCTCGTTGCAGCAAAGGTACGTACCCGTCTAAACGTTGCAAATAAAGCACGGACAGACACAACACGAAAGTTGGACATCGAAAGAACATTTTTCCAAACTGTTCGTATCCGATAGCAGTGAAGACGGCGAAGATACCACAGATCCAATCCCAGATGATGGTATTGAATGTATACCGCCCAGCCAAGATGAGGTAAGGACAGCAATAAACCGGCTGAAGAATAATAAGGCGGCAGGAGCAGATGGCCTACCAGCCGAGCTGTTCAAAACCGGAGGCGACACGCTGATAAGGTGTATGCATCAGCTAGTTAGCACCATCTGGCAGGAAGAACGCGTACCCGACGATTGGAACGTGAGCATCCTATGTCCAGTCCACAAGAAGGGTGATAAGACTGTGTGCTCCAATTATAGGGGCATAAGTCTGCTCCCTATTGCATATAAGATAGTATCTGGCATATTGTGTGAGAGACTAAAGCCTATGGTCAATGAAATTATTGGACCCTATCAGTGCGGCTTTAGACCTGGCAAATCCACCATTGACCAGATATTTACCTTGAGACAAATCCTGGAAAAGACCCAAGAAATGCAGATCGACACCTTCCATCTTTTCGTCGATTATAAAGCAGCATTCGACAGCCCTATACGTTCAAAGGTGTTCCAAGCCATGTCTGATTTTGGTATTCCTGCAAAGCTCATTCGACTTTGTAGAATGACATTAACTGAGACGAGATCCTCAGTTAAAATTGGAAAGAACCTCTCCGAAGAGTTTACTACCAAAAGAGGTTTCAGACAAGGAGACGGCCTGTCGTGTGATCTATTCAACATCCTGCTGGAAAAGGTCATACGAGACGCGAAGGTCAAAAGAAATGGAACGATATACACGAACAGCCACATGTTACTGGCTTATGCCGACGACATTGACATCATGGGTCGATCGGTAAAGGAAGTAACTGACACCTTTGCAAAAGTCGAAAGAGAATCTGCTAAAGTTGGTCTGGCAGTAAACGGCGTAAAAACCAAGTTGATGGTATCGACGCGTAATATGTCCATAAACACCGCACCATCTGTGAATGTTGGTACCTATAATTTTGAGGTAGTAAAGGACTTCGTCTAAATCGGCACCACCATAAACACAACAAATAACATCAGTTGTGAAATACGAAGAAGAATAGTGTTGGCTAACAGATGCTACTTTGGGCTGAGTAAGCAGTGTAGGAATAAAGCCACCTCTCGTCAAACAAAAATAACACTGTACAAAACACTGATACTACCCGTGCTAATGTATGGTTCCGAAGCATGGGTACTTGCTCAAGCAGATAAGGCAGTGCTTTGTGTGTTTGAGAGAAAAATTCTTCGAAAGATCTACGGGCCAATCTGTGTTGACGGCGAATATCGGCTTCGTATGAACATCGAGCTGTATCAACTATACAATGACATCAATATAGTTGAACGAATCGAGATACAACGATTGCGATGGCTAGGCCATGTTATAAGAATGAGTGATGATGAACCCGCTAAAAAGGCGTATAAATACGGGCCGCATGGAGGTTCTCGCAGATCTGGAAGGCCAAAGCTTCGTTGGAGCGAACAAGTGAAACGAGATATCACAAAGCTACATATCCCAGATTGGGAAAATACAGCAGCAAACAGAGAGGATTGGAGATTTTTTCTTAGTTCGGCTTATGGAACAAATGTTCTGTAAAAGGCCAGCTAAGTAAGTAAGTAAGTTATCCCGGCATAAAGCTCTAGTGCAAATGCCGTTTTACTTTAAGGAAAGTAATGCTTGGTGTACATTCGGCATCGTTTCGTGATTTCGCGCGGAATCAAGTAACATTTACCATGATTTCGCATACAAAAATGAAATCATCTCATTTAGTGATTTCAGCGAATTCAACATCAAAATCACAGTCCTCATGATATACAACCCTGTTTTTGCCTAAAGTTGCAACAATTTTCACAAGGTATATTGTGAATTGCCGCAGCAAAAAATTGTAATATCAAAATTTGTAAACAAGGTGAAAAAATTAAAGTTTAACCAGTTTTATAATTTTTAACTGCGAAAGGGTTCCTTGAACCCAAAAAGTAGCAAAACTTGAAGTAAAATTTAAGATAGCATGCCAAAATGGCTTTATCTTTTACTACTTTCTGCTCGACAAATTTCGTGGTGTAAAAAGTCAAACTGCTGATTTGACAATTAATGCAAAAGATGTCTGTTATTTTCGTTATTAATATTAGGTCTGTACGATAACCCAAAAATGTGTACTAATTCGTACAAATTTTTATTGATTGTTGTTCAATAACCAACTTGTCCAGCAAAAGAGAGCGACTTGAGAGAGACTCTTTGACAGTTCTGTGATTGAGAACTTGGAAATTGTTGCTGGGAAAATTTGTAAGTTTTGCCAGCTGACTTCAAATCAGCTGTTCAATGTAAACAATTTGAAATGTTAAATTACACTATTGAAGGTTAACCCACTGGGTTTAATAGATCCAGTGGGTTAATCTTTGCTGGTTACACTTAGCTTTTCGGGGATATAAACTGTCAGCTGATGTTTGTTTACGTATACATACAAAATAACTAATAAAGTCGTGTTTTACACTTTTACAATTTCTCGTATGAGATATCGTCCCCTCTTTGCTAATATTGGTATATTTTACACACAGGGATACATTTTTGTATCATGGTATCAAGCGTACTTTTTGTTAAAAAAGTGTCTAATGTAAAAAAATAAATAATTTTATGATTTTCAAATAACTTTAGATTTATTAACTCCATAAAATCTCATGCGACCAATCGTAAAAGTGTAAAACACGACTAACTCTGTTGCAAAGACAGTTGCAACTTTTGGTACTTTTTGAGTAGAGTTGGATTTTTTTGCACAAATACCGAATACAACACTGTATTTTTGGTGGATTTGTGTCGGATTTAAAATAAACCCAGTCGTGAGAGGATTTAATTTTTGTATGGCAAATCTGGTCAGATTTGACCAGATTAAGCAATAAATCCTCATGAAGTGGGTTAACCCGGCAAAAAGCTGTAGTGTAACCGTGCTATAAATGTGCTATTGTCAGTTTTGGTCATGATTAGGAAATTTTGGTTAGTTATACTAAAATGGCTAGTGTGCATTATATAACTCTCAAACTTTTTTAAAAATATTTTTCCAAACGGCATTTAATATTTCGAGTTCTCTATGTCTGTGTTTAGACACACAAATTTCTCGGGAAAGTAAATTGAGTTTTTTGGGAGAGAGCGGAGAGGAAAGAGCTCCTCAATATTCTTTCCTACCCCCTAATGCCTAAAGGCCTGCGTACATAAGCTGCTTTGCCTGATTGCCTTGCTTACCTGCTTCATTTCTGACGTAATAAAAATAATAGAATAAAGACGAAATTTCGAACTGGGTTGCCATCAGTTGGAAATTGGGTCGGCCTTCTTTGTTCTTTTATTTTTTTATTGAAGCAGCAAAGCAAGGCAATCAGGCAAAGCAGCTTATGTACGCAGGCCTTAAAGACTGAATTTACTTTCCCGAGAAATTTGTGTGTCTAAACACGGACTATCAATCTGAAGTTTGCTTACTAAAAATGTTGGTATATGTCAACAATTTCGTATAGCCCCACATTACGGTACCCACAGATTCCGCATATTTTGAAACATAATCATTGTTTTTCCTTCTGTTTTAGTCAGAGACTGAAGGAATGTATGTATATCTCCATCAGCACAGCTGGCTGATACTTTTTTACTTGTCTTACTTGATTTCGACATTTGGGGTATCCATGTCCAAAAAATATTTCCACTCAAAATTGTGGACACGATAAAAAACTAATTATTCCATTTTATTTTGAAATATTTTATGGTGGAGGGTATAAAAAGTTCGGTCGGACCGTACTTAACGATTTTTTACTTGTTTTCCATAATTCCACTTGGGAAAATAGGGAATTTATAAGAAAATTCCATTCTACTCTATTATGACAAATCGTTTTAATTTATATTAATATATTTTTTTTTTTTCTACGTATCCGCTCAGCGTCACGTATATCTAGGGCGGCCTGTAGTGGAATTCTGTAACTCATTTTTCATGTTACTGACAAAAATCGGTAAAATTGAAATGCTTAATGCTTACAATTTCAGTAATTAACGACATTTTTCGGTAAGATACCGACCAAACTGTAGTAGACGTTAAGTCCTACCGATACAAAGAGTGCTGTCAATTTGTATTAAAACGTTTCATTCTTAATTTTACGTTTTAATTTTACCGATATTTGTCGGTAACTTAAAAAATGAGTTACAGAATTACCCTACTGGCCTTCTTGAGGATTCCAATATGGGTCGATTTTGGCAATGCTTTGTGGACTTTTTCCATTTCATTTTTTCCTTGTAATTTTACGCCTAATAGATTCTTCTTCATTAGTTCTATTCCACAGATCTGTATTCGGCTAAAATATACGGCAAGTTATACCCAGACATTTATTTACGAAAACCTTTGTATTAGTTTATGTACGTAACAATAACAATAAGAACATAATATGTTTTTTGTAGTTAGTTTTTATTATCATTAATTAAAAATTTTCCATGCTTTACAATTAATTAATATAATTTTTAATTTGATTTCTTTTATACTTTTTTTCGTTATTAATAAGACTTACTTAAATTTTAAACTTAGTAGACTAGTAATGCTTAATTTTAAAAGAAGGCAAAGGTATTATGAGGTCTGTTAAGAAAATCCATTCTTTTTTCAAATTTTACAATTAAGAATTTTAGGTTTTTTTGCAAAAGTTTTTACAATACGCTTTCGGAGTGGAACGATTTTTTACATGTCATGTCATGCCATGTCATGTGTCACTTTGTTGCGTTGCAATGAACTAAAAGTGTCTTCTACCACATCACATATTTAACACCTAAAATTAAAAATTGTTTTTAGTTTTCTTTTTAATTTTTGAAATTACATATTTTTGTTTTAAATGGCAGTTACATATTAAGCAGTTATTGTTTTCAAAATGATTAGAAGTTTTTCAATTTGATGTTTTTTCTCTCTTTTGTTTAAAGCAATAATTATTAAAAAAATATTATTATTATACTTTTTATCATATAATTAAAAATAAGCTTTTCGTGTTTATATTCGATATTCTATTATAAAAGATTTACAGTTTTTGTTATTACAAGCTTGTGTGTGTATTTAGTTGTGGTTGTGTCAATTTAACAAAAATATTAAGTTTGGAACAAATTATTTTTTAATAATTTTGTTAAATTAAGACCGCGGGAATGTTCTTTTGGGGGTATTGGGAATAACTTTACAATTCCATTGTTGTCCACGTTTTGCTCGTTTGGGGTTCTTTAAATATTTACAAAAATTTACACAGCATTGCTACAAATGTGGAAAAGAAGAGGAATATCACACTTGGTACTACTGCTGGGGCAGCGGTTTGACCAGCATTCCGTGCCTGTTCCAATTCCTTTTCATCAGTGACAAAAGCGGGCACCGATAGCGGCAGTTGTTCGTAGGTTTTCACCAATGGTTCATTGAAATGACCACGACTGTTACGTGCCAAGCGTTGATTGGCCAACTTTAGTTCACGAAGTTTTTCCTCCAAGCGCAAGACTTCATCTGCAAAAAAATGGAAATATTTTTTAATTAATGTCTTTGAGAGTAGTACAGTTATATGTGAATATATTAAATTTTTTTGGAAGATGGTCGATGTTTTGCTTTACAAGGGAGATATGACATATTAATGAGTGCACCCCGATTTATACTAGCCTTCTAGCCTTTCTTCTCATCTTTTCTCATTTCTTCCCACCAGAGGCTCGTGGATTTTTAAAGAAATATTTTTTAAAGCCATCAGAGGCTCGTGGATTTTTAAAGACATATTTTTAAAGCCATCAGAGGCTCGTGGATTTTTAAAGACATATTTTTAAAGCCATCAGAGGCTCGTGGATTTTTAAAGACATATTTTTAAAGCCATCAGAGGCTCGTGGATTCTTAAAGACATGTTTTTAAAGCCATCAGAGGCTTGCGGATTTTTAAAGACATATTTTTAAAGCCATCAGAGGCTCGTGGATTTTTAAAGACATATTTTTAAAGCCATCAGAGGCTCGTGGATTTTTAAAGACATATTTTTAAAGCCATCAGAGGCTCGTGGATTTTTAAAGACATATTTTTAAAGCCATCAGAGGCTCGTGGATTTTTAAAGACATATTTTTAAAGCCATCAGAGGCTCGTGGATTTTTAAAGACATATTTTTAAAGCCATCAGAGGCTCGTGGATTTTTAAAGACATATTTTTAAAGCCATCAGAGGCTCGTGGATTTTTAAAGACATATTTTTAAAGCCATCATAGGCTCGTGGATTTTTAAAGACATATTTTTAAAGCCATCAGAGGCTCGTGGATTTTTAAAGACATATTTTTAAAGCCATCAGAGGCTCGTGGATTTTTAAAGACATATTTTTAAAGCCATCAGAGGCTCGTGGATTTTTAAAGACATATTTTTAAAGCCATCAGAGGCTCGTGGATTTTTAAAGACATATTTTTAAAGCCATCAGAGGCTCGTGGATTTTTAAAGACATATTTTTAAAGCCATCAGAGGCTCGTGGATTTTTAAAGACATATTTTTAAAGCCATCAGAGCCTCGTGGATTTTTAAAGACATATTTTTAAAGCCATCAGAGGCTCGTGGATTTTTAAAGACATATTTTTAAAGCCATCAGAGGCTCGTGGATTTTTAAAGACATATTTTTAAAGCCATCAGAGGCTCGTGGATTTTTAAAGACATATTTTTAAAGCCATCAGAGGCTCGTGGATTTTTAAAGACATATTTTTAAAGCCATCAGAGGCTCGTGGATTTTTAAAGACATATTTTTAAAGCCATCAGAGGCTCGTGGAATTTTAAAGACATATTTTTAAAGCCATCAGAGGCTCGTGGATTTTTAAAGACATATTTTTAAAGCCATCAGAGGCTCGTGGATTTTTAAAGACATATTTTTAAAGCCATCAGAGGCTCGTGGATTTTTAAAGACATATTTTTAAAGCCATCAGAGGCTCGTGGATTTTTAAAGACATATTTTTAAAGCCATCAGAGGCTCGTGGATTTTTAAAGACATATTTTTAAAGCCATCAGAGGCTCGTGGATTTTTAAAGACATATTTTTAAAGCCATCAGAGGCTCGTGGATTTTTAAAGACATATTTTTAAAGCCATCAGAGGCTCGTGGATTTTTAAAGACATATTTTTAAAGCCATCTGAGGCTCGTGGATTTTTAAAGACATATTTTTAAAGCCATCCGAGGCTCGTGGATTTTTAAAGACATATTTTTAAAGCCATCTGAGGCTCGTGGATTTTTAAGACATATTTTTAAAGCCATCTGAGGCTCGTGGATTTTTAAAGACATATTTTTAAAGCCATCAGAGGCTCGTGGATTTTTAAAGACATATTTTTAAAGCCATCAGAGGCTCGTGGATTTTTAAAGACATATTTTTAAAGCCATCAGAGGCTCGTGGATTTTTAAAGACATATTTTTAAAGCCATCAGAGGCTCGTGGATTTTTAAAGACATATTTTTAAAGCCATCAGAGGCTCGTGGATTTTTAAAGACATATTTTTAAAGCCATCAGAGGCTCGTGGATTTTTAAAGACATATTTTTAAAGCCATCAGAGGCTCGTGGATTTTTAAAGACATATTTTTAAAGCCATCAGAGGCTCGTGGATTTTTAAAGACATATTTTTAAAGCCATCAGAGGCTCGTGGATTTTTAAAGACATATTTTTAAAGCCATCAGAGGCTCGTGGATTTTTAAAGACATATTTTTAAAGCCATCAGAGGCTCGTGGATTTTTAAAGACATATTTTTAAAGCCATCAGAGGCTCGTGGATTTTTAAAGACATATTTTTAAAGCCATCAGAGGCTCGTGGATTTTTAAAGACATATTTTTAAAGCCATCAGAGGCTCGTGGATTTTTAAAGACATATTTTTAAAGCCATCAGAGGCTCGTGGATTTTTAAAGACATATTTTTAAAGCCATCAGAGGCTCGTGGATTTTTAAAGACATATTTTTAAAGCCATCAGAGGCTCGTGGATTTTTAAAGACATATTTTTAAAGCCATCAGAGGCTCGTGGATTTTTAAAGAAATATTTTTTTAAGGCCATCAGATGCTCATGAATTTTTAAAGAAATACTTTTAATCGGAGGCTTGTGAATTGTTAAAGAAATATTTTCTAAGGCCTTTAGAGGCTCGTAATTGTTTCAAAGATATATTTTTAAGGCAATCAGAGGCTTGTGAATTGTCGTGTTGTTGTCGTGGATCTTTCAAAGAAATATTTTTTAGATCATCAAAGACTCGTGGATTTTTAAGATTATCAAGGCTTGTGGATTTTTAAGATCATCAAAGGCTCGTGCATTTTTAAAGAAATTTGTTTTAAGGCCATCAGAGGCTCTTGGATTTCGCTTTCAATGTTGCAACACTTCTGATGATCTACCCACATATTCCGCTAGTGCTCATAAACCAATCTCTTAACTTTCAGAGTAATCTCGCTGACTCTAGGGTCACTGGAGTTGTCTCGACGAAGCTCCTCCCGCTCATTTGCTAGTCCCGTCAGATCAATGGCTCTAAACGAGACAATATTTGTAGTACTAAGATAAGGAACCCAAGAATCGATGTAATTCTTAAGGCACATCCATTACCAGAACATTACCTTAAAATATACTTTACAGTTTTTACTTACTTCTATTAACACCTTCAATATCATTAATTTTAATGAACATGGCCAAAGAGATTTCATAGACTTTGTTGGTGTCCTGGAAGGGTGACATCATGGCATCCGAGGTGTCACGTCTTCTGCGGCCATAACCTATTTGACCATTTGAACACTGGGTACCCAAACATTTGTCCAGACACACATTAACTGTGGCACGGAATTGAACATACGAAGAGTCTGGGAATTTGAAAGCCTTAAATTTAGCACTCAATGTGTCGCCATCAATGGTATTGAAGTTCTCAAACAGATAGGGATCAACAGTGCAGCTAGAAAAAAAAATAAAGTTATACATTTAATAAGTCTCCTCTCAATAATCTGGCTTCTCTTACCCCTTGAAAATAATGGTTTCCGACAAAAGTCTGGTGTCCGTAACCTCCAAATAATTTACACCCAAACCATAAACTGGTGCTGAATCACGATCCAAACTAATTTCCATTGTTAATGGTGTACCGGGGGTCACGGTCAAATCACCCGTTACTCTTTTGCCATTTTGACTAACACCAATGGCCAGACGTGGCTCGGGGGCTCTTTCAGTTAGTGAAGTGGTGATTTCCAAGTCTCTGCAAAATGAGAAATAAACAACAACAAAAACAAGCAAATCAGTCAACATTTAATTACAGATTTTCAGTTGTTTGGCTGATGGTTATTTGTGTGATGCATTAAAAACAAATAGCCTACAGCCGTCTCTATACGCTAAGTGGCTCTTCAATGCAGAAGATGTAAAAAAAAACAACGCAGAAATCAATTCCATTGTGGCCACCATAATTATCATATACATTATGATGAGGCAAATAATAGGCGTCGCCTGGTTGTCGTCTCTGATGACTGCGTAAATTACAGCAACCTGTTGACAATAATTATTCCCTAGTCATGGTCTGTATTATTAGCGCTTCTATCCTCTGCTGGGCCAACCATAAATGTATGATGGTGGCCACCATAATGATGGTTATAAAATTTAATGATACAACCAAGCATGCGTTGTAGTTGGTTGGCTTTAGCTTCCCTTAAAGCGATTAACCTCATAAAGTTGTTTTCTTATGCGATGTGATTAAAATTTAGATTGGAAATTTCAATAGAATTTTTATTATTTCCTTTTAAGGGAGGCAGGATATTTAAGGAACAATGACAAAAGGAAGTTGCAAGTTATTAGAATATTTAAAAACATTAAGGATACTGCTTACAGCGGGCCTAACAATTCCACTGGCAGATCAAGTTAACACACTCTACACAAATAAAACAAATAATGCTTATTATACGAGTATTACAAGAACACCGCAAGAAACCGCAATTGTAGTAAAAATCTGGACTTAATTGCAGCTCGGTGCGAGAAGTGTACCTATGTAAAATAATTATATGTGCAAACTAATATTGTGATATTTATTATCGAAAACAAAATATATTTCCAATATTATTTTTACATTGTAGTTAGTGCTTACGATTGCTTTTAAAATATAAAAGAAAATTGCGTTCTTATTAATTTCATATTGGAGAAAAATAATTTATAAAAAATTTGTCATAGAAAATAATTATATGTGCAATAACGAAAATTTTTAAAAAAATCATAATAATGAACAAAATTGTTGTACAGTTAACATGATATTGTATTGTCCTTGCGGATTAGGACTTGTTGTAGCCTTCGTCTCATAGAACCGACTAGGTTTCTTAAGGTGTTAGTCGTGATATACTCCCATTCTGCCAATAATGCACATTTCAATTATTTCAGCGTCGTGCACTCCTTTGACTTCGCGAAAACTTTGGCGGATAGTATGCCCCGAAGGTCTTCAATGGGGTTGTGACCATGAGTTATAGCTGACCACTCCAATAACCGTACATTTCGTGCCTTTAAAAACTCCTTTGTAGGTCCAACAGGGTGATTCGGGGCAATATCCTGCTGGAAAGTCCAATTTTATCCGTACAGTTCTCCAGAAAAATCTATTAAGTTGTTCTCTAACAACTAAATTTATGTTTCGGCACTCATTTTTGTCGGAACAAAACATAAAGTAGACTTTCGTCGATGTTAAGTATTCCCTTTATGACGTGAAAGACGCGAATGTTTTATAATTCTCATATAATTTTTTTTTATTGGTTTGTAAATTAAAATCGAATGTCTCAACTAAAGGGATTACAAATTAAATCCAATTAAGGTATTACCACTAAGCAAAAAGTGAGAGGACATAAGCAAAATGTAGAAAAAAATTGAAATTTAATACCGTTAGAATTTATTTGAGAATTGGGAAGTTTTCGAGGAGGATCTCTTATGGTATGCGCTGCATTCATAGCTGGACGAAAGCCTAATTTAAGTTTTGTTCCGAGAAAAATAAATGCCGAAACATATGTTGAGTTGTTAGAGAACAACTTAATAGATATTGCTGGAGAACTGTACGGACTTTCCAGCAGGCTATTGCACCGAATCACCCTGTTGGACCTACAAAGGAGTTTTTAAAGGCACGAAATGTACGGTTATTGGAGTGGCCAGCTATAACTCATGGCTACAAACCCATTGAAGACCTTCGGGGCATACTATCCGCCAAAGTTTTCGCGAAGTCAAAAGAGTGCTCGTAGCTGAAAGCATTGAAATGTGCATTATTGGCGAAATGGGAGTATATCACCACTAACACCTTAAGAAACCTAGTCTGTTCTATGCGACAAAGGCTACAACAAGTCCTAATCCACAAGGACAATACAATATCATGTTAAATGTACAACAATTTTGTTCATTATTATTAATTTTTTAAAAAATTTCGTTATTGCACATATAATTATTTTCTATGACAATTTTTTTATAAATTATTTTTCTCTAATATGAAATTAATAAGTGCGCAATTTTCTTTGATATTTTAAAAGCAATCGTAAGAACTAACTACAATGTAGAAATAATATTGGAAATATATTTTGTTTTCGACGATAAATATCACAATATCAGTTTGCACATATAATTATTTTACATAGGTATAAAGGAGTGGTCATTTCATATCTCGGACAGTATTGTCATCTCTTGGAAAAAATATACTGTTGTCACAAGGACTACCGGCTAATAATATTTCAATACGATCCTAGATACAACCTTAAACTTGATTAAACTGCAAAAGTGTTTTCGGTCATTATGTTGGGAAATATGGTCCTGCTTACGAAAAACATGATCACAAGGACTTTCTATGTTAAAAATTATACAATAATCTTCAAGCAATCTTAAACCAAGTTTAAATGAAGATTTGTAAGTCATGTGGGAGATACTCGTAGTAGCTGTCCGAAATTAACCATCTTCGAACATGTTTAAAGTTTGAGAGAGTAACTCCTTTCAATAATTGTCGTGACCTCCGGCCATTTTAGTTGGTCGCCGTTGTTGCTGATAGTTTTGTATGTAACCACAAGCAACTGGAGTTAGTTTAGAAGGTTTGGCAGGGCTTCTGCCACCCATTACACTGGTTTGTCGTGGCATCTCATGTTCTTAAACTGCTGTAAATGAGGGTTGTACTCCGAAGACCTGATTCACACGATAGTTGGCATAAGGCATCTGCGACTGCATCTGTCTGAATGTTATTTAAACCTGCTTGATAAGATAGGTGATCTAAGAGTCCTGTCTTATAATTTTGGACCTCTCCCTAGATCCTCGTGGAATACCTCCTGACATGACTGGTTGGAGGACCTTCTATCCTTCATATGGTGATTAGTATAACTCCCACTGTAACACACGAGCACATACTGCAACGAGAACATGTCATAATTTTGCCTAATTGGAAGAATCTTTGTTTCCTTATGCAAATTGTCCACTGGTGACATGCTGAGGTGCCCTGTTAAAGTTCTCATGCAGAGATTTGACAGGTTTGCATATTATTCCATTGTTTTGCACACATTTTCGCGGAACACATTGGCACCGCATAGCTTACCAGCAAACCAATCTTTCCGAAATCGTAACGAAAACGGAACAAATTTCGGATGCTAAGTCCTAAATCGTAATGAACTCGTAACAAAATGTGGTAGCGAAAGCAGATTGAAATCCTTAGGAATTTGAAGGGTTTTATTTCCCACATTTCGCTTCAAATTCGGAACGAAATCTGAACGAAATGGACGAAAAATCCCTTACGAAAATCGAATAGAAATCGGTACAATTCTTTCGGAAACTGCTCTCGGAATGTATTGCATTCCGACTTTTGGTTTGCTGGACCGACCTATAGCGTTAACAACGTTTGCTTGTCCTCTTCCCAAGAGCTGCCGGCTAGGGACTTGAGTACCTTGTTCCTACATCCCAGAAAGCGGTCCCTGTGTTGTGGTTACTTTCTGGGACCACTATTGATTGTGCGCTATCATTACGTTCCCTCTACGGAGCTTTGACTTCTTGTTCCTGTTTGCCGCCCTCACATTTAATTGTTTATTCAACTTTTCAATCTTGGCCGGAGGGTAGTCTGTTCGATGTCTTCAAACTGTATGGAATGCTTGACAGTATCAAAGACTTGTGATAAGTCTGTCCTATCGCATGGCATGTTCGGATTGAATTCTTGTGAATTCTGAGTGGAGATGGTATTCTCTTCGGATCAGTCGACGTAACATCGCCAAACGTGACTGAGGTCATATTTTCCTTCCTCGCAGGGTTCAAAAGTGACTTAACCGTTGCCCAATATTCACTTATTCCGCATCCAATGTTGCAACTCTGCAGATGATTTAGCCACTTTTTTCGCTTTTACTCGTCAACCTACATATTAATTTCCAGTGTCAGCTCCCTGATTCTGAATCACTAAGGCTGTCGTCTCTTTTGGGAAATGTAGGCCAGGCAGTTCTCTGATTGAGTAAAGTGCATCGTTCAGTAAAGTGCGCAGAGGAGAAACGACGGGTTGCCAGGTAAAGTTATTTGTCTGTCCTCCAATTCTGGTAGAGCTATCAATCTGCTCAGTCTCAGTACTATACTATACTCCAAGGACAGAATGCTCAATGTACGATGAGCATCTGGTCCCCCAAGACCAGATGGTTATGACCTTCCAAAAGCGAGCTAATGTTGTGCTTATAACTTGGAGTACAGCTATTTATCAGCGAAATCTACATATGTATATGTTAAGCAATTCTTCCACGCCAATCTCTCATGCGACTGCTACCCCTTTACGTTCCATATGGAGGAGTTTAGAGCCAGGCTTACGTGTGATAGGTCCGTATTGAATAAACTGGTGCAAGAAGAAAGCTAGTTCCCACTTCTACTTATGTTGCCATCTTTCCTCAGTATGCTGTAATCATTAAAGGCCTGCGTACATAAGCTGCCCTGCCTGATTGCCTTGCTTTCCTGCTTCATTTTTGACATAATAAAAATAAAAGAATAAAGAAGGCCGAGGAAATATTGAACTGGGTTGCCCTTTTCTTTTTTATTCTTTTATCAGAAGTAAGCAAGGTAAGCAGGCAAGGCAGCTTATGTACGCAGGCCTTAAGGATTGGAACAGAAGCTATCGATCGAGAGCTACCGTGTAAAGTAGCAATAAACAATCGTACGGATCCATTTTATGCGAATTCATTATAAAATTTGGAAGAAAGAAAGGACGGGCGGCCTTTTCAGTTCATACCAATAGGCTTTAATTCATTGTGAAGGCTGTGGTGTTTACGCCAAATGAGCGCAGATCTAAGCGAGGGTTGGTGTTGATTACCGAAAACTCTGTGAGCCGCAGACGGCATACTTTTATGGGTGTTCACTTTCCACCAAGTCTAACCTTCTATTCAACTATTGAACCCGCTACCATCAACAAAATTATCATGAATCTGACGTGGCTGGGATAGCGCAACCTGAAAACTTAAACCGCATATTTGACAAATTTTGAACCATCACTACCTAAATTCAAATTTAAAATTATTATATAATTTTATACGGTGGGTATAATTAAATTTGTAATTCGTTGGTAACATATCGAAATATTCATCGGAGACCCTTTAAAGTATATATATTCTTGATCAGGGTAAAGATACAGTTCGCAATTTTTAAGATAGGGCTTTGTAATTTGTTATACAAGTTTATATCACTCCCCATTGAACGGTACCTCCCGATTTTCGTAATTCTGAAGGTTGTAACGTCAATATCCCGAAAGACTGAAATTTGCAATTTAGTGTTCAACTAGGTTTTTAAATATTCCCGAAGAAAATTATCAGTATAGGTCCGCGGCTTTCTATATCTCCCATAGAAGCGTACCTCTTGATTTTCGGTATTTTGAAGGTTTTACCAAAATATCGGAAATTTGGTATTTAGTCTTCATTGAGTCTAAAAACTTTCCGCTAGAAATTTGTAGGCATAGATCGACGTTTTGATATAGATACCTCCCGAGGTTCCATGGAAAGGTACCTCCCGAATTTCGGTATTTGAACCGAATATGCTGAAATTTGGTGTTTAGTCTTCTTCATAAACGAAAGGAAACTAATTGTTCCATTTTACTCGTGGTGGAGGGTATAACAAGTTCGGCCGGGACGAACTTAAAGCCGTTCTTACTTGTTAGGGATTGCAAAAGCAGGCACCTGTGTTATGTGCCTCTTTTTACATTGCTTGCTTGTTACAGCTATAAACAATCGCGAGGATCCATTTTATTCGTCAGCAAACTTGAAAGGAGGAAAAGGCGCCGAACTTGGTTGGTTGGTGGCCTGAGCCTGAACAATAGATTTTAACTCTTTGTGGAGACTAAAGTGACGCCTTTGGCAGTACTCTCCATGTTTCGGAGTGAGTTGTCGCCGACTGAGCGCAAGGCCAAGTGATGGTACATACATAATTGAAAAAATCTTTCGAAATCAATAGATGTAGAATTACTTTTTTGAATTAGTAATCGATAGGAAGCTTTTTTTTTTATAGCATACGATGAGTGTGTTTTCCAGTCGCCCAGACCGACTGATACGTCTTTACTTGTTAATATTATTAATAGTAATTAAATTTTGCCACATATGGATATTTCAGAAAACTTGTTTTTATGGACGCCATTCGACACCTACCCTCAAGAAAATTAACTAACAAAACAAAAACGTGACGTCATTTTCAATTATTATTGGTTTTTAAGTAAAATAACAATGAACACCAATAACAATAGCAAACAGTAAAGCTTTCAGAATCCTCAATATCCTGGGGATTTAAAAGAAAATTTATACCAAAAATAAAAAAAAACAACAACTTACTCTGGCTCTTGAAATCCAGCTGGTAGAACATCACGCCTCACAATGCCATGATGCTGTTGCTCTTGTAAAACGAAACGTGGTTGCTCTTGGGCAGTTTCATTCATCATTAAATTGAAAACCGGACCACTGGTGATGCATTTAACGCTAACAATTTCTTTGCCATTCGACGATTGAATTATGATTTTGTGATAATAGACTTTTTTGCCCTGCAAACAAACAGATAAAAACAGTGATAAACATGAAGAAATATGAGAGTCCCATGCCGATATGGGAATCATTAAAAGCATGTAATGTTGTAATAATCGAATTATGTGTTGGGTGTGCGTAAGGCCATTAAGCTTGCAATTGATTTCGACTTGGAAAGTGGCTATTACTTACCGTTAATTGATTGACCATACGGGTTACACCACATTCATAGAAATCAGTGAGCGATAAACGGAAAATGGCTAGGGAACCGTTAATTTCGGGATGGCAGCGTTCATCCGGATAGCCCTTGAGGCCTTCCAAGTAGATTTGTGGTGTTTCATTGTCACTGCCAGCACCGCTACTGCTGCCTGATGGCGGTATGGGTTCTGGTAGGCCAATTTCAACGCGCATTAAATCTTCACTACAATGAACTTTGTGTGTGCCTGGAATAAATAATGAGAAAAAATCATTGTATTAATGAATAAATTAGTATTTATTTTTAAAAATTAACATCATATGTAATATGTATGTCTGTTGATTTGCTGGTATAAAGCTTATTATGTGTGGAAAATGAAAAACGCCTCCAAGAAATTTGTCATCTTTTTGTCTTCGACAAAACCAAAGACTTAAGCAAGAAACTTGCAACAGCAACACAACACATACACAACCTTCATATTTATCACAGGCATTGAGTGAGTATTGTGTGTGGGCGCCCAAGTAGCTATATATGGGAGGTGGGGGATCAAACAATGGCGTTGTTGTGCTTTTGTTATCATAAAGAAACAAAAGACTTAAACAACAAACATGAACTTCATCTTAATTCTCAACTGTCTTGAAATAATGGAAGGTGAGTGAAGTGATGTCTCTACTCAACTCGGAATGCCACAAGAACAAAAGTGGGAAGTTGCTACCTCATATGTTCATACCTACATATAACTGTAATGTAGCTGCCATTGTTGGCGTGATTAACGCATTGAAATTTAACTTCACGGAAATATGTTTAAAAATTGATGTAATCCATTTAAATTAGAATTGTTTCTTATATTTAATTGTGCGAAAGTTTTGCCAAGATTGTTTTTTCTTTCTTTGCAATAAAATATATGAATAAATGATGAATTTCAAGGAATTCCACAGCAGTTGAAAATTACAAGAAAAATAAGAGGCAGAAAAAAATATTTTATGTTTAGTTGGAGTGTGAATATATTTTGTATATTCTATAGGGAAGTGTTGAAGTAGTCTTGCATAATTTGAAAGAGATAGAAACAAGACATGAAGTTTCTACATTTCAATGTATAGCAAAATGTTTCTCAAAAAATTGTAAAAATGTAAAGATTAACTTTCCAAGTTAAGGGAAGAAAAATGAAAATTTCTCTAATAGATTTTTCAATTTCTCTACGATCTATTGCCTTCGCGATTCAATCTTGGAGAGTTTGAAATTTCCTATAGCTCCCTTGGAGAGATTTGTAAAAAAAAATCAAAATTTTAAACTCTCTTGGATAGCTTTATATTTTCTATAGCAAATGCTAAGCTCTCTTTGGGAGCTTTATTTTTTTCTATAGAAAATTTTAAACTCGTTAGAACATTTTAAGCTCTCCTGGATAGATCTATACGAGTATTTTATATTTTTTTTGTACAAAATGTTATGCTCTCCTGGAGAGTTCTGTATATTCTATAGACAATTCTAAACCAGTGATGCCAGATTTGCCGATTTATCGGCATTTTGCCGATTTTTAGTCCAAAAAATAGAAATGCCGATTTTTACCCATAAAATGCCGATTTTTAGTTAAGGAAACTTGTTCACATAAAATTTCCGTTTTGTATGAAAATTGTGGTTGCAAGAACTAATTTGGTACAATAACAAAGACAACTATATCGTCAAGAGCAGTTTGATTAATAATAACATTTTTTTACATATTATAAAAACAGTTTGAATTTTCTTGATTACCAAAACATGTACTTTAGTATATACGCCAAGGAAATTGTTCAAAAAACGAAATTGTCGAAAAGTGGGTTAGTGAAAATAATTAAAAACTGCACAAACTTTTACATTGAACTTTGTTGTCAGATTTTGAAGCGGTTTAATTTAGAAAATAAATTTAAGTGCCTAGCTTCAATAAACCAAAGTTTTAAAATAAATGGCACAGAAGGTTCATTTTTCGATATTATAAAGGAATACGAATGCTTTATAAACATAAACGAAAAGCAAGAATCACGCGAACTTTTACGTTTAAATTTCAGAAATTAGTTTAAAGATAAAAACGTAGAGTTGCTAGAATTTTGGAAAACAGTGTGTTATTTAATATGTGCAAATTCTGGACCATTATTTCCTATTTTGTCCAAATATTTTAGTCTTGCCACATTCTTCAGCAAATGTGGAAAGAGTTTCTAGCCAAGTAAATTTAAATAAAAACAAGTACAAAAGTGTCAGTCGGCTTTGCCGACAGATATATACCCTCAGCCAATGTGAAGTGAAACTTTCACCTACGGACTGATCGAATATATTTAAGGTCTCTTCAGAATTTTGTGGCCCTTTTCGGATTAGGAATTAACTGCACTAAGACACAAATGTTAAACTTTTGTGGGGGAGGTACCCTTAGAGAGGACCGATATGTTCCATTTTAGAAGTTAAACTAAATTTTGACAAAATATTAGGAGATCCAAAGTTTGGACCAAATTGGTTGCCCCATTCAAGTGATATCGTCCTAGCATTTAAGTGAATTTTTTTAAATATTGTGGAGAAGTAACGAAGTTGTGGTATAGCCCCATGAAACTAAGTTTAGATATAATATGACGAAGACCAAATGTTGGACCAAATCGACTGAAGTGTTCGAGAGTTATCGTGCTCTCCGACCGCCACATATGGTGACATAGGGGCTTTTTACAGCTTTCGGGCTGTTTTCCCAAGAAATATGGACTTGCCCCTGAAAAAACTTTTACCATCGTAATGGTGGTAGCGAATGCAAATCGCTTCAATAAAAATCAAAGTGATTCGAGAGCAGGTCTTAAAGTGAACTTATCCAAAATTTTGTGTGAGAGGTACGAGAAGGAGTAGACAATTATAGTCCATATTCGAATCTGATCTATATCTGGTAGACATATTAGTACGTGCAAAGTATGAATTACATCGGTTACTTCCTCCAAGAGTTATCGTGCGCACAAATTTTTCGAACTTTTGTGGGGGAGGTACCGGAAGTAGTGGACCGATATAGCCCATCTTCGAACTTAAACTAAGTTTGGGCAAAATATTACGGAAGCCAAATTTTAGACCGAATCGGTTGATCCATTCAAGAGTTATCGTGCGCTCCAGCCAGCCAGACAGACAGACGGACGGACATTGCTCAATCGACTCCAAATTGTCTGAAACACATTTCGTCCAAACATACTTGGGGTCTAAAACCATTATTTCAATGAGGCACATTTTGCCCGTATGAAATTGTATATACCCTCGTTAGCATAAATGCTGAGGGTATAAAAACAATCACCTTATTAATTAACCTCTTAAGACAATATTTGTATACGTTTTGTTTAGCTTGACTGAATTGAAAATATATTGATCTTATATATACTTCTTCTTCTTTATTTGCCAATCCGTGTTCGGATGTTAGCGATCATACAATTATAATGCAGTGTTACATAAATTAACTTAACTAATTGTTAATATTATAGTACAATTAAATATGTTCTATTCAATTATCGAAAGGCTTCGGTTTCTGGCGGCATTTAAAAGAATTCGTTCGTTTTGCACACCCGTCCATTCTTTAATGTTACTTATCCATGTTGTTTCTTTTCTTCCTCTGGATCTTTTTCCTTCGATATTGGTCTGTATAATGGCTTGGAGCAGCTTATATTTTTCATTCCTCATTAAATGGCCCAAATAGGCAGTTTTTCTGGTTTTTATCATACGTGTAATTTGAAGTTCGGTATTCATGCGTCTAAGCACTTCTTCATTTGAGATACGTTCAGTCCAACGAATTTTTAAAATACGGCGATATATCCACATTTCAAACGAATTTAATCTTTTCTGATCTGTTACTTTTACCGTCCAGGTTTCGGCTGAGTATAATAGTACTGGCCATATGTAACATTTAACAAAGCGCATTTTTGTTGTTAGGCTTATATCATGACTTGTAAGCGTTTTTTTATATTTAAAAAATGAATTTCGTGCCATTTCAATTCTGCACTTGATTTCTTTTGACATATCCCACTGATCATTAATCTGGACCCCCAGGTATTTAAACGTTTTAACTCTTTCTATTTCGGTATTACTTATTAACATAGGTGCAGTTGTTTCCACAGACTTTCTGCTCACAATCATATATTTGGTCTTTTTTATGTTAATACGTAATCCATATATTTCGCTTGTTTTCACAAGTACATCTAATAATCTTTGTAGCCCCGCAAAACCCCGTAGTATCGTCGGCGTAACGGATGTTATTAATTAGCGTATTGTTTATAGCAATACCAATGTTCTTTCTAGCAATGGATTCTACGAATATTTGTTCTGAATATATGTTGAATAGAAGGGGAGACAAAACACATCCTTGTCTTACACCCTTTGAAATTTGAACATTGTCTGTTAATTCACCATCTACATTAATATTTGCTACTTGATTCCAGTATACATTTTTAATGCATCTTATATCCCATTCGTCTAGCCCAATAGAAGTCAAGATATTCATCAGTTTATCATGTTTCACCGTATCAAATGCTTTCTCATAATCCACGAAGCAAATATATACGTCTTTTTGAACTTCTCGACATTTTTGTACTAATACGTTAAGTCCAAGTAGTGCTTCTCGCGTTCCCATACCTTCATTGAATCCAAATTGCGTCTGCCCCATGTGTGCCTCACATAGTGGGTATATTCTTCTGTGTATTATTTTTAGAAATATGTTCAGGGCATGGCTCATTAAACTAATTAACCTGAAGTCACCACACGTATTCGCATTATTTTTCTTGGGTATAGGTATAAATGTTGATTGGAGCCAATCTTGCGGATATTCCCCGGTAATATAAATTTGGTTAAACAACCCCAATAGTAGTTGTTTATTGTTTCCTTCTATTAATTTGAGTACTTCGACAGGTATATCATCTGGCCCCGGTGCCTTTTTGTCTTTCATAGATTTTATTGCCGATTCCAATTCTTCCTCATTGATTGGTCTTCCTGGAATACCGATTTGGTGTGTATTGGTTAGGAACTGGGTTCGACTCTCGTCAGTAAATAAATTTCTGATATATCTCTCCCATAGTTTACTCTTATCCTCACGTTCGTAGTGAGCTACATTATTATCGTCGCAAATAAACGCGGACGTTCTTTTTGCATATATACCGGATGCCTCTTTCAATTTTTTGTGGAGATTGAAATCGTCATGGAGAAGTTGTAATCTTTCAATTTCCTGGCATTCTCTGTTTATTTGTGCATTTTTCGCGGCACGAATTGCGGTTTTAATTTCTTGATTCAATTCCCAATATTTTTCATAGTTATTATTTCTGTATTTGCTCCGTTCTTCTCGAAGTGCACGTATTTCTTCTGTTATCCAGTTGTTCTTCTTCCGTCTAGTTGTAGTTGTACCTAATACATCTTTCGACACGTTGTTGATGGATTCTTTTAAACTGTTCCATTGCTGTTCATTGTTGTCCCCAACGAAGGATAGTTTGGCGTTTATTTGATCTTTCATTGTTTGTTTCATAAAGGGGTCGCTAAGCTTTTCGAAATCTATTTTCTTCCGGGGGTTTCTCCTGCGGGTGATAGCCAATTTTATACCAATCTTACAAAGTAGGAGGGTGTGATCTGATGGAACGTCAGCACCGGGATATGTGGAGCATCTACTCACGCAGGAAGAATATCGCTTATTGATAATTATGTAGTCGATTTGGTTTCTGACTATATTATTATTGCTGTCTTGTGGCGACTTCCAAGTATATAATCGTCTAGGATGGAGATTGAACATAGTGTTACTAATTTTAAACTTGTGTTCTTGGCAAAATTGAATTAGCCTTTCTCCTCTTTCGTTACGTTGGCCCAACCCAAATTTACCTGTAACATCAGTTGTTTCTTCCTTTCCAACTTTCGCATTAAAATCCCCCTGTATTATTGTGATATCATGGGGTTTCGTCATTATCAACACTTTTTCCACATCACTGTAAAATTGTTCTACCTCGAGATTGTCGCCATCACATGTGGGTGCATACACTTGTATTACGTTCAAGTTAACCGGTTTTCCGGATATTTTGATCATCATCACCCTATCCGAAATCGGGAAGCATCCTGTCACACTGGGTGCAATGTTACTTTTAACTAAGATAGCAACGCCCTTTCTGTGGATTCCGTCAACATTGCCTGAGTGATAAACCTTTGTATTTTCAGAGAAGAACTCTGAGCTTTCGGTCCACCATGTCTCACTTATACCCAATATATCTATTTGCAGCCGCTTCATCTCGCTTATGGTGTTATCCAATTTTCCAAGCTCATAAAGACTTCGAACATTCCATGTTCCGATGTTAAGTTTTGTTTTACCTCCGGGGATTCTTAGCACCCTCGTTTGGCCGGAGACTGAGGGCCGATTGTTATTTTGTGTTTCCATTTTCATTGTATGATTTTCATGGGATATTACTTTAGTGGTTTCCCGTTGCCTTCTAAAGGGTTTGGAGTTTACCGTCTCCGCATTCAGCCGCTCCACTGGAGTACAGACGCTGTTTGCAGTCGCCCAATGTGGGAACAGACACTGCCTTTTCCCCCTTTTTTTTGGTTCGCCCCGCATATTTTATTTTTGCGGTACCCTTCAGTGAGCAATCGCTGACGAGCATTCCCCTATCCACCACCTGGGGAGGCGTCCGATAGGAGAAAAAAAGTGAGGAAAAACAACTATACACGTACTTATAAATATATATGTACTACATATGAATATGGTAAAACCATTTATTTTCATACATATTTTGCATTATTGCCTTGGTTTATGAATTTTGGTTTTTGAATTTTGAATTATTGCCTTGTTTTATTAATTGTTAATTGTTTTGTTGTACTTAAAATGTAATTTTTTAAACTTATGCTTATTAAATAAAGCGATAATTTGAACTGAAATAAATGTTTTTTAATTTGCCGATTTTTTGCCGATTTTGAAAATTTTTTGCCGATTTTGCCGATTTTGGCACCCGAAAAGTGCCGATTTTCGACCAAACTTATCTGGCATCCCTGACTACAGATTCGCAGTCAGTATAGTCACAGTATAACAATTGTAATAACATTAATGGCGCCTTTGGGGAATCCTAGTCGGTGGAGATAGGGAGAGCAGTGTCCACGTATAATATGGGACTACGATTAGTATTTTTGTCATACTCTAGCCATTCAGGATCAGGTTAGAAAACATTTGAATTTTTTAATAGAAGTTAAATAATTTCGCAGCCAGAATAATTAGATTTTTTATGTGGCGGAGTTAGTTGCCACACCGTAATGACTTTGTGGCATACAATCCGTAAAAGATGTCCACCTTTTCTTACTTTGTAACAAAACAAGACGTACATTAAAACCTCTAGAAATGACCGCCGGCACTATTTTTAATTAAAAAATGTTTTTCGTTACAAATTATGCGTAAACCTCGGCGATTACACATTCAAGCTTGCCGTCTAAAATAATAAATTTGAAAGTGTCTCAAATTAAATGAGGTTCATATCATGGCTGCTGCCTATATTTAGTAGAATCATGGTATCTTGTTCTACGACACCACTTCAGTGTTAAATACAGACCACACCGTTATTTTGAATGAGTGTTCTAAATATTTTACTTTTGGTGAGTCCATTATTTAACAGATTTTATAGGAGAAATAAAATAAAACTGGGAAGACAACATAAAAAATTCCATTTCGAAAAAAAAGTATCGTATGCAAATTTCCGACGTCGGAAAAATAATACAAATTTTACGCTGCAGCCAACAGTGAATGAGAAAATGCCAAGAAACATCATCTTAGGCACTACATAAATTGAATCGAGAACAAAAACCAAAAAAGAAACACCGAACAAAAAAGCTGTGACTCTGTTCAAGTGCGTATCACATGCAGATTCTAGAATTTGCATTTACTTTTGTTGTTGTTTTTTAATGCATACACCACAAAGTTAGTTGCTTATGCGTTTTTGTCATCCACACAGCACATCACAGCAGGCGAATTATTTGACTTTAAGCAGAATTGAAACAACAGCAACAACAAGAGGCATAAAAAGCAAACCCAAATTTATGAGGTTGCGTTACAAGATTAAAAGGATTTGATAAAATTTCTAATAAATTGTTATGTACAATGTGCTTTGAATGTATACTTGTATGGGTATTTATGCCTGTGTGTATGTATGTATGTTGCTGTACAGGGACTGAAATGAGAAGCATCAGATGAAAGAGCTATTGGCCTGCAGGCTATGTTGCCAATATCTTTGCTTTTTATAAGAGGAAATTATCTTACAGAGACATGGTGGTAATTAAGAACAATTTATTATAAAGTTTCTTCCTCTTCGTTTCGTTGTTTGATATTGTGTGTGAGTTTTGGTCCGCAATGTACATACACACATAAAGGCAGCAATGTCGATCTGTCACCTAGAAAATAATGCGATAAATTGCAATCCACAAGGGCCGAATAATCTATTACAAAGTAATGGAATGAGAGACTTTTTTAAACCATTACAAATGAATGAGGAACGGTGGCATAGAGGGCGTGTCTGACTTCAAGATCGGGGGTATGGTTTCGAGAGGCAGAAAGTACCATCCTATGGGGGCTATACCAAAACGTGGACCTATACCGACAAATTCGTGGGTGAAATTTTTGTAGCACCAACGAAGATAAATACCAAATTTTAGCCATTTCTGTAGGATAATGTGGCAACAACACAACTCGTGGACCTGCACCACAATTCTCTGCGGGAATATTTCAGATGTACAGAGGGACATTACACTATGCAACACTTAAAATGCAAACAGCTTTTAGTATGCATTTTTTGAAAGTACATATTTAGACTAAAAAAACCCTAGTAGGGTTTTGTTCTGTCAGATCCAGTTCGGATTTTATGGCCTCATCTACACTTTTTTGCATTTATCGGGTCTTTATCTCAGAAACGAATAGGAATTTGGCCTTGCTGTCCTTAGCAATATTGTAGCCCTAAACTAGTAGAACTTATCTATTGAAAATGCCACATAAGAAAAACTCCATCTAGGGCATCAAAATCTATAAAATATTGAAAATTGTACATATTTGCTGAAATTCTGGTCAGTATCGGCTAAACTATTGGGAGTTGAACCAAGTAACCTTTTGCAAAAATCTTCTCTCTGAAAATCTGAAACTCTAAAATGCTTACTTCATGTTGTTTCAGCGGTATTTTGCATCATATCTTTTACAACACGTATTTCATATACAGTTCACACCAAGACACAGTGGTCCCGCTTGTATGGAAAAGAGTGCCAAAAATAGTTCTAATCAAGCTACCGCCTCCAAATTTTAAACGTAGGTTTATAGCAAGCCAAAAAGATAGAAAACCAGTTTTAGTGGGTGTAGGTCCATATTTGGATATAGCTCCCATAGAAAGGTACCGCCCGATTTGTGGTATTTTGAGGATTTTGGCCAAATTAACCAACCGATTTGGATGTTATTTTGCATTTTGAGCTCTGAGTGAATAAACTACCTCATTGCAAAAAATATTCAATATAGGTCCAAGTTTAGGTATAGCCACCATATAAATGTGCCCTCAGATTTTCGATATTTTGACAATTTTAGCGAAATTTTCCAACTGATTTGTCTGTAATTTGGCATTTTGCGTTCTGAGTGAACCAAATACCTCGATGCAAAAAATGGTCAACATCGGTCTACGTTTAGGTATAGCCCCCATATAAACGTACCTCCCGATTTGCGAAATTTTGACGATTTTATCCACATTTTCCAACCGATTTGCCTGCAATTTGGCATTTTGAGTTCTGAGTGAGCAAAATACCTCCTTGCCAAAAATGTTCAGTATAGGTCCAAGTTTAGGCATAGCTCCCATATAAACGTACCTCCCGATTTTCGGAATTTTGACGATTTTACGGGCGTGGTGTAAGAGGAATAACTTAGCGGGTGGCAGATGGGGGCAGCTGGACTTTTTTTAATCGTAAAATAGAGACCTCCACCTTCATTTTAAAAAAAATTTCGAGACTCACAAATGCTCACAACATTAGTAAAACTCAACATAAATTAATAGTAATTATATTAAAAATAGCAGAAAAAGTCATTCATTAAGAATTTATTTTTAACTAGCAAAGTGCCCGCTACTTCGTATGCGGAAAGGATATAAAAGCAAGTAAACAATATATAATATGGAAATGGCGAATTGTAATCAACATTTATTTTTATTTTAGTACTTATTGTTCGTCCCCCATTATGTCCGATTTTCAAAAAGATCAGTCGTATCTTACCCTTAACCATTAACAGCGAGACAAACGTTGCACACCAGTACTCACCCTAACTCCAAAACGCACAGATTCTAGCACTGTCCCTACACCCAACAACAAATTGAGTGCCATTAAGTACTTTTCGTATACTTATGGACACGTTTTTCGACGACATATCTCAACCCTACACTGACTTTAATACAAAATAAAAACACTAATCGTAATTCCAAATCTCAAGATTCCAAGTGTATCCGTTCATCCTATTCCAAACTTTACTAAACTTAGTACTATTTCGTACTCTTCGTACCCATAATTGAGATTTTCGAAAAATACCTCAATTCTTCAATTCAACGGTAATTTTAATTCCACATTTAAGGATTCCAGCTCTATCCGTTCATCCAAATCCGAATTGTACCAAATGTAGTACCATTTAATAATTTTCGTAACCATAAGTACGAAGTTCCAAAAGTTCCTCACCCTTACACTCGAACAGTAACTCTAATTCAGAATTTCAGGATTCCAGCTCTATCCGTTCACTCAAATCTAAATTTTCCCAAATTTAGTGCTTTCTGTACCCAACAGTACGAATTTCCAAAACTACCTTAATTCAACAATCCGACAGCAATCTTAATTCTAAATTTCAGGAGTCCAGCTTTATTCGCTCACCCAAATCCAAGTTGTACCAAATTTAGTTCCGTCCATCTCAATCCAAATTTAGTACTTTTAGTACCCGTAAGTACGAACCTCCAAAACTACCTCAATCCTACACCCCTACAGGAATCTTAATTCAAAACTTCAAGTGTCCAGCTTTATTCGCTCACCCAAATTTAGTACCATTTAGAACTTTTGGTTCCCATAAATACGAATTTCTAAAACTACCTCAATCCAACAGAAACATCAATTCCACATTTCAGGTTCCCAGCTCTATCCGTTCACCCAAATCACCATTGTACCAAATTTAGTACCATTTATTACTTTTCGTACTGTAAGTACTAACTTCCAAAACTACCTTAGTCCTACACTCCAACAGTAATACTAATTCCAAATTCAGGATTCCAGCTCTATTCGTTTATCCAAATCCAAATTTAGTACCATTTAGTACTTTTCGTACCCATAAGTAAAAATTTTCAAAACTACCTCAGTTTTATGTTCAAACAATAAGCTTAATTCCGAATTTCAGGATTCCAGATATATCCGATCTCTCAAATCCAAATTTGGTACCATTTAGTACTATTCGTATCCAAAGTACGAATTTCTAAACCTACCACTATCAACACTCCAACATCAATTTTATTTCACGATTCCAAATGTATCCTATCACTGAAATCCAAATTGCACCAAATAAAGTACCATTTAGTACTTTTCCTACCCATAACTAAAAATTTCCAAAACTTTATCAATCCAACAGTACTCCTTATTCCAAATCTCGGGATTCCAGCTATATCCGTTCACCCAAAACCAAATTGTACCAGATTTGGTACCATTTAGTACTTTTCGTACCCATAAGTATAAATTTTCAAAACTACCTCAGTGCTATGTTCAAACAATAAGCTTAATTCCGAATTTCAGGATTCCAGATTCATAAAATAACTTAAACCCAAATTTGGTACCATTTAGTACTATTCGTATCCAAAGTACGAATTTCCAAACCTAGCTCTATCAACACTCCAACAGCAAGTTTAATTCCAATTCACGATTCCAAATGTATCCTATCACTGAAATCCAAATAGTACCGAATTTAGTACCATTTAGTACTTTTCCTACCAATAACTAAAAATTTCCAAAATTTTATCAAGCCTACACTCCAACAGTACCCCTTTTCCAAATCTCGGAATTCCAGCTATATCCGTTCACCCAAATCCAAATTGTACCAAATTTGGCACTATTTAGTACTACTCGTACACATGAGTACGAATTTCCACAACTACCTCAATCCTACACGACAACAGTAATCTTAATTCCAAATTTCAAGATTACAGCTGCATCCGATCACCGTAATCTAAATTGTACCAAATTTAGTACCATTTAGTACTTTTTGTTCCCATAGGTCCGAATTTCCAAACCTACCTCTATCAAACACTCCAACAGTAATCTTAATTTCGAATTTCAGGATTCCAAATATATCCGATCACCCATATCCAAATTGTACCAAATTTGGTACCATTTAGTACTTTTCGTAGCCATAAGTACGTATTTTCAAAAGTATCCCAATCCCACACTCCAATAGTAGTCATAATTTCAAATTTCACTATTCTTGCTCTATCCGATCACTCAAATCCAAATTGTACAAGATTTGGTACCATTTAGTACTTTTCGTACCCATAACCAAAAATTTTCGAAACTACCTCAATCCGACACTTTAGCAGTAATCTTAATTCCAAATTTCAGAAATCCTGCTATATCCGTTCACCCAAATCCAAATTGTACAAAATTTAGTACCACTCAGTACTTTTTGTACCCACAAGTACGAATGTGGTACTTTTCGTTGCCATAAGTACGAATTTCCAAAAATATCCCAATCCCACACTCCAATAGTAATCTTAGTTCCAAATTTCACTATTCCAACTATATCCGATCACTCATATCCAAATTGTACCAGGTTTGATACCATTTAGTACTTTTCGTACCCATAACCATAAATTTTCAAAACTACCTCAATCATTCACTCCAATAGTAATCTTAATTCCAAATCTCAAGATTCCACCTTTATCCGATCACTCTATTCCAAATTGTACCAAATTAGGTACCATTTAGTACTTTTCGTACCCAAAAGTACGAAGTTCCAAAATACCTTTATACTACACTCCTACAGTAATCCTAATTCTAAATTGCAGGATTCCAGCTCCATCTGTTCAAAATGTACCTTAGTTGGTACTATTTAGTACTTTTCGTACTCATATGTACGAATTTCGAAAACTACTTCCATATCTCACACCTACACTCCAACAGTAATAGAAATTCCAAATTTCAGAATTCTAACCGTATCGGTTCGCCAAATTCAAAGTGTACCAAATTTAGTACCATTTAGTACTATTCGTACACATAAATGCACATTCCCAAAACCATATATCAACACATCTTCCAGACCTTGATTTATATTCCAAATTTGAAGATTTTACCTCTATTCTTTCCCATAATACGAAATAGTACTAAATTTAGTACGTTTTAGTACTTTTCGTAGACTTGTAGTCCGAATTTCCAAAAACCCTTTGGTACACCTTTTTATCTTTCCATCAGTGACCCTCATTCCAAATTTCAGAGTTCTAGCTCTACCGGTTCGCCCAAATGCAAATTGTACCAAATTTAGTACCATTTAGTACTTTTCGCACACAAGAGTACACATTTCCAAAACCACCGCCTTGTATCAACACATCTTCTAAACCTTGATTTTTATTCCAAATTTCAAGATTATAGCTTTATCCGTTCACATAATACCAAGTGGTACTAAATTTGGTAACTTTTAGTACTTTTCGTACACTTATAGTCCGAATTTCCAAAAACCCTTTGGTATACCTTTCTATCTTTTCATCAGCGACCGTCATTCCAAATTTCAGAATTCTAGCTCTTCGCGTTTGGCTAATACTAATGGTACCATATTTAGTACCTTTTGGTACTTTTCGTACCGTTCTAGTACGAATTTCCAAAAACCAAGCCTTATCTGTCACCTTCGGACCAAGAGTGACCCTCACCCAAAATTTCATGATTCTAGCTTCAGCCGTTTCGTCTGGGCGTTGATGAATCAATCAGTCAATCAGTCAGTCAGTCAGTCAGTGAATCAGTCACTCTACTCTTTTATTAATATAGATGAAGTTAGAAAACGAATTATGAATTTGTTTTTTTCGTAAAAACATTACCAATACCATCACCTATAAGTTTCGTTTTGATAATTGCACATTTACCTCTCCAATTTTTTGTAATTTTACTCATAACATACGAATGCTTTGCAGATGTATTTTTCGTTTTTAAGGCCTCACATACAAATCACAACTTCTTCGACTTAACTTGGCGTATAACCGCTGTAAATTTACAAAAATAAGGCTGAATGTTAAAAATTTGATATGTTTAGAGAATATTTATTTCAATCGCAATAAAATTTGTCGCCATCAGTTTTTCGATTTTTGTCCACGGGCGGAACCACTGTGCAAGAGTTTATTCTCGCATTTCGGATTTCACTGCATTATTGACATTTTTATTAAATCGTCGTTGAAAAATGTACTGAAAACAACGGCATAGAGGCATTTTACAACAATGACATGTTCTGAAGAGTTGTGTATTACATTCCAGGGAATATTTTTCCAAAAGAAAATATTCAGAAAAAATTAACGGTTTTGGAGATACGGTGCGAAATGTATAAAAATTGTGGAATTTTTGCATATATTTTGAAATTTGAGGCAATAAATGTAGTTTTTCAAGTTCATTATTTCTCCAAATATTTTATTCTTGTCCTTATCTACAAATTTGCTTCAGAGGTTAGAAGAAGATTCGCATTGGTTTCAGAGATATAGCCCCGATTTTCTTTTAAAACTCAATATTTAACCGTGTTTAGATGGGGTCATAAAATCCGAGCTGGATCTGACACAAAAAAACCCAACTAGGGTTTCTTGTCGTTTGGGTCTGTACTTTCAAAAAATCCTCAGTTCGAATTGTTTGCACAAGATCACCTTAAAAATGTTGCACAGTGTTATTATATCGAATTGTAATTGACGCACGTATCGGTACTGTGGAAAGAGCCTTCGGAATATAAGTCACCCATACACTTATTATCCGAGTGCTGGGAAGCCAACACACTCGTTACCGATGGACTACAGACCGATTGGTATTTTCTCCTTTCTAATAAAAACTTTAGAAAGGTTTTTCGACTATGGCTCATGCTGGTGAATGAGATACTCAAGGAATTTGATCGATTAGGAATCCAAGAGGGTGCCACCGTGGTGCAATGGTATGCACACCCGTGGAGGTCGTGGGTTCGATTCCCCGGCCAGTCAACATCAAATTTTCAACGGTGGCAAAATACCCCTCAGTAATGTTGGCGACATTTCCTGAGTATTTCAGCCATGTAAAACTTCTCTACAAGTGGTGTCTTAAGACACGCCGTTCGGACTCGTCGATAAACAGTAGGTCCCATGTCATTGAGCTTAATATGAATCGGGGTGCACTCATTGATATGCGAGAAGTCTCCCTTGTCGCGTATGGGATGTTTGTGGAACAATTATAGGAATCCGAGAACCTCTACCTTTCCTATATTCTACTCCAGAGGTATAGAGATCGTTACGTACGTTTGTATGATATAGGCTTCGGGTACCTTCCCTAATCAAGTGCGGAAAGATACCCAGTTGACGGAATGTCGGTTTTTTGCAGAGCTATGGACGCCGGTGTAGTTCGGGAATATAAGTGCATCGTGTGTCAAGCCTCCGCTTTGCTTCTTTCAAAATCAATAACCTCTACACAAAGAAAACCGTACGAATTTGGCAGGGCGGACCTTGTTGTAAAGTATCGAAGTCAATTTGGCCGGCAATCTCAGGGCGTAGAACTGCGCCCCTTCTCTTAATACGTAAATCAGAAATCAGAATCGCTGTATGTACAGACCACCTCCAAACAGTCCTATTCATCGACCATCGTATTCTTTCGGTGCTCTGATCGCGGAGCTTCTGTCAATTTTAAGAAAGCAAAAGCTGTAGATATAATGCTTTGGTACTGAGAAATGTTTCTGAGGCACAATTAAAGTTGCCAGATTATTCGAGATCATCCCGGCAAGGTTAAATCGAACCTTGGTAGGAGAATTGAACAGATTTGTGTTACGTTTGTCAATTACGTTGTGACATATCTGATCTTTTGAACTTCGTCGTGGCGCGGGTTTAGCAGATTGGCGGCACCACGTTTTGCAAGGTAAACGGGGCGCTCCATCATTTACTGTTCATCACTAGCTGATCACAGAGGTTTGACGCTGGCTGAACAGATTGTCGACACCAAGTTTTACATTGTGATCGCGAACGACCACATAAATGTTATGTGGGATTGCTATAGTTTACTGGACATAACAATCGTGACCTCAGGTCTGATCAACGAAGTCTCATAGCTCTGTCTTACGTCAGATGTGCTAGACAACCTACCCATAGACGCATCCCCAGATCGATAAACCAACTTTATCGCCACAATCGGCTTACGCCTCTGCTAATAGACTATCAGGGATCAGAACTAATTTTATGTCACTCATGAGGCTGTCTACACCGATGATGGAAAACAGTTGAAATGGACCCTGGTAGCAGAACTCACCGGAATTCTGTCTTGTTTGCCAATGGCGTTGAGGCATATCTGAAGTGGTGCTTTTATCGAGATAATAGGTAATTTGACGAGTACACGGAAAGCGATAAAGCGAAGATACGAGTTGCATGTCTCAGTGCATAACGAGTGTGATCCGCCACAGTTTCCCGGTGATAAAGCAATCCATGGTATTGCTAAAGCAGATAGGTGATCTTTTATTAGGCATTCATATAGATTCCGAAGTCTGGTGTGTTCCTTTTGCTGAACGTTTGGACGGAAGCGATCCCCAATAATCAGTACAGTTAAAATCTTGCTCCTTACAACATTGGAAGACGTTGCTCCAATTCACCAGGAAAGGGTGGTTCCCTTCCTGATGAAACTTGGGAGCGCTTTGAGACCAGATCTGATAAAATACGTAAATTGGCAACCCGTCATTTTCCTTGGCCCAGACCACTTTCCTATGATCGTCTCCTTACATTTCTGAACGATAGAAAACTGATTGGCAAGGGTTCAGAGAATTTACCAGTCACCGCTTCAGAGAGCTGCCCATTCCCTCACATCCTCGGATAGTTGAAAGAACTTTCCAGGGAATCATCACTACCGCAGCCGTTCGCTACATACCTGCTGGTCGAATTCCCGAAATCTGATCAAATTACTGACCCAAAAAGGCGCGATGTTATTTTAACCAGCAGTTTATAAAACATCCCGAAAGTGATAGGCGCAGAAGAGTGTGCTACGCCGTATAAGAAGAGCCTTTCTAGCAGAGTAGATACCACCACAATTTACGATGGGCGATGTTGCAGATGTCATCCGAAACGTGAAACCGTTGGGCCCAAACGGAATATCAATAGTAATGCTTAAGCAACTGGATGAACCCGAAGTTGAGTAGTTAACAAGTGTCCTCAATCTATCGTTAGCCACCCATATTGCCACAGAGGCCTGACAAGTTAGCAGGGTCGTTCCGCTACTGAAGCCTGGCAATGATGCCAGCAGGGGTGAATCTTACAGGCCGATTTGTAGGAACTACTCCTCTCCGCGATGAGAAGCCGTTTTCCAGTTGCCCGACATCAACCTTACATATCATATCTACACATATCAGTGGAGGACTGAACCAGAACAGACCGAACAGTCATGGTGGCTCTTCACTTATCGAAGGTCTTTGAAATTCCACATCCTCCAGATGGCATAGAGATCGTAATGTATTCGGATATTGTATATTCCTTAGATGGAAGAACTACACTAGGTCAGCTACGTAGCCATTTAACCTATCACATAATTCATCGTACAATCTTGGCGACGGGTCGATGTCTACATAGCCGACCTAGTGTAGTTCTTACATCTAAGGAATGTAAAATATCCGCCGGACGGCTGAAATGACGCTCCCACTGAACATAGTGGTCGATGGTGTACTGACCCCGACCACTAAATATATTGGGTGTATAGTTCGATAGCATGTTTAAGCCACAGCTATTTGCTATAAGATCATAAGTAGAAACAAGGTCCTCACGTCTCTCCCCGGCAGCTGACAAAGCTATGTGGTAAGCTATGCGGCGCCAGCATGAGATGCAAATGTTAGCGCTACCCGGTGGAAAACAAAAGAGCCTATCAGGCAGGCTTGGATAGCATTCACACTGGTGCAGTAGCGCAGGCACTACAGAGATACAGTGTGAATGCCGTACTTGGGGACCACCCCCATCCATCGCAGCAGAAGAAAGCCAGCTGCCGAGGGAAACACCAGTCGTTTTAGTCCAGTTAAAATCCAAGATTTGTAAACTGACAGGCATCCTCACAGAACATCTTGGTTTACTAGCGTAGCTGCGTAAAATAGGTTGTGCGAAATATAGTGAACGCTGGGCTGCGGGAAGGACTAAGAAACTTTTTTCGACCACCACAACACCTTCTCTGCAATTGCCTTGCTTTGGCAAACCCTAAAACCCAGTTCTTGGGAAACTACACGATACTGGAAATTAACCAAATCAGGGTAAACGAGTAAAAAATATTAATGGATTTTTGATCAGAATTCCAAAATGATCAGTATTTTATATTCATTTCATAAGACGGTGTATTTCGACTCCAAATTGGTATTAAGTCACAACGTTAACTTTTACGAAGTCCAAAGAAATCTCTTTGATAGGTTAATTTTTAATTAATTCTATTTTCATTTTAAAGTTTTCTTTTGTTTAAAAATTACACAGAATTACAGTGAATACCTCTTGTCTTTCAAGAGATTATGTAATTAACGAAATAAGACAAATTTAAAGCTAAAAGAACAATTGTCTGACTATGAGATTCACGCAGATGGATAAGGTTTTGCATCTGAAGTTGTGGAACATAGAGCAAGAGAACAGGTAGAGTTCAGATCATACACTTCCGTTTTATACACAAAAAGAATACAAAGCACAAAATTCTACAATTAATGACCAAACAAAGAAAAGTGATTATCAAACCGGAGGACAAATCCCACAAAGTAATGTTGTGCCGGTTGGCATGTCTGTTCATTTGCAAATGGCATTGTGAAGTTACAAAAAGAATGGTAATTAATGGTAGGGGAAGAGGAAGAACAAGAAATAACTCTGAGACAGAGTTGATAATTACACCCAGACACGATAATTTGCCAGCAGGAAAAGAAGCAGACAAAAACACATACATACATCCAATTACAAGAGACGCTTTTTCACTATCGCCTTTAAAGCTCAGTTTTGTTGTTGTTTGGCATTCCTTGTTTTACCAACTGAAATTGAAATTTATTCAATATTCTAAATGTCTTAAGTGCTGCTAAATTACCATGTTAATTGTCTTAAGGGGAGGAGGAAGTGAAAGGCTGGCCGTTTTAATGCATTCACTTTCTGATGTTTGAGTCACCATTATGGCCAGCCCACCGGACAAGTGCAGCGGCTCAGAAGAAAAACACGAAGGCAAAAACAATTTATGATTGTGATAAATGTTTATATAACTAGAATCGCTTAGAGCTGAGGAATGCTGCTGCCTAGAAAGGAAATGAGTTTTTAATAACATTAATTAAAGAAATAATTTTGAATTTAACTCACGGCTGGACAGATGCACATTTCTGAATTTCTGTAGGGAAGCAACAAAGGACCACCAACAATGATACATTTTTAAAGCCTACAACACTATGCGGGGAGGATATTATATGCTGGTTTTTGCACAAACACATCATAATAATCGAATATACCTCTCTAATAGTGACGATCTCTGCGATCTTCTGCTGGAAAGTACGGACTCTTTATAGAGAAGGTGCAGTATATGCAGTGGCGCATGTATGCATTCGGGAAAACTATGCGTAGTAGAGAAAATGCTTATTAATCTCCGCAATTTAATTTTAATAAAAAAATTTAAAATTTTTCTGAAAAAAATCTGGGTGATTTTAACGCCAAAATTAAACTGGAGAATATCTTTGGACCTATTGTCCCTAAATTTCGTCTCCACAGTGAGAAACATAGCAAAGGAATGAGGTTGGTAGCATTCGCATAGGCAAAAAATTATGGTATTTAGCAACACCAGATTGAAACACTTAGCCAAAAACAAGGTCACATGACTGTAACCCAGACACTGTCTTACATCACCTGGGTCAGATCACCTTCTCAGGTTCGTATCCATATATCGACAATCCGATTTTATTGCATCGATCCCCAACTTTCGTCGATTTCAAGAAAGCCAGCCATGAAAATTATTTAAACTGCCCAATCCTTCAGATACTCCATCTGCTGCCAGGGTAGTAATTGCTGGTAGACTAATAGAGATCAGATCAACTTTCCTGTCTTAGGCTTGTGACACCGTTGATCCCAGAAAAACTGTAACATAAGTGCAGAGGCTGAAAAACAGTGATTGGAAAACAAAAGTGGTGCTCCTGTAGATTTAACACACACAGAAAAAAAATGTTAGCCATTTGATAAAGAAATTCAAAGATTCAACCAAAAATTTATCGATTTTCAGGCAATAAAAAAAATTGTCATATTGACAAAATTCGATAAAATTATATGATCACAAAGTAAAAATACAATTTCAATTTTGTAATATTGACTAAACTATTTATCGAATTTGTTTATCTTGAACTGATAAAATATTCCACATATTGACAAAAATATTTATCAAAATATTCCACATTTTGCTTGATAAAAACAAAATATTTTCTTGATTAAAAAAATTGTTGAATGCATTTTTTTTTCAATCGATAAAAAAAAATTTCATATTTACAATTATTTCGTTGTTTTTTCTTTTTTCTTTTTTGTTAAATGCCTTGCCATGCCTTCTCCCGAGCACAAGTAGATAAACAAACCAAATGCCAAACAAACGCATCATTCCTCCATTCCGCAAAAATGCTCATAAACATAGTAACGACACTCACTACTCATGAAAAACCACTCTCTCCTCCACTCACATCTCATGAAAAAACACAGCACATTGTTGTAGCGCTCTCTCGCTCTCTCTCTATGCCGTAAAAAGTTTTTTCTCTCGCTCTTGAGGGCAAGAACATGCGACAAACGTTGAAACCCATTTTAACAACAGAAATTCATTAATAACCATAAACAAATTTCAATAAATTTTTTGTTTGAAATCGTTTATCGATCGCTTTCTAGTAACATTTTCATGTTTGATAAACATTTTCCCTATATATTCGTAATATTTTATCAACATTCGACAAAAATATGGTGATAAAGCTTTTAATCAAAATTTTCAGGGTGGCTTTTTTTCTGTGTAGGTGGGAAGGGGTAATACAAAGATAAGAGATTCACGTCTCATTCTAACTCTTCTTGCCGAGTATGAATAGTAACAGAAGGTGCAGTGATGAAGTTGCAAAAAATCAACAGGATTGCTAAAATATCCAAAGCGAATGGACCAGGTCATGTCTATGGTCATGTTGTAGCAATAAGTCAAATTAGGCACTAGATCCGAATTTGGGCCTCGGAAACCAATGAGTATTCTCTCGGCTACAGTCAAGAAACCTAAAACCTTGCCTCTCACGAACGTTAGAAGAAGTTGTTCCACTACACAGAGAAAGGGTTCAGGGTGGTTCCGCTGCTGAAACCTGGGCAAGATGCGAGTTAAGGTGTTGCTCCACTTCACAGAGAAAGGAAACAGAGTGGTTCCGCTTTGAAACCTTTGCGAGTTAAGGAGAATCATGCAGGTCGATCTCGATTTATTCTTCAATATACATATGAAAAAATCGAGGTGTGCAAGAGTCAAAATGAGTCCGAAAATTCAACCAAAGAGTGAAACTTCAAACATGAAAAGAACATCATTCTAAGTAGTTAGTATTCAGTCAATTTCAGAAGATGGTGTCGAATGTAATATGACCAGCAGAAAAATGGTCATGGCAACAATAAGTTGGTTGAAGAATAATAAGACCGCAGGAGCCAATGGTTTATCAGTCAAGCTGTTGAAGACCTGAAGCAACACGCTGATATGGGAAATGCAATACTAAGACTAAAATACAAATTCCAAAAACCTGTCTTGCTGTGATCCACATCATTGCAAATTATGATTTTTCTCAGATGGCCTTTCACCAGCACCCAATGATCTTCACTGATCCCGCCTTTAGGAATAGACTTATCAACGACTGCCACTAAAAAACATGTGAGAGAATCATCCGCGTAGGTATTGATGGTTCCTGAGCCTCCACACTAAACAGGTGATCCCCCTCCCCTGTCTTACAAGAGGTCTCCTTGGCGTGAGAAGTCGAATTATTGCAACTATTTTTAACAACTGGACGAGGACTCTCAAAAGATATGACACCACCTCATCAAACTAGCGTTTGGTGATTTGGGTACAGTCATCTTCGAGCAACTATCCTGCTGGGAGGTTGATCGTCCGTTAGTCGTTCCAGCCACTATGCAACGTCATTTCTTCCTCTTCTTACATCTTCGCTTCAGATTGCCCGACCGTATTACAGATACAACTATGGGACTGTATGGGACTCGAGCTACTTGAAACCGCCGTTTTTTCAATCGGAAATGATATAGTCAGTACAGTATTTGGACTGGTGACGACAACTGGCAATGGAAACTAAAAAGATAGGACTCCCTTCACATTTGCCTGTTGTGAATTAGGTACAATCGACGAGTCTACTTAGAGGTTGGTGGTCCGTCGGTAGTTTCAGTCACTTTCCTTCTTGCAGCACCATCTCCTCCTCCACTCTTCTAAGAAGGGCTGGAATTGCTAGAAGGCGGTGACATTGCAGTGACCTACGTGGATGTTCTCTATAAGATCTGAGTTCCTGAGCTGTTCCTCTCTTCTTCGCCCTGCAGATTTAACGACAGGTGCAGACGAAGCGGTCACACTTGATGAGGCTTTATATGGCTGGCGTTTATACCTTTGGTCTGCACTTATTAGGAGTCTGCGGTTTCTATCCGTTCTTCTTATAGTCATGATAGGTGAGACCTTTGGCCTTTCCGACTTTAAAAAGGGATGCACCTTGGTAGGTTCGGTCCTTATTGCAGACGTCGGAGTCGACTGATTCTGATTGCATGACCCTACCACTGACCCCATTGGTGTCCGCAAGGGACACAAACAACTTAAAACCACCGGTTTTTTGTACTCTTCCGGAATCGATGTAGCATTTGGGCTGGTAACCACAACTAACCTATAGATTGGAATCTGCTCGATTGGGAGGAATGTTTCTCCACATGACGATATTTTCTTTTGAAACGTCTCACGCAGAATTGCGCTTGCGAAATATTATAAGGGGTTCTGTCATAAATTTTCCCTGGCCTTCCTTATTTTCCCTGACCTTTCTATTTTTAGTGTGTAGGGACGTGGAGGATTTGTCCATCTACCCCTTCAAAACCTCATCCACCCAAACGTCTAGACCACAACCGAATCAGAGATTACGTGAGGATATTTCCTATTGAAACGCCTCGAAGTTTCAGCCCAATCTCACGGAATTCCGATTTAAAAATTGTTAAAATTTCTTTTGTTTTTGTAACAACTACAAAAGACACAAATGAAATTGTTGTAAATTAAACAATGAGTAAAGTTGTTAAAAAGTTACAGAATAGGCCCTCTGGAACCTGCCGACAAATTTTTTTGTAGTAATGCGGCCCTTCTCTAAGCTTGCTTATCCTTCCTTTCTCTGGCCTTGCTATTTTTAGTGGATGGGTATGTGGGGGATCGCATAATAACCTTCACCACAACCTCAACTACCAAAGCATCCGGACCAAAATCGAAACGAAAATTGGAATTCGCAGGATTGGTAGGAAAAGTTTCTTAACGTGTGGATAAATTCTGGCCTTGCTAATCGAACTTTTAGCCTAATCTCACGGAATTCCGTTTTGGAAACATGACCTGGGACTCTGTCGACAAATTTATTGTCCTTCTATAGGCCTTTGCCTGGCCTTGCTTGTTTTTGTGGATGTGGCCGATGGGTTCTTTGTCTCCTCCACAACCTCATGGGTAGGATGGATCTATGTTTCATTTCTTAAAGGTATTACTCTCTGTATGCTTGCTTCTCTCTAGAGCAACTGTGAAGAGCACCTCCCTGTTCGTCTGTGATGTTTCAACCATGGTATCCATCTCATCATCAGACAATGGGATGTCGCCCCAGTTGCTAACGGGTGGTCTTTTCTAATCCCGACTGAAAGTTAAGGCATCGGCACATAAGAAGCCACGCCTGCTCGTTTTCTTCCTCCGCTTCATTTCTGATATAATAAAAATAAAAGAATAAAGATCGAAAGGGCAACCTAGTTCGAAATTGGCTTTGCCTTCTTTATTATTTAATTTTTATTATGTCAGAAAAGAAGTTGAGCAATAAAGCCAGCCTGCGATGCTTCATATGTACCAGTGCATTTACATTCTCATTCAGGAGATCGAGCAATTCCTGTTCTGTGTATGGATTGCGTAGCTAACCACGTCCGGAGTGGAATTGTCGTCCCGTCCGGAATTGTGTTCGTTTTTGCGCCGTGTGGTTTGTTGTCCCGGGACATTGTTGCAGTCATCCTTGATGGTGTTTTTATTGGAGAACTGAGGACAGCCATGGCATTGCCCTCCAGAAACTTGGCCAATAATCCTGTTACTCGTTGATTCTCCTAGATATCTATGAGGCTCCGTTTTATTACAGCATGTACCCTTCTGCAAACCTAAGAACACCGATGGGCACGTGTTCGCGTAATACCTAGGCCTCTATGGATCTCTAATGGGTGGGAGATAGCTACATGTATAACCATTACTTCAGCAAAAAAAGTTTCAATGGTTAAAATAGTGACCTTAAGTGCCCTCATCACTTCAAGATCGTTATCTCTGGTAGCTCAAAAGATGTCTTGATTCATCCCCCTTTCTGTAAGTCGACAATGTCGCCCTTATAAATTGCCAATACAATCGCCAGTTCATTTCAGGTCCACACATTTCAGGCTCAAATTGGCAGAGCATGGTCCGGGGGGCTCTTCAACATTAGGAGGGATCGTGACTTTCATCGTTCTTATGATGTCGGTCGAATATTTACTTCAAGACTCTGCGACCTGACCGCGGCTGCTTATTTGATTCGCAGCTACGTATTCTACGTGTTTCTTTGAAGCGTAAACACCCGATAAAATCCCTGCCCTTCTCTCACACCAAAACACCCTGGATATAAGTTTCAGGTGTCTTTGGTGGGTGGTCCAATATTAAAACTCTAATAAATTTACAACACTTTTCTTGTGTTGCTTTTTGATTACAACATTCCAACCAAGTGGAGGATGATGGCAGACAATAAAAAACACTCACTTTGGTTCTTTAGCCAGCATGACATGGCTATCGCTTAAAGCGTCTTTCCCTGCGAACGACCATTTATTTATTTAACCATAATATTTAAGTAACTCCCTTAAGTAACGCCTATCGTAAAGACAAGCACGTTATTGCAATTGGCCATGTAAAGAGCCCAGATATTGGATGTTTACGAAACCTTTAACGTTTCAATTTTATTATTGCGTCTTTTTTGTTATTTATTTTATTCTTTAGTTTTATGATTTTTGTTGTTGTTGCAATGCAAAATTACCACTTACATAGATTTGCACTTAATGCATTGCATTAGTTAAGCTTGAATGCAGCGCCAGTGGGCGCTTGTAGTCTCTTTTGTTTTGGTTTTTTTGGTATGGATTACCTTAAAGCCAGCCACAACAACCACATGTTAGGTAATATAGAAAATCGGGGCAATGGCAAAATACGACAAAAACTTAACAACAACAACATAAAGCCAATATTATACAACAACTAAATAAAAGGTTTCTCTCTATTACAAAGCCAACACGTTTATTATAAAGTCATAATATAGTTGCAAAGTAAAGACTTTGATTTTGTTGTGGCGTATAGTTACCATGGATGGAGATTTATAGAAAATATGTACATCGCTCGCTGGTCGTCTGTCTGGTGGACAAACATATTATTCGAAAATATATTCGAATTTTTCTTGGCGTAGGCATAACTTTGTGTGTCTATTTAAAGAAGTTAAAATTGTTATAGCCATTGGTTTTCCCTTTCCATTGACAGACAGACAGACAGACAGACGGACGGACATTTGAATAGGCCTCGTAAAATAAGGATGAAAGAGATATTACAGTGGGACTGGGGGATGAAATAAATGAAAATCTCAATTTGTTATATTTTATGACAGTTTTTATCGGGCCTTTATGAGGATTTGGGAAGATAAAGATGTGTTGAGAATCAAGTTGTAGATCAGGATCACCCATATACGTTAACGTGACTACAACAATAACATAACTTCTCATTATTTTCATCTACCGTGTATTAGCAACAGAAAGAGTCTCTCATAGAGACCAATGCACAAAATATTTTGAGCACCAACGCACTACATATATTTTTGTACTGCCTGCGCAACTGGATCTGTGTGAATGCTACTCAAGTCTATCCGGTAAGCTCGTTGATTTAGAGGTCCCAGTTAGTACCCTTGGAACTCTCTCTGTAGATCATGAACTTCTTACATGACGTGCCTGAGTAGCCCCTTCACAAGATTGTACAGTGATTCTCATGACGATAACACCAAAGCAGGGTTCCTAAGGAGGCACTCCGTTGTAGTCCTTAAGCAACATTCTGCATATACCATTAGAGCCACATAGCGGCCCATTGCTCTATAGGAAGTCAACAAGTTTGGTCTGTCGGTACCTTAAGTGCAGAAAATTACAGCGGTCAGAGGTTATGATGTGGGGTAGTCTCTCAACGGACCAATGATAGGAAGGTGTTTGAGCAAAACAATGTGTTTTTATGAAGCCAAGTGCCACAATGTTGATGTCTGGAGAACTGTGGCAATGCTCTCCTTCCCTCGTAGGGCCATCTTCGTTTTTCGTCCAAAATGGGGAGCTATCAATTTGCTCGGACAGGGATGTAGCCTTCACAGAATGCCAGAGCTCATCGGTCAAGGATCGGAGGTATTGAAGTCCCGTAGCACCAGACAGTTATTGCCCTAAAATGCGAAGAAATGGCAGGCATATAAAGCAGGTCACCTTTTTTCATCGGCGGTATGTATACATTTAGCAATTCTGCCTTGGCATTTCCTCACCTAACTGTTACCCTCGATATATTCCATGTATGGCTTACTAGAAAGACATACATACCCGAAAGATATAAACACAATACTTTGAAAGCATCTCAACGTTGTATACTATTCCTCCCACTCATAAATTCTAGAATCTCTCTCTCTCTTTATTGCTGTTGTCGCGGTTGCCACATCGTTTTTCTGTGTTGGGATCAGAATATCTCGGAATGCTTCCTTCACACTTAAACTTGGGTGAGATGCAATAGATGCCGAGATTTGGTGCATCTCAGAGGTTACTCTGGACTATGTTAGGAACTACAACTGGGAATATGTTGATGCATGTTGCGTGAACACAGCTTACAGCGTTGTGTTGGTTACAATGTCCGGAGGAAGGATCGAAACAGAAGTGGAGGCGGGGATTAGTTTCCCTATTGCACCAATCTGTCCAATGCACCGACGTAGCCAGGGGGGGGGCCCGGGGGGCCCGGGCCCCCCCCGAAATGGGTTTCGATCCCATAGGATATTAGCTTATGCTACACATTTTTTTAATTTTTGAATAAAATTTTAAAATGTTTAAAATTTTTCAAGAAATATGTAAAGTATTTGGAGGAAGTAGTACAGAGAATTATTTAACTACATTGGTATACTTATTGTCCAACATATTTGAAAGTATAAAGACTAATGAACACGTTAGGCTTTTTGAGCAATTTTCCGCATAGTTGTTGTTAAATTTTAAGATGTTGTTTAAGCGTTTATTCGTAATTTTAGGCTGACTGCAAGTGTTACTTAGTTCAGAACAATACTTTGGCTTATAGACAAAATCTAGAAAAAACATTCTTGCGATCTTTTGTTTCTGAAATTTTTGATAAAAGCAATTCAACAATAAAAGATAAAATCGTTGCTAAATGTTTGTGGTTTTAAATTTTTGTATATAGTTTCTAACACGCTTTTCTAATGAACTATTTTGAACATCATAACAATTACAAATTCTTTATTATGTTTGAAATTTGCAAAAAAAAAAAAAAACTATATCAACCATTTATTATGATATAATTCTTTTCCACCGCAGTGTTGCCCATTGAGATTATTTGAAACTGGTCTCTTGCTACAAATTAGTAAATGTCTATTGTACAAAAAAAGGATTTTTCTGTCGTATTTTTATGTTTTGTTTGACCTTTCGAATGATAGTAATATAAAGATTATTGAGGTTAAAGTTTATATTTTATTTATTGCATATTTTTTCCAATATTTCGACATTAAATTGAATTTCATCTTCAGGGATTTTTCTGTCTATTACTCATTGAATTGTACTTTGGGAAGTACCTTCAATAGATACACATTTCTAAAAATTTTCCTTTTTCCTTCTTCGACAAAGGACTTTGTGACGACAAACGAAATAAAAAAACTGGTCTTCGTCAAAATCTCAACAAGTATCAGCCGGCTATGCGGACAGGAATATAACCTGAGCCTGTGTGAACTGAAACGTTTATCTATGGACAGATCGAACAACGGCTCCACAACCAAAATCCCTTAACCCAAAGCTGTGTATTAGGAGATTTTCAGAATTGTGTAGCCATTTGCGGACGTATGACACTGTGCTCTTGAATCAAATTTAAATGGAAGGTGCTTACACCTGGGAAGATTTTGCGGATTCTGAACCTACAATGTTCATAGATGATAAAAATCAAAAAACAAAAAAAAAAATCGACGGAGCGCTTTTTAAATAAATCGCGATTCAAGTTGACATTTTTAGGGCTTGTTTAGGTTTTCACGATTTTGCTTAGAAACGGCAAGTTCTATGAAAATGAGACTGAAGAAAATGTTGAAGCTATGAAAATTCTCTACAAGATTGACCTTTACGGTATTTTTGTAAGTTTTACCATTTTTGAGATATTGAAGTTCAAATTGGGACAATGCACTGACTGTATTGCCCCCTTATATTTTCGTAAGTTTTACCATTTTTGAGATATTGAAGTTCAAATTTTGACAATGCACTGACTGCATCGCCCCCTTATAAAACAATGTCATGAACGGTGCGCCTTAACTAACTTTTAATTAAAACAGCTTGCACAGAGGAATAGATGAGAAAAATTCAAAAACAAGAAAAAAATCGCTGTTGCGATTTTTAAATAAATCGAGATCAAAATTCACATTTTTAGGTGTTTTTAGGGTTTGACGATTTTGCTTGGAAACCGCAAGTCCAATCGAAATGGAGCTAAAAAAAATGTTGTAGCTGTGAAAATTCTCTACAGGATTGACGTTTATGATTTGTTCTCAGGCTGTGTTTTTGAGATAAAGAAGCTCAGTTTACATATGTAGGTTTTTTTGTTAGGGTTTCGCGATTTTGCTTGAATACGGCAAATCTTATCGGCATGGGAGCTGAGAAAATCTTATAGCTGTGAGAAATCTCTACAAGACTGGCTTATGTAATTTTTCTTAGGTTGTACCATTTTTTTAGATATATTAGTTTAAGTTGGGAAATTGCAGTCATGACATTGTTTTATAAGGAGACGATACAGAATTGTATTGAATTTGAATTGTCCCAATTTCAACTCCTATATCTCAAAAGTTGTAAAACCTACGAAAATATCACTAAGGTCAATCTTGTAGAGAATTTTGATAGCTACGAAATTTTTTTTATTCCCTTTTTGATAGGACTTGCGGTTTCCAAGCAAAATCGCAAAAACCTAAACAATCCCTAAATATGTCAACTTGAATCGCGATTTATTTTAAAAGCGCTCGGGCGATTTTTTTGTGATTTTTCTCATCTATGACCATTGTAGTTTCAGAATCCGCAAAAACTTCCCAGGTGTAATCACCTTCCATTAAAATATGGATTTTATCACTGATAACAAGTGTTGCGGAGAAGGTACCTGAAGAAATTGACCGGACCAACATAGTTTATTTTGGAAGTAGATATTATTTTGGGGGTCATTCCTTTTAAAAGTTATTGCGCCCACCAGTCATTTCAGTTCTTCACCAATGTGGTTCATTTTCGAGCTTAAACTAAGTTTGGACCAAATATTACTAAATCCAAAGTTTGTCCATTTAAGAAAAATCGCACATAGCGCTTTAGCTAAAATTCTTGAAATTTGAGGGAAAATACCAGATCGAAAATCACCATCTTCGAACATTATATAAGGCCCGCAGAAATATCCGATAAACAAAGTTTGGACCAACGCAGTATGCGGTTAGAAAGTTGTCGTGCGCACCAAACACTACACATGATTGCCGTAGGCGTTTTTACAGCTTTCGGGCCATTTTCTCTGGAAGTATGTACTTGCACCTGAAAAAAACTTGTACTGTTGTAATAGGGGACCCGAGAACGCTTGTTGCAAAAAGCAACGCGTTTCCCGAGAGGTCTTTTTGTTTATTAATTTATTAATTTCATATTTTTATGGATTTTTGCTAAAAGAATGTATACATGTATAGATCTTGGATTGGTGCTAGAATTTCATTTTCAAGGAATTAAGGACTGGTTGCCAGAGTTTTCCTAGTTCCTGATCAACTTATGAGAAGATCCACGATAGGAAACCAGAATTTCTATAAGAGAAGTCCGACCATTGTTCCGCGATTGGGTGCTAGAATTTCATCATGGATAGACTCACTATTGCTCAGCATTAGTTCTCTATCAAGAAAATCACTATCAGCCTTCAGAAATGCTTTGCGATAAGATCTATGACAATAACAACGATTGGATTTCCGAAATTGACTATATTTTGACACGGCAGCGTGATAAGAGACAAAAAAGAAGACACGTATCTCTGCGTTTTTTCCTTTTTTTATATAACTCCTAAATATACCTGTAAATATAAAAAATACTACTGGATAACGCCATGATATCCGAACGTTCCCTCTGCATAAATCAATTCTCTACTAATCCCATTTTCCTTCCATAAATTGCTCAATATAATTGGAATGGAAAATTTAATGCCGTGATTTTGAAATGTTAAGGTATTCCTAAGTTTTCCGATTGTATACTCTTTCTTTTGGTCTTACCGAAGTGATATCACTGAATTACATAACATTCACTGTAGTTGTAAGTTATTTGATAAATGATACACCCTAAAATATATGTGATTATTAATATATCCATTGTTTTGAACATATATTAACTCTGATATATTGTCAAAAAAAACAAGGGACATTGGGCTAGAAGTCTTACGTCATTTTAATTAAAATATAGTAATGAACATTATTTCATCAGTAATATATGTCTAAAATAAGGTTTACATCTTTGCTAAATAAGAAATTTTCGTTAACATGAACTTTCAAAATTTTGGTCAGGTGGGCCCCCCCCGAAATGAAATCCTGGCTACGTCCCTGGTCCAATGCAGACCTATTTCACTTGAGTCTAGCTCCAATGATCCGTACTTGGAATGTATGGGGTAAAAAGTTGATTTCACTGTCCCTATTACGACGGTACATTTTCTCGGTCGCAAATACATACTTCCTGAGATAATGGCCTTAAAGCTCGAAGAAACCATGACGGCACCAACTAAAATGACAAATCCACAAGATAACTGAGTGTTCCAAAGTTTGCACATCGTATTATTTCATCAGGTCGGATAAGGACTTGAAGTACTTCCAACACAAAATTCGGAAAAAATTAAGTTTAAGAGCTCCTCTCAGATCGTTTTGAAATTTTTCAATAGGTTGTTCTAGAGGCTCCCTTTACAACGTAACAATTTTTTTCAGGACTTAGTTCAAACTTCATGATATACTATCGGTCTCGTCCTTCGTGTACTTTCCACACAAAAGTTGGGAAAAGTGCAGATTGATCTCGGATCTATTTGATTTTTTTTGCAGAAGGTTGTTTTCACAATCCCTATTGCAATGAAACAATTTGTTCAGAGTAAGTCCATACTTCCTGAGATAGATAACTCTCAAACATTTTCAAAAATTCATTCCAAACATAATTTGACGTAAGTCATGATGCGCCTGAACCAACTTTAAATCAAGGGAGCTTCCACCTGGGACGTTTTTGTGGATTCTGAAACTACAATGTTATAGATGAGAAAAATAAAAAAATCACCGGAGCGCTTTTTGAATAAATCGCGGTCAAATTTCACATTTTTAGGGTTCTTTTAGGTTTTCACAATTTTGCTTAGAAAGAAAATGTTGTAGCAGTGAAAATTCTCTACTAGATTAACCTTTACGCCTTTTTCCTACATTTTACAATTTTATCGCTTTCTTATAAAACAATGTCATGCACGGTGCGCCTTAACTGGCTTTAAATGAAAACACCTGGAAATTTCTTGTGGATTCTGAAACAGCAATGTTCATAGATGAGAAAAATTCAAAAACAAGAAAAAGTCTCTGGAGGGATTTTTAAATAAATCGCGGCCAAAGTTTCCTTTTTTAGGTTTTAAAGATTTTACTTAGAAAGTCCTATCGAAATGGGATTACAGAAAATGTTGTAGACAATTTTGACTGCTACAACATTTTCTTTCTAAGCAAAATTATGAAAACCTAAAAGATCTCCCTGAAAAGAACAATTTTACCCAAAACTTATTTCCATTTACCCACTGTTTACCCTCCAGCTAAACGCATGGTTAGATATTTAAAACGATTTCTTATTCGTATTTTCTTTTTGTTTCTTTCGATACGTATGAAAATAACAATAATTGAATTTTAAACATTGTAGACCATTTAAGGTAATCGGACACACATACACATACATACATACATTCCTTGATATTCCCATGTATACCCATCTGACATGCGGCATTGGACCAGTCGAATATTTGCAAAAGGAGCCAAAGCTGAGTAGTTGTTTCTCCCCTTTGGTGGATATATTTTGGTCTATGATATGCAACAGGTTTGTCGCTTAAGTCTTTTGTTTAACAACTAAACGACGTTTTATAGATAGAGTTTCTTCTTCTTGTTCCTGTCCTTCTTTCAGTGTTTAGAAAATGTTTGCCTGCCAATCTTGGACAAACTAAAAATAACAAAACCATTATCTTGCCGGGCAATTGAATTAAGTGTTTATTTTTAAATATAGACTTATTGTCTTTAGAGATCCAAAGGAGAAGAGGGCTTTTGGGAAAGATGCTCTGTTGGTCATGTATAAAACGCCCAACTATGTTTTTTTGCGTTTTTAGCCATTTGGCATAATCTTTGCCTTTTGTATAAATATATGTTTTTATTTTTGTACAAAAATATTATTCTTTACTATTAATTTTTATTTTTTCCATTCCTAGAGCAGTTGACCATAGCCTCATCTTCTTCTTGACTATAGCTAAAGATGAATTATTATAAAATATTGTAATCTTGCCCATGTCTTGTAGAACAAAATAATTTGTTTTATGTTATCAAGTATAGGGGGTTGTCCTAGGTTATAGCCTTCGTTAAGTTAAACATTTCAATTAGTGTCATTATAATAGATGGCTTTGCAGGATGGAAGCATGGCGCATGATTGCATAACTAAAGTGCAATATTGTGATTACAGAGTAGGATCTATGACGGTAGGAACATTTCATTAAGGAATTATGTATATCATATTTTAAGTAATTATAACATATACAGATTAAGATTAAAATACATTTATTTTAATTTTAAATCGTCAGTCTCAGAATAGCAATTACTTGTAATTAAAGTGGGGAGGAGATGACGGAAGCGCCATCCAAAGAGAAAAACGACCAACTCACTGAAATTATGATAGCGTAATGTCATAAATTACGTTCAATAAATAGGAGTTTGAGACCAGCTGCGAGATATGCCTTCAGGAGCGGGCTTTGGCAAGCAGTATTGATCAGAATAAGGCAAAAATATAAAATAATTTCAGCATGAGTCAGGTTGGGATTCGAACCTGGTTCTCCGACAACTGAGTGTCAAGGTTGCTGGTGTCTTAGCGTTCTGAGCCACCATCAACTTGTCAATACTTTAGTAGACAATAAAAAAACAAAAACAAATCTTCTGATATAGAGGAACAATTACTAATGACGTAGGAATAAAACTTACCATAGTATTTGTGAACATTGAAAAATGGGATTACCAAGCTGGACTATAGGAAAAGTTTGTAGTTTCAATTAACTGACATAATTTCGCATATGCATTTATCTAATGAAGTGGGATATATATACTAGTTACCAAGCTTTGCCTTCGTCTGCCGCACAACAACAACATCCTATTACGCCTGATGATCGGCTTAACCACCCGTGAAACGTAGGGTAATGGTTGGATGCGTGGGACTTCGGTAGCCTCCTAATTTTTCAATGTATATCTAAGGTCAAACAGATCAACTCGAAAGAGAAATAATTAGAAAAGGAAAAACGTTTTCAGAAAATTGATGAAAACTTTATTTTCTTTCCGAAACAGAAAGAGACTTGGTCCTCTTTTGGAACTATCAATGTAAATGGACTCAAGCTTATGACAAAGGAGACTGTAAGGACATTCTTTTGGCAGTTAAGTAAAGTTGCTGCAAGACATTTCGCAAAGTAAGGTTCTCTAACAAGAAAAATTGGCCATAATTGAATATAAATGGGAAGCAAAATTGATGTACATGGTGTGTCAACGTAAATATTTACGTTATTTCTCCTACTGGACTGAATCACTTTATCTGCAGAAAATATATGCTGCTGTTAACAATGACGTCTGATTAAACATTGCAACAAATTTCGGGTCATGGTCTGGGGTGTGGGAAACTCCTAGTGGGGGTGATAGTATTCGGTTAGTAGATCAACATCCCAAATGGGGTTTGGGTTCTCAGGCCAAACTTTTTAGAGCACCTTATATATAATCTTGACCAAAGGCAATGGGACCCCAATATTTATTTGCAATGTTAAAGATAAAGCTTTGAAATTTGACAGAGACCGTTGGATGATGTCGATCCACTTTTTGGTATATATGCCTATTTGGTATATATACTATAGCCCCCCATGTAAGGGTATACCCCGATTTCGAATGTTTTTTACTTTTTAACCATATTTTCCAAATAAATTTGCCAATTGTTGGTACATATTTTGAGTTCTGAGTAAATAGAAACCTTTTATGCAAAAAATCATCAATATAGATCCACATTTTGGCATAGCCCCCATATATAGGTCCCCCCTGATTTAAGTTATTTCGAGGGTCTTGGAAATAATTTCCGGTTTATTAGGCTCTAGTTTGGCATCTTCGTTTCCCCTTTTCGCAGAAAATTGTCAAAATAGGTTCATGTTTTGGAGTAGCGCCCATGTAAAGATACAATCTGATTTTACCTATGTCGAGGGTATTGTCCATATTTTTCAATTGGTTAGGCTAAAATTTTCTGTTGTTGTTTTTTGGGTGTAGAAGTAGGTTTTCAATATAGGTATATATTTTAGAATAAACTATATGTAACGGTACTTCCCAAGTCCATGTTCCCAACCGATATTGTCTGGGTGGTGAAAATTCCAAATGGAGGTGATGGTATTAGGTCAGAATAGTAAAATCCCAAAAAGGTTTTGAATTCTCAGCATATTGTTTTATTTTATAAAAAAGCTCCCAAGTCCAAGTACCGAACCGATTTGGAAGTGATGATACTAGTCCAGAAGAGTAAAACCTCAAAATGGCCTTTTTCATTCATGAGATTTTGAATATTCAGTGATCGCGACCATTGTGTTAAATTACTCTCGAATCCGGGAAAGAAGGATGAGATAACGGCTGTTACTTTTAACCGCGTGGCAGTGACAGATCCGAAGAGGTGCGCATGTTAATTAAGCCGGCAGTATATAGAGCTTCCCGAGAGTGAAATGGTGAAGAGGAGTGTGCTACGCCGTATAAGGGTCTTCCCAGCCGATGTTGCAGACGTCATCCGAAAACCGAAATCATCAAAGCGTTGGGCCCACGCGGAATCTCCCTGGTAATATTTAAGCAACTAGATGAACCCGGTGTTAGCCACCCATGTTGTACCAGAAGCATGGAAAGTTGACAGAGTCGTCCCAGGCGAGAATGCCAGTAGCGCTGAATCGCACGGGCTTATCTACTACTCCTCCCCGTTTCCCAGTTGCCCAACATCAGCATCATTTCAGAAAATTCACAGCTCCACAACAGCATTACACGCCATATCAACAGCATTACAACACATATCAGTCGAGGACTGAACCAGAGCAGGCCATGTGATTTTTCTTTCGATACCGTCAACCATGCCAAACTGACCGATAATATAGGTAAGACTTCCCTCCAGGCGTGTTTGAAACTCTGAAAGAGTGAAACATGGAGTTACCAAAGTCAGTGTGATATCTCTAGCACTGTTTAACCTCTAACTTTCTGAAATTTGTACGATCATGGGATCGGGTCCTATCGTCGTTGAAGTATGTATGTTATAGGTTAAATGCCTACATTGCGGCCATAGCGCATCTGAGGAATACGAAAATATCCGTCTCCAAATCGACTGCCACACTGTTCACCACCTGGACGGCTGAATTAAGGCTCCCCCTAAACATACTGATCGATCTACAGTATGTTTAAGCCACAGCTATTTGCGATAAGATCAGAAGTAGGAATAAGATCTTCCAGTCGTTAGTCGGCAGCACTTGGGGTGCTGACATAGAAACCATGTTGACCTCTTATAAAGAAATAAGCGGGTCTGAGGTAATCTACGCGGCGCCAGTGTGGTATGCAAATGTTATGCGCTACGCAGTGGACGAATATTCGAACCTGCCAGAATGCAGCTCCGAGGACTTCTACGGAGACGAAGATTTTACCAGTAAATCAACACAACAAGATGTCGATGCAATAACTGCATGGGTGTTACTGTCGTCAGCATTCCTGTCACGATCTGGTGGACAGGTTTCAACCACCCAGGAACGTCAAGAGATCTGGAGAAATATGTCCAAAGGTATAAGCGAGAACCTCTGGGCCTATCAGGAAGGCTTGAATAGCATTCGCACTGTTGCAGTTGCACAGGAAATTCAAAGGTACAGTGTGAGTGTCTTTCTTCTTTACGGACGCAGCCAGTCCAAGGTGCTAAATTGTTGAATTTGGACATACAAGAACCAGACTCAGATAACTGAGTAAAATATACGAAGAAACGTATTTGCGTTGCTACAATACCAACAACTTAAATCCGACTGTAATCTCTTGCATCGGCAGACCTTTCTTCACTATGCTAAACGGCCAAATTTCATATAGTTTACCAATATTTATTTTACTGAATGACCTAGCTCTTCCGATATTCGAGTAGTAGAATGGATTTTCTGGTAAAATATCTGAGATAAGACCAAATTTCAGAAAGTTGTGCCTTATGTGCTTCGACAAGCCCCCCTTAATGGTGATACAGTTAGCGCAATGGCAATGGGTGTTAAGCACCATGGGAGGGAAGCACCAGCGTAGAAAGCGGCTTCATCTTCTGAAGTGCTGCAACGTTGGAGCCGGTGTAGGTAAATTGTGGTCAACGGCTAAGTTACTTTCGAACTCTACAAAGGAGAAAGATATGTCCTCAGTCACGTTTTGCGGTATCACGCTTACTGATCCCAAAAATTGCCCAAATTATATTAACTGACATTTTGTCGAGCACCCGACAGTGATAGGGCGAAGAGACTATTGCGTCACAAAAGAGATCTTCTAGCTAAATCAATTTGCGAAAGCTAAATCAATTGGTAATGGAAAGTCAAAGCCCCTTAGAGGGAAATAGGGAGTTTCACATGGAAACGCTTTCCACCAGTGGATCATTTTCATGAAGAATCCAGTAATAACACGATTTCGTTGCAGTAACTCTCAGGCGTCTCAGGAAAGATCTTCCTGGTCAACGTAGATCAGGCGGGAATAACAAAACATTCATTCAGATAAAGAAGTATGGTGTTTTTTTTAGTTTCCGACTTTCAAAGATTTAAAAACGTCGAAAACGTCTTATATTTCTACGAAACGTATAAAAATGTATAAAGAATGTAGTTTTCGTAACACTTTCTAACGGGTTATCTCTTTAGCCACTATGTCGTATGAATGTCGTCCTCGGAGTACATCCAATATCTGTCGCACAACCATAAAAGAACGTCAGCTGCCTGGGCAAACCATGGTAGTTTTGGCTTAACTACATTCATAAAGTTGAAGACTCCTAAATTCCGAGGAGGAAAACGAACCCAATAGAGCTAAGTCAGAGAAAGATGGTGATGTAAGATCGTTTGATCAAAAACTATCATGCTCCCGAAAGGACAGGACTTAACGGTATGGACTTCTTATGGGAACTTTTATAGCCGACATCAAATGGTGAATTTAGGTAAAAACATACGTAGTCATCATTAGGTCAAGAGGTTATTGCCACCGCTATAAAATATAATGTGGTCCTGCCCGGGAGTTGAACTTAGGAATTTAGTAACAAAATTGGCTTGCTAACCACAGTGCAACAACGTGGGTTCGTTTAAAATCTTTCGGTTCGACAAAGATTTTTCCTGTTTTGCTTACATTTCCAGCCCAGTTTTCAGCCTGTGATCCAGTAGCGAAATATTCCGTAACGTCAGAAGATTTTGATATGGAACTCATAACGAGCGATTTAGGTGATGAAGGAGGAAATGTTATATATCATTGAGTTAATTTGAGCTAAAATCGGGCTGCAACATCTACTACATACATATAAACACCATTTCTGGTTGCCCTATGACTGAAGTACACAGCAATAGTCTAAAAATTACTATTAATTGGGGGACTGACCTCCTCCTAACTACGTCGGAAGGCAGCACTCATTCATTACAGAGAAATCTCTCCATTGTCTTTACTGGGGTATTCGTTGGAAATATTTAGTCTGTTTTGTTTTGCTCTGTTTAAGAAAACCTCATTATTTATTCATACAAACATTATCGCTTCTAAAAAGCATAACAAATACGTAGAATTTTTTAACATATCTTTAGAGTATTTATCGTTTGCGAAATAAAAACACATTCACATTAATAAATTAATTGGAAGGCTGCCAACAAGTGTAGGAAGAGAATACATATCAGACATTTCTATTTTACGAAAACAAGTGATAAAGCGTAACATTGTTACTTAGGCGTTACAATTCGTTAGAATTGAAAAGGTTATTTATTATTCTGGCAAAATATTTTATATACGCATGTATTTACATACATAAAGAGGATATGTACGCTATACATATGCATGAACTTTGGTATACTACACATATCTATGGAGCCATGATCTTTCATTTGTAGATTTAGTTTAGCTCCAACAACTCAATTTGTCCATTTAATTTATTCGTAATGAAGTTTATGTTGAATTGTGTTCTGGGATGTGAAATTGTTTGTAAATTATTAAAGCACACTGAAAGCGTTTGGTGTTTAAAATTCCAAACATATTTTGCAAAAAGAGTTAAACTATTTTTCTATAAAAATTAAGGTGCGTGAGAATTATTCAATTGTCATCGTTAGTGGATTGTAACAGTTGTTGATTTGCGAATGAAGCTTTGATGATGATGGCATTTATGTGCCGAGAATTTATAATGAATCATAAGAGGGTCACTGAAACAGATTGATGTTTTGATTGATTTAACTATTTTCCAACATTCAATATGTAAATAGAATAGTTTATGTGACATAAAAACAAGCAGAAGTGGCAATGACCGAATAGAATAAATAAATAATCTTTAAATACAAATGCACACGTCGAAGCAATAATTTGATTCTTACCCTATTTAGGAGGTATTTACATTTTATGCCGCTTCAGTCAATCGTAAAAAACATAAATATAACTTCGTTATGGTTCTCAAACATAGAAAATAGCCTATGGATCGTACAGTAGAATACGCATATTAGGTAAATGAGAGAAAAATAAAATAGAAAAGATTTTGATGTAAAACAAGTAGGAAAAGCATTAAGTTCGGTCGGGCCGAACTTTTTATACCCTCCACCACAAATTTCAGCCATTTCGGTGGATTAATGTGGCCACAACCTTCAAAATACCGAAAATTGGAAGGTACCGTTCTATGGGGGCTATAGGATGGCGGGGACCTATACCTACAAATTTCTGGGGGAAAGTTTTATACCCCAACGAAGACTAAATACCAAATTTCAGCCGTCTCGGTGTGATAATGAGGCCAAAACCTTCAAAATACCGAAAATCGAGAGATATCGTCCTATGGGGTCTATATCAAAACGTGGACCTATATAAACATTTTATGGTAGAAATGTTTCTTAGCCTCTGGAAACACAAAATACAAAGTTACAACCGATTCTCTTGTCAAATGGGACGAATACATTCAAAATATATTAAAATGACGCGTATTTTATATGGGGCGTTATATGGGGGCTATACCAAAACGTGGACCTATATAAACCAACTTTGGTAGGAATGTTTTTTGGCCTCTGACGACACAAAATACCAAATTACAACCACTTCGGTGGTGAAATGGGACAAATATCCTAAAAATTCCTTAAAACGACGACGCGTCACGCTTCATTTTGTATGGGGGCTATACGAAAGCGTGGACCTACATAGCCCGCTTTCAATACCAAAAGTCCTACGTACATATAATAGATTTTCCCAAAATTTCATCCACCTACGTCAATCCGTTCGGACGCTAGAGTGATTTCCACTGACGGACAGACGGACGGACATGGGTATATCGATATAGAATTGCACGCTGATCAAGAATATATATAGCTTGATGGGTCTACAATGATTATTTCGAGTAGTTACAAACGGAATGACAAACTTAATATACCTTCATCCTATGGTGGAGGGTATAAAAATTATATGTAAATCAGACAGATCCCAGACAGCTTTGCGAACCGTGTTTTCATATTTTGACCTACTCACATGAGCTTTCCATCGAAATTTTCTTTTAGCTGGAACACATTTATCCATTCTCATATCACGACCTAGATCCTCTGAATTACTTTAATTACTTTGCGTTTACTTTGGCGAAATCGATCTGACCTATACATAGGTGTTTTATATAGAGTAACTTAATTCAATCTTTGTGGAATAGGCAGAAGGCAGTGAGTAGTTCGTGTTTCTCATATTTTTTGATGAAACTAAGGATTATGGTCAAAGGTGTTGCTACATTAGTTGTAAATTCTAACCATGTTTCTCCAAGCTGATTCAGGATGCTTTTGTACAGCGATCATGGACTTGGAAGCGCAAAAAATATTGAGGATAGGACATATCAAACTTATCGCCCTATTCCTCCTACGTGGTAAACTAGTTTTATGTAACTTTGGTTCTATCAATACTGTCCTTTGGGATTCTTATCTGGTTGCAGGGCCCTGAAAATATGGCATCCTGCTTAATCTATCCACTGTGCAATGATTTGTGCCAATTATGATCTCTGGACCAATTAAAAACACACTTCAGGCAGCTCAGAATTTGGTAGTGCATACACAAGCTCTTAGTTTCATGCTTCAGGTAAAATCGTCTAGGACTACTTTCGGGTTTCACGAAAATCTTTAAATCAGCGGCATTAAACTGTGATAGTTATCACATTACGAGTAGTTATTACATGCCTTTCTCCATAATCTTTTAACTAAATTTTAACTAAATGTAATTATCCAAAAAGGGATGCTTTGGCTGGAGGCATATCTCTTCTTGACAGGTTAGTAAAGTATACGATATTTGAAGCGTCATGTAAATGGTAGCCCTCGAATCATAAACTTGAGATCGATCTACCAATAATATTGGGTTCACATCAGCTAAGTTCATAAAGACAAGTTCGAGAAAATGGGCTGCATATGCAAATCGGAATATCCATGGCAGTCTGACCCGCGGTCTCGCAACACTACTGTCCCAGATATCCCTGTGGGAATCATTACAGGTGACGTTGCTAACTTTATGATGGCGATAGAAACAATCAATACAATATGAGTATGAGACAATTCAGTATATTCGAGATATATACTCTCTCTTTGTATCAGTTATAGATCCCATTACAATCTGTAACTTTTTTAAACAACTTATAATCTTTTCGTCTACTCGTTATTAAGCAATACTTCTGAATAACTTCTACCTTTTCCATTCCTACTTGTGTTCTTCCAGAATGATCACAATGAAGCACAGTATTCGAGTGGAGTGACTAGTGTTCTCTACTATTATCCAGAATAGGTCGTACGGTTAAGATGTGATGATTGCAGAGGCATCATATTTGCAATTTAAGTACAGTGGAATCCGAGGTGAGATCGAGCAAATTGTGGAATTTATGAGTCGCAAGAATACCATGGTCACGGCAGGAAGCCATGCTCAAGAACAACTTAATGGTTACAAGGCACTGAGTAAGGATCTCATCAGAAGTGGAGGTGGGGGACTAGCTTTGCGGTTGCACCAGTCTGTTCAATAAAGACCTATCTCGATTGAGTCTGTCTCTTATGACCCGTACATGGAATCTATTGAGGAAGCAGTCAGGTGAGTTGATGTTGAATTGCTTAACTTATACTTCCCACCGATTAGTAGCTATACTCCAAGCCATAACCAACTGTTTTAGGGGACTTAAATGCTCATTAAGAGTTCTGAAATTCTGTCCTAGGTTATGACTAGAGGGGTATGGTGCTGGCTGAGCAGATTTATAATTAACGTTTCCACGATCAAAGCTTCTACCAGAGTTAGTGTAGAGTGCCATAGTTCGTGTCACCTTGTCTGCAAATGGGGGCACCTGGCAACTAATTTATTATATTTGTGGACGCCAGTCGTACATGGAGTTAAAGACAAAGCAGTCAAAGCCCTTAGAGTAAAACAGGACGTTTTCTAATCTGTGGTGTTTTCGGAAGGAATTGAGAACGTTACGTATGCGGAAGATTGAACGATCTTGACGTCGGCTACCTTCCCTAAGCTATTTCTGACAGACTGAATTCCTATTTGATCGATTTTACCACCTTTTTCCACGCAAGAAATATGAAAATATTCACCACTAAGTCTACGACCACTTAATTTACCACATGGACATCGAATCGATCGATGGCAACAGAATTTCAACCACTAACTACCCTAAGGTAAGGTTAAACTACCCTGTCAAACCTACACAACTAACTGTAACCAGCAAAATTCCTGCAAAATAAAGGGTTTTAAAGGGATTTTTGGCAGCCGTAACTACTTACAAATCCCCTACTAAATAGTTCCCAGCAAAATGTTCGATGACAAATCATGAGTTGAATCATGGGTGCAAATGACATCTTTCAGTCTTTCACGAATTTTGCACCAGTTCATTGTCATGGCATTGTGCCCCAGTTCTTTGTCATGCCATTTTGCACCAATGTATTGGATCTGGACTTCCAACAATCAGAAATAAAATTAGCGGATTAATTATGTTATTTGTTGAATACAATACACAGAGAATTCTATCACCAGATGTCATTTTTCTTTATTTGTATGTAATTTTCAAGATTATTATATTTATGTGTTTTTATACCCTACACCACTAAGTGGGGAGGGTATTATAAGTTGGTTTTGGCCAAAAAGTTTGTAACACATCGAAATAATGGTCATAGACCCATACTTATATATATCAAAATGAATGTCTCGACGAGCTGAGTCGATCTGGCTATGTGTGTCCGTCCGTCAGTCCGTCCGTCTGTCCATCTAAACCTTGTAATCACGCTACAGGTCGCAATTTTGATCGGATCGTCGCGAAATTTTGGGTGTTGGTGGGGGTCCCGGAGGGGAAGAAGCCTATTGATTTTGATGATGGTCGGATAATATTTAGGGGTCGGAATGGGCAAAAAACTTATGTGGATAAAAAGACAACGTTTTTTTCCAAAGCGAATATCTCAGCTTCTATATGGGGTATACCAAAAGCAAAACCTGACAATGAAAGTAGAAAATATCACCTTTCTAATGATGTAAAGTAGGTTCTTGTAGGTGATCAAGCAACGAAGATATGGCAATAGTCGCAAATAAACCCCAAATTTTCATATTTGTGATTTTAGTTATAATGACGAATATCACAGCTTTGGCTGGGGACTTTCCAAAAGCAAAGCCTGACTATGAATGTAGAAGATTCCACCTTTACAATGATTCAAACTAGGTCGGCGTAGGTGACCAAATAGCGGAGATATCACAATAGTCGGTAATTCATCCCATTTTTCCATTTCTTTGGAAATCACGCTACAGGCCGCAATTTTGTTCGGATCGTCACGAAATTTTGAGAGTTAATGGGGACCTCAAAGAGGAAGAAGCCTATTGATTTTGGCGAGGGTCGAATAATATTTAGGGGTTGGAATGGGCAAAAAACTTAATTGGATAAAAAGACGGCGTTTTTTCCAAAGCTAATATCTCAGCTTCTATAAGGGGTATACCAAAAGCAAAACCTGACAATGAAAGCAGAAAATATCAGCTTTCTAATGATGTAAAGTAGGTTCTCGTGGGAGTCAAACAACGATGATATCACAATAGTCGCAAATTAAACCCAAATTTTCATTTTTGCGATTTAAGTTATAATGACGAATATCACAGCTTTGGTTGGATACTTTCCAAAATCAAATCCTTACTATGAAAGTAGAAGATCCCATCTTTACAATGATGCAAACTAGGTCGGCGTAGGTGACCAAATTACGGAGATATTGCAATATTCGGTAATACATCCCATTTTTCCATTTTTTTGGAAATCACGCTACTGGGCGCAATTTTGATCGGATCGTCACGAAATTTCGAGAGTTAATGAGGGTCTCACAGAGGAAGAAACCTATTGATTTTGATCGGATGGTCGGATAATATTTAGGGGTCGGAATGAGCAAAAACTTTATTTGGAGAAAAAGTCAACATTTTATTCCAAAGCAAATATCTCAGCGTCTATAAGGGGTCTACAAAAAGCAAAACCTGGCAATGAAAGTATAAAATATCACCTTTACAATATTGTAACGTAGGTTGTCGTAGGTGGTCTAACAACGAAGATATCGCAATAGTCGCTAATAAAACCGAACTTCTCATTTTTGCGATTTTAATAATAATGACGGATATCACACCTTTGGTTGGGGACCTTCTAAAAGCAAAGCCTGGCTAAGAAAGTAGGAGATCCCATCTTTGAAATTATGCAAAGTAGGTTGGCGTAGGTAGTCAAATAATAGAGATATCGCAATAGTCGTTAATGCATCCCTTTTTTCCACTTTTTCTGCAATCACACTACAGGTCGGAATTTTGATCGGATCGGATCAAAGAGATAGAATTGATGTTGGTGATGTCAAATATAAAATTAAATATTAATTATTTTGGTTCAGTTCGCCTTAAGTCATTTGGTATAAAAGCCAGATAGGTGAAAACTTTCGTATCTCCATAAAAGAAGTGTTTTCGAGTGAAAAGATTATTCACAGAGTTAGTGGTGTAGGGTATCACATAGTCGGTCCCGTACCGACTATAGCCTTTTCTCACTTGTTTAATATATTATATTGATCTGCAAGATATTTCATTCAACTTGGGCTTCCCTTTTTTCAACCTTCGCCAATCACTGCAAAAGGCTCATCATTTGGGAAATCTAGTATAAATTTGAATTCTATTATTTTTAAACAATTTATATAGTTACCATGTTTTGCTGATATCATTTATACTTATTTAGATGACTTTTGTTCTAAACAGAACATATTGTTACATAAGCCGAACTAAGAATATATTTCCAAATGCACCGATCTTCTACTATGCTTCTTCAATTTTGGATGCCATGTTTTGTGACATCATATTCAACTTGGTCTTTCCATTGGAGTTTTGTCGTAAAATGGCTCATATTCATATGTCGGTGGCTTTATTCATCTTCTTGACATGGCCCAGGCAACGCAATAGTTGTAGCTCTATACGTTTTACTATATCGGTGTCGGTCGGCGGGTAAATTTAGATTTTATATACCGGGTATCTTTTATACTTATGTACTTTTAATTCCACAAAAAGGAAACAGGTTTCCAAAATATATTTTTCTTTTTGTTTCATAACAATTTACATAGTATTTTTAATTAAAATATGTAAATTTTGCCACTGAAAAGGCCCACTTTTCTATAGCCTTTTAGAGGTCTCCCCAAAATATGTGTTTTTGAGGAAATTTTGTACTTACTAAGATAGAAGATCCAAAAGTCCCGAACAACTTCTGCGAATTTGGATTATTCCTTAATTTACTACTCCTGGCCTATGAATGTCCGCAAAACTATATGAAAAATTCTGAATTGTTCTTTCCAATGTTTGTCAACTTGTGTACAAAAATGAGGAGAAGAGTGTAAAAAATGCCATCAACTCCTTATGTTTTTTATAATCTGCGATGTTCTAGGTATGCGATTATTCTTATTCCAAGAAATCAATAAATTAAATATGCCAACAATTGTGTCTCAGTATGCCGAGAATATAAATGGCAAAACGATAACAGTCACACAAACACACACACAGAGATAGACAAGGTAATGGCCACTTGTGGCCAATCTTACAAGGTGTCGAACTGGTCGCCTCAGGCCAAACCATATTTATCCATAATTATGGATTAAAATTCATTGCACACTTTCAATGGAATGGAAGTTGGCATTAAAAACAAAGTATGCATAAATTTTAACATGCCTTAGCGGCTGCAATGTGGTTACATTTCAATCAAAGTCCTAATAAGAATGGGTGAAGAAGAATAAATCTTTTAAGAAAGGATGATATAAGAGATATGCATGGCAAACATTCTAGAATTAACACAAAATGTATGGAAACAGATACGCATTATTTTATACTATTGGAACAAATGGTCTTTAATGATCGGCTATGTAAGTTGTTCTTTCCAATTTAATATCAAATTTCAATTTCAAAACAATAAAAATCACTCGCTATGGGTCATTGATAGTACTGTTGGATTGATCTGGAACATTGGTACTTGAAGCTGGGTTCCAAAAATTTTCCAAAAGTTTCCTTGTGGATCTAAAGTTCTGTTTGTGGGCATCTAAGTAAGGTGGTATCTTTTTTAAATCTCATTCGGGTTTGTTGCTTAAGTCTTTTGTTTTTAGATAATAAAAACAAATCTCTAGTCTTTGCATAATAAATGTAATACTTTTCAAAACTTAGTTTTCCCATGAAAAAATATCACGAAAAAATTAACAAAATAAAGATAAGATTCTGATATTATTACACACCACCGTACCCCACAAATCTCCACATAGAATTATGCAAGTTCTTATTATGTCTTTGAAATATCATTCCATCCAACCCACAAATACCCATACCCATATGCATGCAATTACAGTAATGTTCGACTTTAATAGTTTCACTTACTTGTGAGCATTTCACACATTCGTTCATCATTCGTGAACAAATTCTGGAAAAACATGTTCGTAATTATATGGGGAGGGCAATGTGGTTGTGTGTGCGTGTGTTTGGGTGCGTCTGTTTGTAATGGATGGAGTATCGTATTGTTGATTTAGTTTAACCGTAATAGTCATTTCAAATCTAATGGTTTCTAATATCCAACACACAGTCAAGTCAGTCAGTCAAACTAACTGACAAATAACGAAGTCTGGTATTATCTGATGATGGTCAAACGTTTCGCATCGGCTACAACATTATGCGTATAGGACATTAACAGTCGTGGAGCGTAAGCAAAGCTTGAAATAAAAAAACACACTAATAAAATCTTTTCGAAAAAAATTACCGTTGTTTGAGACACAGTGGGATAAAAAACTCAAAATTCGGGCAAATTGAAATTCATACATATGTTCCCACAACATCCCCGAACGAACAGATGAGACTTCTCTCATATCAATGAGTGCACGTCGATTCATATTGGCTCAATGATATGAGACCTACTTTTTTCCGCCTAGTGAGAAAGGCATGTCTTACACACCACTTGTAGAGGTGTTTTACATGACTGAAATATTCAGGAAATATCAGCCAGCATTACACTGAGGTGATTTGCCATCGTCGAAAATTTTGATGTTCTGGTCAGGGATTGTATGAAAGGCGTGCTTACCACTGCAACTCGAAGGCTCCCAAATTCGAATGTTTGAAATCTCTGCACAATTTCGGAAGAATTTTCAAACAAATCGGTACCGAATTTTGCGAAAAGATATGTTACCGAATTCGGAACGTAGTCTCTGCAGAAACAGACGAAGTCACTTCTATGTTTGGGTCCATGCAACTTTTGTTCCGAATTAAGTCCGATTTAAGATACCAAAACGGAATCAGCATCGGAAATTCGGACCGATTTCGGACAGTTTGGTTTGCAAAGTATCTGGGTTAGTTCCCTTTTGGAGGGCAATGATGCTTCTCATGAGGCCTTGCACTCCGTTCTAGCCAATGACCAAAGGGTTATAGCGCTGTGGATCAATTTTGCGGAGACGCTCAGACGAGGATAAGAGGTGATTTCTACAAATAGCCCGATATAATCATCAGCATAATAAATTACGTATCCCGCCAAACCGTAATTTATTTTGGCTTCCGACCTTCCTATCACCGTCCACGTCAATGAATTTATAGCCTCTGGTCGGTGTATTTTCCTGAAACATTTAAAGATAATTGGCAAGGGTTTAGACATTTTACCAATCTGCGCCCATTCCCTAAAATTCTTGGGTATCTTAGAGAATTTTTCGGTAGAGGCGACAGCAGTAGCAAATCCCATCCCACGGCGGCCGGTTCTATGCACCGGATAGACTTGAAGGAATCTTAGACCAGGGTCTGTCACCTGAACAATATTGTGTTTGTGTTTTCAATAGGCAACCGAAATTTATCCCGGAAAGCCTGCTCCGTGCCGGCATAGAGATGAACCTCGGGCCAGTATGGATCTGTTCCGTTTGCCATATCCGCATCCACCATATGTCAACAATAGTGAGATGTAATGGATGTAGGGAATGGGTGTACTTCCGAGGGTACTCTGGCTTTAGTCGCAACCAGGATTTCTGCAATAGGTATGTAGCTGCTTGCTGCTCCAGAACATCACCCAGCCTGTCTTCATCTTCGTCGTAGTCGGAATACGAGACGCAGTCTCCCTTACAACAAACACGGCATCTAACAGCACAATGCATCATTCCTGCAATTCAATTGCAACGGTCTCCGCAATAAGGTCAGCGAAATTATGGGCCTTATGAGTCGGATAAACATCATGGTCGCCGCAATCCAGGAAACAAAGCTCACAGACACCTTTAGCTTGCATCGTTGCGATGGTTACAACGTTCTGCGGAAGGATTGCACAAGAAGTGGAGGAGGAGGACTTGCCTTCCAGCACATACCTATATCCCCGGAGCTTGACTCTAGTGATCCATACATGGAATGTAAGGGTGTAGCAATAAAGCGTGGTACTGTCGAGGAAGATCTGCTTATTGTACATACCGCCGATGAATAGACGGGATCTGCGTTATATGCTCCATAGTAGTTCGCTTTTAGAGGACAATATTCGTCTGGTGTTAGGGGACTTTAAAGCCCATCATGAACTTTGACATTTCATCCTAGGTAATGACCAGAGAGCTATAGCGCTGGCCGAGCAAATTGATACCTCCACGTTTTGCACTGTGAATGAAGACGCTCCTACGAGTATTTGACAAGCATCCTTTATTTATCGTTAGCCACGCATACTGTACCAGGAGCCTGGAAAGAGGGCAAGGTGGCCTGCTACTATAGACTGGCAAAGATACTAGCATAGGTGAATCGTATAGGCCGATTTCCCTTCTGTCATCAGTAGCAAATATTCTAGATGCACTACTCCTCTCCACGATGAGAAGCAGTTTTCGAGTTACCAAACATCAAAATGGATGGAAATGTAAAAAGCATTACACGCCTTAACCACCCATTCCAGTCGATGACTGTTCCAGAACATGCCGTGCGAACGAACAATACTGGTGACTCTTGACCTATCAAAGGCCTTCGATATCAACCATATCAAGGTGTTCGAGGACAGCCGTGATTTAACTGTTGGACATATGTGTGGCCAGACGTATGTGGAATTCAGAAATAAAGTAAGATAGGTAGTTCCCCAACGACAGGGTATTATCTCCGGAAGAGTTTAGAACGGACATAGATATTGTTATGTATGCAGATGATTGTACGATCTTAGTTTCGGACGCTATCGTATAAAAGTCCTACTTAGCCGACTTAGTGTATTTTTTCAATCTAAAAAATATGAAAATATCCGCCACCTTATCGACTGCCACACTGCTCATTATCTGGACAACTGAAATGAGGCCCCGCTGAACATATTGGCCGATGGTGTCCTGATTCCGACCAGTAACAAACCCAATATATTGGGTGTAAAGTTTGATAGCATATTTAAAACGTCCTTGAAAGCTACAGCTACTTGCGACAAGATCAGTAGTAATAACAAAATCTTCAAATCGCTGGCCTGTCGCACTTGGGGTGCTAACATAAAAACGTTGTTGACCTCGTGTAAAGCAATAGGCCGTGGTTGTGGTAAGTCCTGTGCGATATGCAAATGTTAGCGCTAAGCGGATCAGCTTCATGAGGAGACGAAGATTTTATCTGTGCATTAGCACAACAAGATGTTGAACTTGCCAGCCTCAATCTAGTGGGCGGACTTCACCCCCTCAGTCACGTCAGAAGACATTTTCATGATCCAGGGAGAGGTCTAAGGTACAAACGAGAGCTTCTAGATCAACGAGCCTATCAGTTAGGCTTGAATACCATTCAGATGGTGCAGTTACGCAGCAAAGGAAGTCGGCTACCAAGGCATGTGGTAGATTAGATACGTACGATGCAGCCGCCTCAAATCGTATTGGGTTGAAACTGATAGGTGGCGTGACATAACTCCAACCAAATAAATTTTTGGAGTTATGTACGCATCATCTGATCCGTCTACGGGTGTACACATTTTCTTCCGAAATATTTTGAGTGTTATGACCGCATTTTTGCGGATTTTGTCGGAGTTCATTGACGGACTTAAGTTCCTCAATCATTTTGGGAGGTATGCGCCTGTGAGTTATGTATGTCCGTGAGAGTTATGCCCGGGCACTGAATTGATAGCATTATACTCAATACGCACGACACGCTGTATTTGTTTTACACTCCAACTAATCCCACACACCTGTGTCTCCTGATTTATTATGTATGCAGCCAGTCCATATCGCAGAATTTTTGAATCTGCAGACAGAAAAACCGGACGTATTGCAGCCAATATCAGTAAGGAATCCAACATTTGTGACTGGCGCCTTTTACATTCCATCATGCTTTGGCAATACCGTCGGACATTTTAAGATCAGATACAAAAAATGATATCCTATTTCTATTGGTTACCCTTTTGTCTGAATAACGGAGAAGGGTCTTCGTTCTTCTTTATACTGATAAACCCACAGTGAAAGTTCGTTTACTACTAAGTGTCTGAGAGAGTTCTCGGGATAAGCTCGGATGTCTGCATTTGCAAAGATGGAACCCCAACGTGGATAATAGTTTGAACACTTAAATTAAACCAACATTGAATTTAACTTCATATGCAACTTGAATAACTTATTTTTTAATAAATAGCTTCGCTACTCCTCCAGTAACAATGTTTTTTTTATCATACATATCCATCTCTCTCTGCCACTGTCTTTCACTCTGTCCATCTATCCTCCATCTATCGGCCTGTCTGTCTATTTATCACTTGTCTATGGCCCGGCTGTCATTTACGTCTCTTAGAGTGCAAGTCAAAACTTTTAATTGCGTTTTTAAAGCCAATTAAAGAAGTCATTAGGCTGGACATTGGCTTTGCTTTAAATTGAAGTGGCTGGTTGGCACGAAGAGAGAAAGAAAAACAATATAAAACGCACCATTCCATGCAAACGCCCAGTTTTTTCTTTTACCACATTCCAAGAAAATTATTTTTTATTTCTCTCATTTAAAAGAAGCTCTGGAGCTATCATACTTTAACACTCCCCCATTTCTATGGGATTTCGTTGATGGTGGTGTCTAGTAATTGGCGGTGTTCTTGAGCTAAATATCCCAACACTTTTCCAGCTCAAATCATCTTTTATGTAATTGTAGTTTCTTTTCAACAAAAGTTTTGTGCAGATTTTCTCCCTTTAAATGTCTTTTGTTGTTGTTGTTAAAAATCGTGTTATTATTCTTTCATTCCGCAATGCAATTGTATTGCTTATGTAATGCAACGTAATTTCCAACACTAAATAAGAGCAATTTTCTTTTAAATTGGAAACCGTTTTTCTGGCCAATTGTGTGGCTGTTTTTTTGTGCGGATTTTTATTTTCCATGGAAATGTCTAGGAATTTATTGAAGCTCTGTATGGTTGCAACCAGCTAAATTCACTTCCACCACCACCACGTAGGTAAAAAGTGAAATTACTTGGAAGCCTTGTAGTCTATCATGTAATGAGATTTGATGGCTGGCAATTTCGCTTGGGTGTTATTTGCTGATTGCGGTATGATTCCCGGGCTCCTAATATGATTTTAAGTGGTGCAATGGATTTGATTTGTTAATGTTATTAATGTTATGGGTGTACAGTGGTATGAAATGGAAAGAAATCAGCTTGATATGGGAAACTGATAAGTTGACCACCATATTTTAAGTGGTTGTGCCCTTACGTAAACCGTAAGGACGGATGTGTTAAATAATATCTTTATTAAACATATTTATTGCACTTCCGACGCTGATCTGGTCTTCGCCAACTTCAGGAACACGGCTGTAGGAGTTATGTTGCTGCTTGCTAAGCCAAAACAACTCCCGACGTGTCTCCGAATACAGCTTCAGAATATGAGACACCCCCGCAGTCAACTCAATAGCAGCCGATACAGCATCTTACACCTCAGCGACACGGGAATTCAGTCAATTGCAGCGGTCTCTGCAAGAAAGTCAACGAAATCGTAGACTTTATGAGTCGGTGAAAAATCATCGTCCCTGCGATCCAGGAAACAAAGCGCACCTGTAACGTTGAACGTTTAGTTGGTTACAACGTTTCGCATAAAGATCGTACAATAAGCGGAGGAGGAGGACTTGCCTTCCCTATACACCAGTCTATCCAGTACAGACCTATCTCGCTTGAGCTTGACTCCAGCAGTAAAGGGTGGGCCTGTGGAGGTTGTGCAATGTGTTATATGTCCTTAGCTTGCTTTTGGAGGGCAATAACCGTTTGGTGCTAGGGGGCTTTAATGCTCAACCCAGACAATGGCCAGATTAACTCCACATTTAGCAACGAAGACGCTGCAATAAGGATAAGATTGGGTTGCCACGGCTCTCCAAATATTACTATTGTGGCGTCCGGTCTGATAAATGATGTGTTCTGGTGGCCCAGACCATCATTAACAGATCACTCCTACTACACTTATCTGAACCTACTATAATATATTTTTCTGAACCATAGAAAATCAGATTGGAAAGGACTCAGAGAAATATACAAATCACTTCTTAAGAGAGCTGCCAAGTCCCTCAGACCCTCGAGTATCTGAGAGAATTTCCGGTTCATCATCACGGCTGCCTCCACTGGCTAGATATCTTCCGATCGGATACCCAAAATTAGGCCAAATTTCCCAGCAGATGCGATGGGACTAGCTACCCAGCAAAAAAATCCTTACTGAATAATGGGTTTTTTTATAGTACTTTTTGGTAGTCGTAACAACTTACAAAACCCCCTACTAACCCATTATTTTAATAAGGGCATGTTGCAATGATTACTAGTTATCATGTGGCCACTAGAAGTTGAAAAATAAGGTAAAAAAATTATATTGAGCTGGAATTTGTTTTCAATTTTTTTCGCTCTCTGCTGGATTCGATCATGCGAACTTCTGATTTGTAGCCGAACAGGCAACACACCTGCGCCACCATCTGTTCTTTATTTTGTCAACAGAAAGTTCGCTTGCCGACGGATTTGTTCTGTGCCACCGTACTCATAACTTAGTAAGGAGTAATATAAGTAGTTATTTTTGTTTACATTTCTTTGTAATGGGTTACATAATGATTAACATATCTGAATTTTTGCTGGGTAAGTATCGCGATGAGTTTCGTCATAATAACCCAAAAATTCAAGCACCTAGGAGGTACAACCACAATTTACTATGAGCGACGTTGCAGATGTCATTCCAAAAGAAATATCATCCTAATGCTTAAACAACTGGATGAACCAGGAACTGGGTATTTGATAAGTGTCCTTACTTTATCGTTTATCCGTTATCGTTTATCGGGGTGATATTCAAAAGCATGTTTGTCCGCGCAAGCTAGACAAGACCTCCGCTCATTACTGCAACAGGGTGCATCCTCTTGACTATCTTCATGAAGAGGCCAATATCTTAGTGGTTCATCGAAACAACAAGATGTTGTGGATGCAGCTTAAGTTCGCATCCAACGAGAAATCAATTATGATTAACAAGTAAAAAGGCGTTAAGTTCGGCCGGGCCGAACTTTTTATACCCTCCACCATAAAATAGTCTTATTTAAACTGGAATAATTAGTTTCCTTTCACAATTTTAGGTGGAACAATTTTTCGACCACGGATACCACAAAGGCCTAAATTATCTAATCTAAAAATATGTTCAGCCCGGTGAAAGTTACCACCTACGGGTCATTATCAAAGTGTTGACCTATCTGTACAATTTTTGGTGGAAAAGTGTTATAACCGCAGGGCACCTCAAAAATCAAATCACGAGTAGTAGCTAAGATCCTTAAAAAACCCGAAAATCAGGAGGTACCGTTATATGGGGCCTATACCAAAATACGGGCCAATGTTAACGATTTTGGTGGAAAACTGTCGTGACCACTGAGAACCTTAAATGTCAAATTACAGCTACTTCGGTTTAAAATTGTAGCTAAAATCCTCAAAATACAGAAAATCGGGAGGCACGGTTATATGGGGGCTATACCAAAATATGGACCAATGTTGACGATTTTTGGTGAAGAAGTTTCGTGGCCACTGACAACCTCAAATGTCAAATTTCAGCTACTTCGGTTAAAAATTGTAGATAAAATCCTCAAAATACCAAAAATCGGGAGGTACCGTTATATGGGGGCTATTCCAAAACATGAACCCATTTTGACGATTTTTGGTGGAGAAGTGTCGTGGCCACTGAGAACCACAAATGTCAAATTACAGCTACTTCGGTGCAAAAATGTAGATAAAATCCTCAATATACCTAAAATCGGGTGGCACCGTTATATGGGGGCTATATCAAGACATGGACCTTTGCCCATAATTTTTGGAATATAAGTTTGTTGATCACTAGGAACCCTAAATATCAAATAATAGCTAAATCGGTTTGAGAATAAGACTAATAACGGCACAATACCTGAAAGCGGGCCGTACCGTTATATGGGGGCTATACCAAAACGTGGACCAATATATCCCATCATTGAACTTCACCTGCCTGCAATCTATCTTCCAAAATGTCAGCATCCTATCTCCATTTTTGTCTATGGTAGAGTGATTACCACAGACGGACGGACGGACGGACGGACGGACATACACAAATCGACTCAGAATTTTGAAAAGCTATGCACTCACACGGTCATTGCCACCTAAAGTATGGAGAAAAAAAATACGGTTTCTAACCCAGGTTGTCACCTCGACATTGCCATACTCGCGAACATGCATAGAGTGTTTCTCTCTTTACTCAAACAATTCAACCTATTGACAAACTATGCACCCATTAAACCAAATGTCGGATGTTCCACATATCTGAACAATTTCGGAAGCAAAATCGTTCAGATTTCGATCCGATTTCTATATGATTTTTCGTAGGGGAATTCTTCAGATTTCGGAGAGAATGCCGGAAGTAAATTTCGCTTCGAATATACCAATGATTTTCTTCCGATTTCGAAATGTCGGAAACAAATTTCCCTTCGCACAAAAACCACCTTTTGTATATATCTAACAGCGAGTGGTTGGTTTCATTTTAGTTTGTTGTCGAAAAACAAAATGATTAGTAAAAAAATTCACATATACAATTTTTAAATATAAATGCTACATATAATAATTTTAGCTAGTGCTGATAGACTCAACATATTCCTACATAAAGTTTACATTGTTCTACTTTAACTACAAAATGATAACAACAGTGAAAATCATTAGAAACGAAATTACAATCTTTCAATAAAAAACATAATAAAGAAAAATTTATTAATAAAAAAAGAGAAAAAAATTTCTTCCGATATTCAAACAACACTATTCTAAAATCGGTCAAAAATCTTTACGAAGATTCGGAAAGTACCTCCGATTTTCATACGACATTATTCCGAAATCATCCAGAAATCTGTACGAAAATTTGGAAAAAAACTCGCCTTCTGAATTTCACAAGGATTTTCTTCCGATTTTCGTTCCGAATTCTGACCGAAATCGATCCGATTTCGCTCCGATATTTCGTTTCGAAATTATGTCAACCACTTCATACAACTTTCGTTAAGATATCGTTACGATTTCGAATCCTACATCCGACGTAGCGTCCGAATTTTGTTCCGATTTCGTTACGATGTCGGTACGATTGGTTTGCTGGACACTTACACAAATAAATCTCCTTGAAGTATGCAACAAAATATGCTGTCGATACCTGAACTAAATACACCCCAGCAAAATAAATTGGAAGTAGTACAATGTGGACTAGTTCTTTCACGGCATGTTTTGATGCAGTTCAAACGGAGTCGTGAAAAAGGCACTTCATTCCTCACATTTTAACGGCACTGGATGCAATCCAAAGAATCACATCCATTTGTCACATTCGAAAAACATCCGCATGCAGTTCAACTGAGTCGTAAAAAAGGCACTCCAATTCGTCACAATTTAACAGCATCCGGATGCAGTCCAAACGGAGTTGTGAAAAAGGCACTCCGTTCGTAACATTTTATTATCAGTTGTTAGAGATCCCTACAAGTACATAAATCAGTTTGTACAACTCTACAGACAGTGGCATAGAATTTCCAAAAAATTTAACAGTTCCAAAATTTTGTTATAAAATAAAATTATTGCGAACCTTTTTGCGGTAACTCACGATAAGAAATTTTCCCAATGGAGTGCTCTTGGAGTACATGTCGAAATCTTAGCTGGTGATAGGAAGACAATATCAAACACATTTGGCAGATGAAGCAAAAACAGTTCAGCTTGGATTAAATGGAGAGCGGAGGAAACTTGCATGGTTGCGATTGAATTCCATGGATAATTTTCATAATTTGTGTTAATGTAATAAAGTTCTTAATATTTTTGTTTTACACATATAATAAATGCATTTTATTTGTTCTGGGATATTTGGCAATGGCTTGCACACATTCCGCAGAATGCCTGTATCAAAACACGTGATTTGGACTGCATCCTATTCTACCCCAAAGGGCCAGTTAAAATGCAGTGCCAAAGGGTCAGTTAAAATGTAGTGCAGTGGAGTGCCTCTTTCCGGGGTCACGCTCTTGTAAAAAGAGTGAGTGAAAATGCATAATTTGAGGCACTTCCGAATCAGTTGTACATATGATTTAACTGTCTCTTTGGAGGCAAACTTTTTGCTGGGACCCTAAGCGCCTGAAATAATGAAAATCTTATTTATCTTATACATATGCATACAAGTATTTAATCAGAGCTATATCACTCAATGTTTGACACGGCCAAGTAACTCAAGCCCTAAAATTCAAACAAAACATTTCGAAAACGTTTTTCGGCAAAATGGTAGTATTTTCTTGCATTTTTCGTAAAAATAACTAGCCTCACACTAGGTGAGAGCATTTCTTCGCATATACCATCTTTAGTCTTTCGTTTTCATAACATCTGGACATGCTTAAAATTTATAATTAATTTCACAATACAGCGAAAGCAGTCTTAAAGAGAATATTTAAACCCCTCCGGAGGTGAAAAGGAAAATGTTATTCCTCTTCGTAGTAACTCTCAAAAGTTAAAATAACTTCTACTATGCTGTGTTTAGATTATTACAAAATTCAAGGGTCCACAAGGAACAACATCCAACACATTCATCACAAAATTGGTTAGATGTTCAGATAGTTGAATAAGGTATGTGCAGAAAAAACACAAGAAAAGCAAAAGAAAATTTTAAATTACAACAGTGAAGAGCCATATCTATAACAGACCGACAAAGTGCACTTAAGGGTGAAGTACAAAATCATCGGTAAGTGAGTATATTTCGATGGCGTATTTAAGGCTTCCCATCTTGGTCATCATCAGCAGCAGCGGCATCGTTCACTTCATTGCTAGCCAATGGATATTGCAAACATCCTTAGGAATGTAAAACTATCTGGACCTACAAGACTCACTCATCTACTCATATGTTGGTGAGTGTGTGTTGAAGTATGTGGCAATTTCCTATAAATCTCAAGTATTTGTTTAGTCTGCTTGGTTCGTTCCCCTTCTTCTACTTTAAAAGCCAAAGGTTTTTGTTATAAATCATGCAATACCTAAAATTTTTCATTTTTTGCCCTGAAGAGACAATTTGGTCTGCTTGCAAATGCCTTGCAACTTCAATGAAGGAGAAGAAGAAAAAACAATTCTTACGAATTTTTTCTTAGACAAGGAGTGATTTTGTATGGCTGCTTGCTGCGTCAAACCGACGTACATAATTTTTAAATCTGACAACATTGTATTTAAGGCGTTCGTTTTTTGTCCAGAACATCTAAGAGTATAGCTTTGTGCAGATCTTGATCAGCAACAACATCTGAGGGCAAAGAAAATCAGCTTTGAGAACTACTTGATAACATATCATCATCATCGTCATAGTCGTCGACATTTAAAAGGGAAACTGGTTTGAAAGTTATTCACAAATTGTTTTCTAACTTCCGTTTCGAAGACGGTATGTTGAATTGTCAACATAGTCAAGTCAGTTGCGAAAAGGGAAATTAGAAAATGGAAATGCTACCGAGAAATATGTGAATATAATTGTAATTAAATTTAAATAATCACATTATAATTTCTTTAATATAATGAGATTTAAATTGCTGAAATGAACGAAAAGAAACTCGCGAAAGGGTGGTGTAATAAATAATTGTTTTTCTTTTTCATTGACAGATGGTTGAATGTTGTTAACTTCAAGTTTACTGACAATTAACACTTACTTTCATATTCGTTCGTAATAATATTGTTTACGACTTTAATGTGTCTTTTGGAATATACATACCTGGAAAGAGAGAAAAAAATATTCAATTAATCCATTGGAATATAGCGGGGAAATATTAATAAATCTACTAATATATAAAAATCAAATGACGTTCGTTGGTAATTGCATCAGTTGAGAATGACTAGACCGGTTTGGATAGTTCTTTTTTGAAATGTCCGCATTAATTTCCGATTTCCCTGAAATCATCGGGAAATGTACAGCCATGGTGAAAATATGCTACATATTTTGTTGAAATTCGGAGAGGGAGGGGAACATCCCCTATACCCTATTTTTTAAAAATTCTATATTTAGAATAATTACAAATGTATCGTTATATATTTGTTGATGAAGTTCAGGGGCCTATTGTTTTTAATCTCTATACTTATGAATGCATCGGCTTGCAAATTTTCGAAACAACGGTGGTTGCGCCCCCGATCGAATGTTCTTTCATGCTGCCCGAAGTCCCGACCGATTTCCATGAACTTTTGTGGACTGTGCGGTGGTACATGTAGATATGAATTTTGAAGGTTGCACGGAAACGGCAAGAAAACGATAAATTTAGAAATTTCCTTAAACGGTGAAGTTCAACGGTTCATCAGCGATGAAAAATTAACAGCATATAAGTCTCAATAACATGGAGAATTCGACTTTACCATTTTTTAACTTTTACAATTAGGCGATAATAAATCCTAACCATCATCAATTGGCGAAAAAGTCCGACAAAGTCCGTAAGAGAAAAGAAAGGTTACGGACAAAATCTGTTGATACATTTTAATGCCTCAATGAATAAATCGGTTTGATAATGGACCGAAGAAAAAAGGTAGAAAATACCTATGTTTGAATTGTAAAGCATAAATTCCATATAAAGTTGTCATTAAAACTCAATACGACAGGCCAGCAACGCGGATTTTGGGTATTGAATCATATCTGCTCATCTTAAATTGTGATGGCTCTAACACGGCGCAGTACATTCCTGTTCGCCCTCGGCATGCTCTATAATTGTTGGTTAAAATAACACAGGCTCATCTTCGGATCTGTCGCTGTCACGCCTTTGAGAGTAACAGCCGTTTTATCATCCTCTTTCCCGGATTCGAGAGTGATTTAACCGTTGTTCACCATTTACTCAACACTGCACCAATGCTGTATTACTTAAGGTGATCTAGCCACTTTTCCGCATATGCTTACCCACTAGCCTGTTGACTTCAAGAGTATGTTCCCTAACTCTTGGTTCTTCAGGGTTCATACAACGAAGCTCATCACGCTTATTTGCTACCGTCGTTGCCACTGTTCGGAAATTTGGTCTAAGTTCGGTTATTGGACCAGCAGGTTTGTATCGAGCAGTTGTGAAGATCTGTGGGAATGAGTATCTCTCTGATGCGGTTGGTAAATTATATGAATCATTGCAAATCGCCTTTTGAGTGGTTTAAAAAAGTACAGCTGTCAGAGGATATGAAGTTGGGTGGCCTGTTAAAGAACACGATGATAGGAATATGGTCTGAGCCAAGCGAAGTGATGGGTTGCCAGGAAACGTCATTTATCAGACGGGTGCCACAACGATGATCTCTGGAAAGCAGTGGCAATCCCATTTTAAGAGTATTAGTTTTATCTGCCATCGCAGGACGTTTTTGCTCATTGCCTGGGACGGAATAGCAATGATTATGGTGAGCTTTATAGTTTTCTATAACCAGAGGTTATATAAAATAGGCAAACTATCGATAGTCGCCCCATCGTTTTGATCAACGTCGTAAAGCTTTCTTTATATCGGACACAGAAGCAATTCTGTTCTAAATAATTGGCGACAGATAACTCAAATAACTTGTTTTGGTGGTGTACGACGTAACCTTTGTTTTACGATAGCAATCGAAACGATACACAGAGGGGAAATGTGTGTTAAAAGTTGATTAAAAGCCCTAGAAATCTCATTTACAGTCGGATTGATATACAATTTTGCACGAAGCATATCTTCTGTACAAGGATTAATCCTATAGAAAATAATGAAAATCGGTCCAGATTTGGATGCAGCTTCCATATATATTCGCATCTGATATGAGATAAAAATGCACCAAAATCACTGAAATTTGACACATGCAAGCTAAACTAGCCTAAAAAAACATTGTGCCAATTTTTACATAAATAAAATTTTTCTCAATTCACATGGGAAAAGCCGTGAATGTTTCTGAATAATGCAAACATATTTGATAGGTGTTGGTTTAGTCTGATAAATAAGAGCCCCGGATATAAGGCGGAACAAAATTTAGTGTGAGTAAACCTTGCAATTCCATATAAAAATATTTCCTATTTTAGTTAAGAAAAATTAGATTTTTTCGGAATTGCGCAAATATGCGCAATTTTTTATGATTGAATCTGATATTTGAGAATCAAGCGCATAAAACATTAGAACAAACTATGGTCGGGAAACGACGGGGAAATAGACTTTTTCACTATTGAAGTTGTAGTTATCTTAAAAATTATCATAAAACATTTTCATAAAGAGGATATGTATCACCATTATTAAAGAGCAAAGATGTAAAATCAATCTGAAATTTTTAAATGCTAATCTTGTTCGGAGACTGTACAAAAACAATAAATCTTGAAAAATATAAATTTTCGCGAAAATAATGTCATTTTAATGTTTACCTAATTTCTTAGTTTTCGAAAATTTACTTTTTGTTTTCAGTATGGCTGAGTTCCATCGACTGCTGCATTGGATTGGCTAATCTTACAAAGTGGAGGATGGTTATAGCAAATGTAGAAAAGAGTCTGATTGCCGTTTATCAACATTTTTTTCATAAAAAAACGATTTTCATATTTTGAGTTTTGAGCAACTTTAGGCCTATGTTTCCCCTCTGTGCGATAGTCGGAATATTAATAGTTTGCCAGCTCTACGGCAATAGCCCTCCTCTTTACTATAGAAGAAGGTCCTCTTTTCGATAGAAGACATCTTCTATCCTATAGAAGCCCTCATTGAGGCCTCTATTCCATAGAAGAATTCATTGAGGTTCTTTATTCTATAGAAGATTTCATTGAGGTCCTCTTTTCTATAGAAGACTCCCTTGAGGTCCTTTATTCAATAGAAGACCACATTGAAGTCCTCTATTCTACAGAAGACCACGGTCGTCTTTTCTATAGAAGACCTCCTTGAGGTCCTTTATTCTATAGGAGACCTCAACTGAGGTCCTCTATTCTATAGGAGACCTCAACTTTACTAGAATCAAGTTCAAGCGATATAGGTCTTTACTTGACTGACTGATGTCTAGAGGTGGTGAGTCCTCCTTATCCGCTTCTTGTACGAGTCTTTCGAAAAACATTGTATCCATTGCAACGATTGCGGTGATCATGTGTTCCTCAAAAACAATTTTGCTAACTTTGTCGAGCCCGTTGCAATTGAATAGCACAAACGATACATTTGCGGGCGCTGAACAACAAAATGTGGTGTTAGATACTGTCTCGTGTGTCTTGTATTCCGACGACGATGTTGGTAGCACACTAGTGGATATTCTGTCGCAGCAAGCAGCAATGTGACTCCTACCGCAATAGCCTTGGATGTGCACTAGGGTTATGACTTGTTGATCTTTTTTCTCAAAAATGATTTCATGTAGTGGAAATGAATGAACATTCTCCTATTAATGGCTAAAATAACGTTTATTCTATTTAGGTCACAATTTCTATGAAATAAAAAAAAAAAACATTTTTTAAAAAAAAAAAAAAATATTTCCTGTTTCATGAATGAATGACCTTTTGCTATTATTGACTATAAAATAGTCAATAGTGAGGAACAAAAGATAATGCCATTTTTGTTATATCGTGTGGCTCCAAAGCTCATTTTCACTTATATATCTGATAATAGTGACTTCAAAAGTTTGTCGAAAAAGCATATCCTCCCATATAATACTGGGTCACATTTCCTGAGAATTTTAGCCATGAAAAGAGAAGTGGTGTCGTAAGAAACGCCTTTCGGATTCGGCGATAAAAAGTAGATCCCGAATCATTGAGCCAATATGAATTGCCGTGCACTCATTGATATGAGAGAACTCTCCCTTGTCCCTTTGGGTATGTTTCGAAAACATATGTATGTAGTTAAATTTCGACAATACCAATAGTTGGATTGACAACACCACTACAGGTGGGAACAAACGAAAATAGCAGTCAGTTTCTTTGCTAACGTATGTACTGAAACATTAGATTCGGTTCCATATTAATCATTTATTGTTATCCTTGGGAAACAATTTGTCAATCTTCTTATTCACTTTAACAAAAATCTCTTTAAGTATTTGGTAAACAACCTTCTCAAAACAGTAAATAACTATAATATAAAAGAAAAACATTTATTTGTTATATAATACCTACTTCAGTTATGTCGCTAAACACCAAACAACAAAAATAAGTAACCATTATGATTGCCACAACAATGGTATATTGTTGTGAAAAAAGAGCAAACAAACAACAAGGAAACAGGTCCACAACAAGCCGATTAAAATCATTGAGAAAACAACATCATTTATCAGCATTCTGACATGATTCCGGACAACGACAACAACAATTGCCATGGGGGAATAAATTACATGTGTGTATGTGTGCGGCTGTGAGTCGGCAATATGAAATATTTTTTAATGAAAGAAAAGTCATTGCGTTAATTAGATTTAACGCCTTTCGGGTGCTCTTATCTGATTGCTGATTGTAATTCCAACAATAACGACAATAATAACAACATTCTTACAAGTTTTTTTCGTTACTCTCCTTCTTTTCATTTCACCTCTAAATGTTACCGTTCTATGGTGTTTTAAGAAAAGTTGCTTCTAAAACAAGATTTTGATTAATGGTAACCGAAAGGCAGAGCGATCTTTGTTTGTTTATATTTGGAGCAATTGAATTTGTTAACGCCCCATGTTTAGATGTACGTCGGGTAAGTACGGGTTGTTATCGTTACAAGTAGGAATTTTATCAATAGGTATCGTATCTCAAAAGGATCGCCGATCAATCAATTGTATTAATGATTAGTTAAAAATTAGTTTCTTTGAAAAAGAAAAAAGGCTATGGTTGATCAGGTATTCATGATTAATGATTGGGCTTAAGTTGTGGTCAATAAGAAAACTGATAACAGATGAAATCGGTTTTTTGTGTCATCGTACTGGTCTAACATTTCTTTGGAAATATAGGAATTTTTACGAAGAATATCAAATGAAGCAAAGCATTTGTCAAGTCTGTATGTATGTGACTTATGCGAACTACCAATAAAGAGTAAAACGAATGAAGAAGATAAAATCTTATAATATTTTATTAAAAAACTTATGAATTGTTTTAACAAAAAACTTGACGTCAAGTTCATTAGCAAGAAATCGCAATCAAAGTGTTGTACTACAACTGCTTCATGCTCTTGGAGTAATGAACAAATAATTTGATTTTGATCCATCAAACGACATCTCTTTTCCGAATGTAATTAAAGAAATGTTACCGTTCCTCGTTGTTATAACCATGTTCATGATTAATGATCTAAAAAGGCTTGGGGTTGGCTGGTTTATATTTAGAGCAATTGAATTTGGTAACGCCCCATGTTTAAATGTAAGTCATTCAGGTTGTTAACATTACAAAAAAAAAAAAAAAAAGAAAACAAAGAAAAAATTATCAATAAGATGTGGTTATGTTAGGAAGTTTATCAAAAATAGATCTCCGATCAATCAAATTTCTCAGTGATTAATTATAACTTTCTTTGGAAAAGGCAAAGGCGGTTCATTGATTAATGATGTGAAAAAAGTTAACTAAATCGATGGTCAAAAGCAAATCTGATAACAAAAAAGATTTTTAAAATGCAATGGTAATGGTCCCACATTTCTATTGTAGTGCATGACATTTCTCATAAATAAAGAAGAAAAAATACTCAAAACCACAACATTAAATGCCAACTGCGGTGCAGTTGTCTATTAGGAGCAGAGCATTAATAATGTATGACACACACACACGACCAGGGTATTAACCCACATGAACGACCAATAAACATTAAAATAATTATAAACGTGAACAAAAAGTTTGTGTTTTTATACATCTGGAAGACATTAGAAGTGTACTCGCTCGCATACAAAGTTCTAACATTAAAAAAAAAACAAAACACTTAAGCAACATACTTTCCCCCAACATTACTATGGCGGCGGGAAACTAAATAAACATCAAATACTTTTTTATTTGTGTTTTGACACAAAACCTCATTTGTAAATTAGCGCGAAATTGCCATTTGTTAACAAATGTAAAAATAGTTTTTTGTCTTAAATAACCCATGAACATTTCTTCACATGCCTCATAGATACTGGTGTCATATTGCGTCAATGTAGTGACTGACAGGTGTTAAATATCCATGAAATTTCGTAATGAAATGACAAAACTATAGGCGAAACCAAGTATGTGTGTCAAATAGTTAAAAGCGAAATTGAATTAGACCGACCAAAAAATCCCATCAAAACTTCACAATAATTGTCCCATATAAAAAAAGGAAAGCAGCCATTCTGCCTAATGCTGTTTGTCCTAAGTCATTAATCCGCTTGTTGTAAAGCTTAAACCGATGTGGCGCAAAATATTTTGCGTATTAAAAGTGATTGCCGAAAGACGGCAGATGAAAATAAAGAGAACACATATCTTTTTTATTGATCAGTTGAGCATAGATGATTTTTAATCAACATTAAAGTTGTCAAAATTTTATGCAAAATCTATTTTTTGCCTTACCACACAAGACCAAATTCGTGTGCACATAAAAGAATATTCTTCTCCCATATCAATGAGTGTAGCCCTATTTTCTGTGTTATAGCCGGCATATCAATTAGCACACCACGATGATCCGATTTTCGTCTTGTAAGAGTCTTGTGACCTGGGTTCGGTTGATATAAGATCAGGATCTCAATTAGGACGAAGCAAATGTATTAATTGAATAAACCGAGCTAAGAAGACCTAAGGAGTTTAATTTGAAAAAGTGAATTCTGGCGAATTCCCACACGCCCAACCAATATGCTACGATCGTTTCGCTTGTGGTTTAATTCAGCTTATCAGGCATATCGGATGTGAATGTCTAGAAGACAAAGGCAAGGAAGACAAAAAGTATTTTTAGTTTATCAAGCACTAAAAGATTTCAAATCATGCTTGATCTTGCACAGAAACTTAGTCCTGATATCTGTTTAGCTCGTTGTAAAATATTTTATTTTGTGTGTAGTGATCTTTTTGTCGATTATAAAGCAGCCTTCGACAGCCCGCTACGTTAGAAAGTATTCGAAGCCATGTCTGAATTTGGTATCCCCGCAAAGCTCATTCGCAAAGATTTAAATATTATAAGATAGGAAAAGTCAATTGTGAAAAATTAGCTGTAGAGGGAGTTAACCTCTGTTGCTACGATATCATAGCAACATTCTGCTAAACGAAAACTGTTACTCATTGGAATATTGACAAGAAAAACATTAAAACTCAAGTTTGACGGCATTCGCTTTTGATTTTTTCATTGAATGAACAATAAAAAAAGAAAAGAAATAAATTTCAGCCACAAAACACGACGTAAATGTTTTCTGCCGCGAGAAATGGGAATCAAAAACGATTGGCATTGCTGTTATCAATTCCAGTGAGTTGTGTAGCCATCTGTAACCCAAATATGGAACTATTAGCATATGTTTTTGGAAAATGCATTTGTTCGGGTCTTTATTGCTATACGTCTTTGTCATTCGGCTTTGTAAAATGACTCTAACTGACACAAGATCTTCAGTTAAAATAGGAAAGAACCTCTCCGAAGAGTTTTATATCAAAAGAGGGTTCAGGCAACTATACAGCCTTTCGTGTGATCTTTTCAAAATCCTGCTAGAAAAGGTTATACGAGAGGCAAACGTCAAAAGAAGTCTCACAATCTACACCAATAGCCACATGTCACTTGCTTATGCTGATGATATAGACATCATGGGACGATCAGTAAAGGAAGTAACCGATACCTTTATGAAGGTCGAAGGAGAATCTGCTAAAGTGGGTCTGGCGGTAAACGGCGAAAAGACCAAGTTGATGGTGTCGACGCGCAATGCGTCCATTGAGATCGGACCAACTGTTGAAGTTGGTTCCTATAATTTTGAGGTAGTAAAAGACTCGTATACCTCGGCACCGTCGTAAACACAACAAACGACATCAGTTGTGAAATAAAAAGAAGAATTGTATTGGCCAACAGATGCTACTTTGGCTCAAGTAAGCAAAGCCACAACTCGTCAAACAAAAATAACGCTTTACAAAACAATGATACTACCCGTGCTGATGTATGGTTCCGAAGCCTGGGTACTTGCGCAAGCAGATAAGGCAGTGCTTGGCGTGTTTGAGAGCAAAATTCTTCGAAAGATCTACCGGCCAATTTGCGTTGACGGTGAATATCGACGTCGTATGAACCACGAGTATCTGCTATACAACGACATCAATATAGTTAAACGTATTGAGATGTAGCGATTGCGTTGGCTAGGCCATATAATAAGATTGAGCGATGATGAAACCGCTAAAAAGGCGTATAAATTCGGGCCACATGGCGGTGCACGCAGAATTGGCAGGCCAAAGAATAGATGGCGCAAACAAGTGGATGAAGAGATGACAAGGCGCCGTATTCCAGAAAATGAAGCACTAAACGGAGAGAATTGGAGATCTTTTCTTAGTTCGGTCTACGGAACAAATTTTCTGTAATGGGCCAGCTAAGTAATTAAGTGTAGTGATCTTTTTAATTTCGGAAGTAAAATTTCAATTGGCGTTTTCTTCTCGAAACTTGGTTTTTGAGATGTGATACCCTTTGAGGAATTGAGCGATATGTATATTTCTTCCAGACATAGATCAGGTTCGAATATGGACTAAAACAGTCTAGTATTTAGGGTATATCCCACACAAAATTACAACATGTACAATGTACATACCTATATGTATCAGATGAATTGTACGGCTGTACAATTTTCTTCCATACATTACATACTTTCAGGGTGGGTCATTATCCTGCTCATAAAACACCCTGTCGACACAACTAGCAAAATCTTCCTTATAGAATCCCAATCATATTTAGTTTGACAAATTTTTATACCCTCCACCATTTCAGATTCCCTGCAGTCACGAAACTTCTCCACCGAATTGTCAACATAGGTCTATAGTTAGATATAGCCCCCAGATAACGCTACCTCCCGATTTTCGGAATTTGGAGGATTTTAGCTGCAATTTTAAACCGAGCTAGCTGTAGTTTGACGTTTGAGATTCTTAGGGTTTACAACACTTTTTCACCAAAAATTATCAACTAGGTAAAACCCCCATATATATATATAACGGTACATCCCGATTTTCGGTATTTTGAGGGGTTTAGCCACATTTTCTTACTTTACTAACCTTAATTTGACATTTGAGTTTCCCAGTGGTCACAAAACTTCTTCATCAAAAAAGTCAACATAAGTCCATGCTTGGGTATAGACCCCATAGCAACATTTTTGACCTTGCCCCCATATAATGCTATCTCCGCATTTTCGCTATTTTGAGAATTTTAGTTACATTCATTAGCGAATAGCGGTAATTTGACATTTGAGGTTCCCAGTGGTCGCAAAACTTCTCCACCAAAAATTGCCATCATAGGTATAGGTTTTGGTGTAGCCCCTATATAACGGTACCTCCCGATTTTCGCAATTTTGATGAATTTAGCTACAATTTAAAACTGAACTAGCTGTTTTTTTCTATTGGAAGCCTCCTGCAGTCAAGAAACTTCTCCATTAAAAATTTTTAGTATAGGTCCATGTTTTGGTATAGCCTTCTTATAACGGTACACCCGATTATATATGTTTTGAGAGTTTTCGCTACAATTTTTACCGAAATAACGTAATTTGACATTTGTGGTTCCCACTGGTCACAAAACTTGTTGACAAAAAATTGTCAACATGGGTCTACGTTGTGGTATAGCTCCCATATAACGGTACTATCTGTTTTTAGCTGACCGAATTAGCAAAAATGAGGGATTTGGGGTTCTCAGTGCTCAAAAAACTCTCCATATAAAGTTGTGAAAATTTATCAGTGCATATAAGATCAGAATATTTCATGGTGGTTGGTATAAAAAGTTTGGCACGGCCGAATTTTTTATTTAACTTTAACATTACTTGTTTTTTTTTTAAGTTTTTTATGTTTAAGGGGTTATCCCTAGTTGTGCATATTTCTATTATTTTTTTTTTCTATCAACTTACACGTATTTTTTCATCTGAAAGAGCACATTATAAACTAATTTTGGAAATTATGTTATTTTGCGGTGCCAACGATAAAACGAAAATGATTTGTCTGGTCTTCATATACATATATATTGGTGGTCGTTTTAAGAACCTTAGAATTTTGTCTTTGTATAGAACTTTAATTTTAACTTTTTAATTTTAAAAATTGTGAATTGTCAAAGTATTAATTTCGACTTTAACGAAAAAAATAACGTCTTTCGTTCAAAAATCAGCAAAAAAATTATAAAATCTGTTTCGCTTAAAAACAAAATTTTTATGTATTTAATAAGATCACCAAAATATATGAACATAAGTCGATTCGTTTTCGTGCCATCGTTGGCACCATCTTACAAAATTTTCATTTCGAGAAAAACGCGTTTTAATTTGCGCCTCTACACACAAAACACAAGGGGTTCTTCACTTTGAACGGTCATATTTCTGATAGTTTTGCTCCGAACGACGTGAAATTTTTTGCGACTTTCACTATACTGTATGTACTTCAAAAAAAGGTAATACAATTTTTTCGCTTTTTTTTAAGTGGAGGAACCTCTCAAGCATTTCGAAAATAAGTTCAGTTTAAAAAATGGAAGTTAAGAAGCGAGTTGCATCTATCAAAAGATCTACTCCTTCTGGTACATCCCACAAATATTTTCATTTTTTTCGCAAAGTTCAGGCTAACGAGGGAGGGAAAGTCCTTACTTCCAAAAGCTCTAACAAAGTGACCGACATTTTGCACAAACGTACATTAAGTTTTAAATAAGTACGTTTGCAATTTAAGGTCTGTTCGATATGCATTTCTCAATTTGTACCTTGTTATGATCCTGTTTACAATGATATAATGTTTTTGGTGGCCAAGTTCATGCTGTCTGAAATAATAGTCCAAAAACTCTATGATGATCAACTAAAATGGCTGTTTGGCACGATAGCTATCGAAAAGTGTGACTCGCAAACTTAGATAAAATTCCGAGACTATGTTGACAAAAATTATATTTAAATGATCAGTTTGGTCCACCTTGTTGGTATAAAGCTGTCCACAAAGCCAACTTATTTTTTTTTGCATTAATTCTCTTTCGAGTTGAGCTATTTAGACCTAATAGGTACATTGAAAAATTAGGAATCCACCGAAGTCCCACACATTCAACCACAATGCTACGTTTCACGGGTGGTTAGACCGATCATCAGGCATATTGAATGGTGTTTTTTAGTGGGTGGACGAAGGCTAAGCTTGGAGACTAGCATTTATATCACAAATCATTCGAAATTTGTATATTCGAATTATTTATTTATTTATTTTAATGTTAGTTATTTAATTCCAAACCTTTCCTATAGTCCGACTTGGCTGGTAACCCTATTTTTCAATGCTTTATTACAAATACTAAGGCAGCTTTATTTTTATTTGTTCTTCTGTATCAGAAGATTTTGATCATCAATATTTGTCATCGGAATCTTTGACAAGTTGATGGTGGCTTAGAACGCTAAGACGCCTGCAACCGTGTCACTTGGTTGTAGGGGTCCCAGGTTCGAATCCCAGCCTGGCTCATGCTGAAATCATTTTTTTGTTTTGCCTTATTAAGGCGAAGGTCATTTTTAGAGTGATATTTGAATTAATTCTCTTTCGATTTGAGCTATTTAGACCTAATAGGTACATTGCTTCTTTTTCGTTATCAACATGTTAGCACTGTGTGTACTTTTTTCTTTTTGTTATTGCCATATTTAACATTCTACCCAGGGATATCCTAATACATATTCCAGAAAACAGGAATTCTCACTTACAGATTGATTTCCATGTTATCTTCCTATTTTATCCCAAAGATCAAACAAAAGATAAGAGGATATAGCTTCTATCTTTATGTAGGCAATAGTGTTTTGATTTATTTGGAGTTTATGCGGATAACAATAATGACTTATGTAACATTGCAGTGTACCGTAATAATGTACGACATACTCTTTATATATCGAATATAGTACTATTGTGCGATAGCAGACCTGAAAATACGTTACTTTTATCATTGGCTTGATTAAGATACTAAAATTTGTTGGCTGAGTCGTTTTCGGAGTTTCAAGTCTGTGTGAAAGCAAAGTGATTGTGTTAAAACTTTGTATATGTATGTGTAAACGTCTATGCCGCTGTTTAAAAGCTCCCAATGGTTTAATCTGAAACTATTTACTTCTATTCTACTATTGACATTCGATCACAGATTTTCAATTAAAATGAGTTTATGTTGATGAAGGGTGTTTTAAATTCATTCATACCAAAGTTTTTTATTTCTGTTAAATAAATTATCTTTTAGTTTCCTCTTCTAAGACAGAAGCAAGTAAACAATGTGACCAGTCTATGCCATACCGGCACTGTTGTTGCTCCACATCATTATAATGTAAATTATATTTGTTTTTGTTTTTCGCAGAGGTGTTGTTATTTTCAGTCAGTCATTATTTAATATCATCGTCTTTGTTACAGACGATGGTATTTAACTGTTACGTCACGCTGGTGAAGGAAAACCATGCAAAAGAGCTTAATCAAAGAAAGTAAGGCGGACAGGGTGAGTATGTATACAAATGTCAATTTAACATTATTTTGAGATATTTAAAAAATTTCAAATATTGAAAAGAAAGTCATACATTTTGTACTTTCCACCAGGTAAGGTAATGTAAACATTTATAAATCTAAAAATATACAGAATCTAGAACTACACTCAAAACGTTTTTCACGCTCATTTGACAAATCGGAATTGAATATCGTCGTAGCGAATAACCGCAATAATACATAATATACCGAAAAAAATTCGAAAAGAGTTGATGTTTCGACGAGAAGACTTGTTGGTGGACTCAGAATTGTAAATGGCTTATCTTGTATATACTTATACCTTCAGTCGTTAGACTAATGAGTGACCCAAAAACCAATTTTTTTTTCATTCGATCCAAAAATCTTATATATGAAAATGAGCCTTTGGCCCAAATTACTATGGAAACAAAGATCGCTAGGTTGGTACGGGTTAACCTTAACCGATCACCATAAAATTTCATATATAAGGTTTTGGGATCAAATGGAAAAGTTGGGGTCCGAAAAATTAAAATTTTTCTTTTTTCTTGGGTCACTCTAATATACACTTTCATACGGGCAAAATGTGCCTCATCGAAATAATGGTTTTAGAACCCAAGTATATTTGGACGAAATCCATTTCAGACAATTTGGAGTCTGTTTAGCAATGTCCCTCCGTTGGTCTGTCTGTCTGTCTGTGTGAATGGCTGGAGCGCACGATAACGTCCGAAAGGATGAACCGATTTGGTCTAAAATTTGGGCTTCCTAATACGTTGTCCAAACATAATTTATGGCCGAAGATGAAAATAATTTAAGTCCGAAGTTCAAACATTTTCGGAAAAATAGTGCGCATTATAATACTTAAAGGAAGTAGCCGATTTGGTCCATACTTTGCACATCGTGAAATTTCTACCACACATAGATGAGGTTCCAATATGGTCTCTATCGGTCCACTCCTTCGGGTATCTCCCACACAAAATTTCGGATAAGTCCATGATACACGTTTTTTTAGGGACTACTCTATACTTCCTGAGATAATTGCTCGAAAGTTGTACAAAACCCCCATGGCACCATGTGTAGCGGGTGGAGCGCAGTCCCAAATTTAGCCTTCGTAATATTTTGTCCAAACTTAGTTTTAGTTCGAAGATGAGCACAACTTCCGGTACCATCCCCCAAAAGTTAAAAGAATGTTTGGATCTCCTAATATTTTGCTTAAATATAGTTAAAGTTCAAAAATGGTCAAGATCGGTTTTCTCCTTAGGGTACCTCCCCACAAAAGTTCAACATTTATGTTTAAGTGCAGTGTTGAATCTGTTCGATGATGCGTTGGAAAATTATTCCGATGCTAATCCCTGTGGTCCTGTTTACAGCTATATTATGTGTGTCCTGGGCAAGTCCATGTTTCCCGATATAGTGGCCCAAAACTGCTATGTTATACGTTGACCAAATGGAATGACTGGGGACGCGATATATATGGGCTATGTCGGTCCATTCCTTCAGGTACCTCCTCCGCAACACTTTTAAGCACCAATCCAAATATAATTTTGTCAGCAAATTCAACGTCCAAAAATGGCCAGAAAATCTGAAAACTCCTATTTACATAATTACACTGTGCAACATTTTTAAGGTGATCTTGTGCAAACAATTCGAACTGAGGATTTTTTGAAAGTACAGACCCAAACGACAAGAAACCCTAGTTGGGTTTTGTTGTGTCAGATCCAGCTCGGATTTTATGGCCCCATCTAAACATGCTTAAATATTGAGTTTTTAAAGAAATTCGGGGCTATATCTCTGAAACCAATGCGAATCTTCTTCTGACCTCTGAACAAATTTGTAGATAAGAACAAGAATAACATATTTGGAGAAATAATGAATTCGAAATTCAAATTTCAAAATATATTACACAATTTTTATACATTTCGCACCGTATCTCCAAAACCGTTAATTTTTTCTGAATATTTTCTTTTGGAAAAATATTCCCTGGAATATAATACACAACTCTTCAGAACATGTCATTGTTGTAAAATGCCTCTATACCGTTGTTTTCAGTACATTTTTCAACGACGATTTAATAAAAATGTCAATAATGTAGTGAAATCCGAAATGCGAGAATAAACTGTTGGTGTGAACTGTGTTTGAAATACGTGTTGTAAAAGATATGATGCAAAATACCGCTGAAACAACATGAAGTAAGCATTTTAGAGTTTCAGAATATTCTGAAGAATTGTTGAGAACTTTATTTGGAAGATTTGTGCAAAAGGTCACTTGGTTCAACTCCCAATAGTTTAGCCGATACTGACCAGAATTTCAGCAATTATGTAAAATTTTCTATATTTTAGAGATTTTGATGCCCTAGATGGAGTTTTTCTTGCGTGTTTTTTTTTTTCAAATGATAAGTTCTACTAGTTTAGGGCTACAATATTGCTAAAGACAGCAAGGCCAAATTCCTATTCATTTCTGAGATAAAGGCCTCATAAATGCAAAAAAGTGGAGATTTAGCCCGGTTTAGATGAGGCCATAAAATCCGAACTGGATCTGACAGGACAAAACCCTACTAGGGTTTTTGTAGTCTAAATATGTACTTTCGAAAAATGCATACTAGAAGTTGTTTGCATTTTCAGTGTTGCACAGTGTTATTGGGGAAAATGATTGTGATTGCGTAGCAGGTATTCGATTCGATATTATCAATAAATGAAAGTTTCAATTCACACAGACTGAGGGTATATCTCTGCTGGTAAAGCCGACAGATACTTTTTCACTTGTTTGAAAATTTCTTCATATTTCAATACAACTGCCTTCCTTACTCATTTATTTCGACAGTACTTTTTGCACCAGCCTTTTACCGGTTTCATTTAACCACATATGTGTTGCAAAAACAATAACGAATCGTTGGCCGGGAAGACATTTGCAGATGATATTCATTTGATAATAATACAGGTAAAATATTGCGGTTTACCATTGTCTTACTTCTTTTTTCTTCATTCATTTCTATTCAAATTATGAATGCCGCCACTTGGAAAGACTTCATAAAAAGTGCACTAAATTAGTTGTAATGTTACCCGAGACATACTTAGACATATACATACATATGTTAAAAATATGTTTGTGATGCGAAATTGTTTTTAGATTACTTCCTGGAAGGTGGTACCTGTTGAAATCATATAAAATAATTACATATATTTATGTGATTTCAACATTTGTGGATTTATTCTAATAATGGATACGTTATTGCATTTGTTTTTAAATAGACATCTTACTCATCAAGATTTGGAAAATGAAATGGTTTAAACCTAGTTTAAACATAGAAATCAATAAACGGAGTTTCAACGTATGCCTAAAGAAAACACCCAACATTCTCAATATCGCTGATAGCCACACTTTGCTAACAACTAAATTTGTTTGTTTTATTGTTAGTCTGTTATGGATATGTTGGTAGCAAAACATTCTTCTTTATTGTAATGTTTTATTTTCTTCTCCTTTTTACTTTATTGTTGTTATTCCTCAAAGACAACAACTATTGTAAAACAACAAACATTACGAATGCAACTGAATACTAATGTTGTCGGCATTGTTGTTATTGTCGGTCGGTGCTATTCTCCAATGCCATTTATTGCGGAAGCATTCAAACGAATTACCCAAAGAGACAAACAGCCAGTGTTCTTTCTACAACAGGAGTTCCATTGCACTGGTTGGGGTTTGGGGGGGAGAAGTGGAAATGGAAAAAAAGAGGAAGGTAGAACATGTTACCACATAATTATGGCATTATGATTCACGCCTTGCTGCATACTTGCCGTTTATAAATGTTGAACAGATAAAACAAAGAAAAAATTAATAAACAAATGCTGAATGCCGCAGTATCGGATAGCTAGTGGGTGAATACATGTTTAAAACATTATTTTGGTTTTGTGATGTGTAGAGGAAGTAATGGTCTAAGGAAAGACTTAAGACACAAGCACAAGTCTTCATTTCCTCAAAAAAGTAAAAAAGTATCAGTCGGCTTTGCCAATAGAAATATAACCTCAGCTTTTAACATAAAGAAAAGAAAGCGAGCCAAATATTTTATCTCTGACATTTTTAAAATATGTTGCTTTTAAATCAAGGGCTTCTACCAATTCCATGATCCTCATCAATTATATTTCGTCAAAATTAAACCCAACAATCATAGTTTCCATATGGGGCAGACACTGGGCTAAAAATGGTAATGGGCTATGGGATAATAATATCGGCTACAAAACCGAAATACTTATTGTCCAAAATAATTTATTTAGGGGATTTTAAGAATTTTGTTTTTATTTTCAGAAAGTACTTTGTCTTTTCAATTGTGGACGTTCCGAATAAATGTGGAGCTTTGCATAAACATTTTGATGAGGATATTGCCCTGTAATAGAGTACTCGATATGCAAATGTATAACTAATTTGGTTGGGAAACAAATATGCTTGGAATTCAAAACCATTATTTCGATATGGCTTTTTATTCCAGAGGTTATAAAAACTTGAAAAATACACACATGCTACCTTCATAATATATCTTTAAATTGCAACTTTTATAGAACTGCATAATTTAAGCATCAGATAAGTTCTTAAAAATCAATTCTGAGTAAAACACGCTTTTTAAACTATCGTTTTCAGGGGTTTATTGGTATTATTTTTTAGATTACAATATCTGTGTATTTTCAAATATTCATCGAGAACTTGGTCCAGATGGATTGGCTTTAAGAGTGTTTGCGGTGGTCGTCAACTCGGAGAAACATATCAGAGGGCAACCAGCGTATGAAATTGTTTCGTTGCATCGTTTCCCTCAACATCTACAAGTTGATAAATGCGTTGAGAAAGGAGGAGCGATCAGCCAATCAGGTGGACTGACTATTCCACTGTACAACTTTGAGAAGAGCGACATACATACCAGGAAGTAATCTCCTACCTAGATAGAAATCGATGTATGGAGCCCCATTAATACCTGCGCTTTTCAATCAGTATCAGGCTTAAATGTGCTGATAATGAATGGCTTTGCCATGACAGTACTCAGTTTCCCCAAAAAGAGGAACCAGCGGGCGGGAAGGACGGCTCCACACCCACTATGGATGTTGTGAGTGAGGTAGGTCAGACGCAGCGCAAGGAATTGCTCTATTTCCTCAGAGAGAGTGTGACTGTAGGTCTGAGTCGAGAAAGTTCACTACGTTCATCCCATCTCCATTGGACAGGGAAGAGTTCTACTCAGTTGCTTTAGTATACATTAACCTAGGCGACCAGGGAACAAATCTCTAAGGGGATGTAACGTCGGTGCTTTCTAACAGACCTGTCCTTCCCAGGCAAAAGTAGTAAAGCCCAAGGAAGAAAGTACAAGCAAGGCTATAAGAGAGCTGTCCAATATTGTTCAAGGTTTGTGGAAAAATCCCCAGAAGATGTTTTACCGGCGGATATCAGGGAGATAAGATTGAAGTTTCGCTTCGTGAAGCATTTCAAGTCCACGCGTTGAAAAGCGTTCATAACCTATTCAATATATTCCGTTACTTATCCAATAGATTCCCTATCCGGAAGGTAGTCACCAATCTCAAAACTCTGATGACCACATCGGATGCAGTCAAGTCCGGAAACCTGGTGGTTTGAAACTGTCCGTATCTCTTTCGGACACCAAAGATAGGCCCAACGACACGATCGGGGGCTTCCGCTCCAAAGTCGGAGAAATCTATGTGGCAGAGGCAAACGAAGCACCCGCACAAGGCCTCAACTAGTGTAACGCTTACTACTGCCGCTAAAACTGCTGGAGCAAACAGGTTCTTGAAGGGTCCTGTAGCTCCGAATTTGCGGAAATCTTGAAAACAGATAACGGCAAACTCAAGGTAATAAACAATTGAGTTTTTCGGAAAAGAATGGAGCTGGTTTACGGAGCAAGGATAGTGTGGCGGGATGTCAGGTGGCTGATACGACTGGCGGTTTATCGATCTCAATACAGACAAATGACCTGAAGACCCACTTGACTACAGTCATGTGTGAAGACAGTGCGTTCTTCTGTTGATCCACAGTCAGGTGCTAAGAGAATAGACAGACACTCGGTTTCCTACTCGAATGTATCCGCTTTCCAGATAGTTAATGGTATCCATCCTGGGAAGGTCAGCAAAGGTAGTCCAAGACAAAAACCCCCAAAACCTTGTGGCGAGAAGCTACATGAGCCATCCAGAGCTTTGGTACCGTTTTGAAGTTCATGATGAGCAGTGATACCGCGAAATACATTAAGGATTTTAAGGGAAAGCTTTATTTTGGGGTTGGGCGGCTTTTTTTTTCAGGAAGAGCATAATGGAACTGCAGCTGTGCATCCTATCTTCTTCTTTATTTGTAGATCCGTTATCCGGATATAAGCGATTATACAATAATTTATAAATGTGTTCATATTGTATGATGTGCAGGGAAGAGTTACTTCAGTGGTTTCCCGGATCTTCTGAAAGGTTTATAGTTTTCCGTCTAGTTTTGGTTGCTCCTTCTTGAGTTCAGACGCTGTTTGCTGCCGCTTTACTTAAAGACAGACGCAGCTAACTGTTGGTCCACGAGACGCATTTGATTTCCGCCTTACCACCCATATCTGGAGACGCGTCCATTAGGGGTTACAAGTTTCCCGAAGGAGTGCATCCTATAACCTAACATAAGTATGAGGGAGAAATTACCTCTTTATAGGTTTGTGGAAGGAAAAGGAGTCACAACCACACATACTGATGATTATAGGTGCCATGGTTGATCAAAGGCTAGCGGAAATTAGGATAAAAATTAAATCCTTGAAAATCAGTTTTACCTGCTTCTATGCCCCGATCGAACACGAGTAACTGCACACAAAATATAGCAGATTGCAATTATTTTTATCTATATATATAAAATTGAAATTTGTTTGTCTGTTTGTGCCTTATAGACTCGAAAACCGCTGAACAGATCTTACTGAAATTTTTAGGGCACATTGCTACATGGCCTGGAATGAAAATAGGCTATATTATTTTTTGAAATTTCGCGTTGATCTGGAAATATAGCATCAAAACCGGAGGTACCTCCAAAAAATTTAGATTTTGTATGCAAATATCTTTAGAACTATTACAGGTACAATCTCCAAATTTTGTATATGTGACGGAATTTGATGTAGAAATAAATTTACCAAATTATATTCAAATCGGTTCAGATTTGGATATAGCTCCCACATACATATATTTTTTTGGCCGATTTCCTTATTTTATGTACAAAACATGCTATTTATGTCCGATTTCGCAGAAATTTTGAATGTCTGACGGAGTTTATTCTAGAAATAAATGTGCCAAATTATATGGAGATTGGTTCAGATTTGGATATAGCTCCTATATATATTTTCTGCCGATTTCATGTATTTGAGGCACCAAACATGCTATTTATATCCAATCTCAATAAAATTTGGAACGTGTGACTGAACTTGGTCTAGAAATACATGTGCCATATTATATCGAAATCAGTTCAGGTTTGGATATAGCTCCCATATATATTTTCGGCCGATTTTCCTGAGTTGATGCACCAAACACGCTACATATGTCCAATTTCGCTGAAATTTGGAATGTGTTACAGAACTTGGTCTAGAAACAAATGTGCCAAATTATATCGAAATCAGTTCATATTTGGATATTGCCCCTATATATATTTTCGGCCGATTTCCTGTAATTTATGCACCAAACACTGTATGTATGTCCAATTTCGCTGAAATTTGGAATGTCTGGCGGAATTTGGTGTAGACATAAATGTGCCAAATTATATCGAAATCGGTTCAGATTTGGATATAGCTCCCATATATATTTTCGACCGATTTCCTGTATTTTATGCACCAAGCACAATATGTATGTCTAATTTCGCCGAAAATTTGGAATGTCTAACGCAGTTTGGTCTAGACATAAATGTGCCAAGTTATATCGAAATTGGTTCAGATTTGGATATATCTCCCATATACATATATATTCGGTCGATTTCCTGTACTTTATGTACCAAACACGCTATTTATGTCCAATTTCAATGAAATTTGGTATGTGTGACCGAATTTGGTGTAGAAACATATGTGCCAAATTATATCGAATCGGTTCAGATTTGAATATAGCTCCCATATATATTTTCGGCCGATTTCCTGCATTTTGTGCACCAAACACGTTATGTATTTTCAATTTCATTGCAATGTTTTTCTTACGTATGTCCAATTTCAATGAAATTTTGAAGATACTTAGAAATCATCATTATATACACAAGTACTTATAGTTGAGAAGGAATTGACCAAGGCTACAGCTTTAAATATTATATCTTTTATACACTTCGTAAGAATAATGTTTTAATATGATATAACTAAATCATTATTTGAGTAAAAATTATGAATACGAGTGGGAGTTATCCTAAGATTAATTTAAGATATCACAATATGATAATATGTATATGGCCTGGAAATAACAAGTCCCATTTATAAAATAAATTACAACTATCCTCAAACCTAAGGTTTACAAACCTGGTTCCATTCATAATTTTATTCACTCCAAATCCAATCCAATCCAAAGTGTTACCTCCTAAAACATACAAAAATAACATAGTAGCTCCAAAACAGCCCTGAATGGGTAGAGAACGCCTTCATATCTCCTATATTTATACGTTAAAATATTAAAAAAAGCATTCCATTATATTTTATCTAAGTCGGGGTAGCAAAGCGCACCGGGTTCAGCTAGTTTGAAATAAAAATTGGTGGGGAACATCTTTTTGGCCCAACTGTGCGAAAAGTTTGCCTCCACAGTAAAGATTCAGTTTTAGAATCAAATTCAAACATCTCGATATTCAACAACGTAGCAACTGTAACTAGATTAAGTCACAAGATCGTGTTAAAACGCTCTCTTTAGGTTGTTGGATTTAGGATCTATCCGAGGAGCAAACGTCGAAACTGCAATTTATCATAAAACTTTAAGTCGATATAACCACGGCCGTCTCCAAATTCAGAAAACGGTCGCAATATTTTATATAGGGCTGTCAGAAATTTTTCGGTAAATGTCTACGTCTTTAAATAGACCCCCCCCATAGAAATTTTATATTTAGTTTTCTATGGGGGTATAAAGCCATCCAGAAGAGAATTGATGGTACCTCCCGATTTTCGGTATTTTGAAGGTCGTTGGAATTACAAAAAATTTTTCTCCAGAAATTTCTTGGTACAGGCCTCTGAAATTTCTCAAAGGTCTCTGAAAATCTCAAAAATTTGTTGGTACGTCATCATATAGAACACATAGAATGGTCCCTCCCGATTTGCGGTATTTTGAAGGTTTTGACGTGATTAATAAACCGAAATGGATGAAATTTGGTATCTAGTTTTCGATGGGGATATAAAATGTTCCAGAAGAGAATTATTAGTATACGTCCACGATTTCATATAGCCCCCCTAGAAGGGTACCTCCAGATTTAAGATTGCTTAAAGATGTTAATCACATTTTTCTACCGAATTGGTTGTTAATTGGAATTTTGTTTCCAGGCTTTCTTTTGCCAAATTTTCGAACCGGATTGCTGTAATTTGGTTTTGTGTGCTGTCAGAGGACACGAATTCTAAATTTAAAAAATTCTAAATTTTGGTCCATGTTCAGAGGATGTGAGCTCTTTTATAGGTTTTGCTACATTTTGCTTTCGTAGTGGATATTTCTTGTTATTATCGACTCTCAATGGGTAGAAAACTGCACGCAGGGTATTAGCAATATAAAAATGATTTTCATTAGACAAAATATTCTACTCCTCCATGCAGTACTTTCATAAACGGAAGGAAACTAATTTTTCGTGATGGAGGGTATAAAAAGTTCGACCCGGTCGAACTTAACGCCTTTCTTACATGTTAGAACGTTCATGTGGGGATTGGCAAATAAAAGTTTGTTAATATGAACTCACAATTTCTGAAGTTATCAAAATTAAAAAATACATATCAATCAATGGCACATAAATTATAGTTAAGCCATTCTGGCATTAACTTGTTAATTTCTGAATACTAGTCAAACAGGTCATAAGAAGTTTTTACAAAAATGATTTACAGCCATTCAAATTAATTTCTAACAAAATCTAAAATTAGAATTTGACTCTTGGTTATCAGTCTCTAAAACAAAAGACTTAAGACACAAACACACTTCTGTTTAATGTAAAACCAACATCTGTTGGCAATTTATTTTCTCTCGGTCTAATCTTAAAAACGGCAGCAGTTAAAGAAAACTAAAATGAATGCCGTAATAATTCAGTTATTTTTCTGGGACCGGTTCCTTTTTTTTGATTGTAACGCACATTCATACAAACTATACAAATATATTTCTTCTATTTAAAATGGAGTGCCTGCAGCATAAATGTTAGCTTTATTTTTATAGCTTCTTGTACCACCCAGGCAATGGATTGGAGAACTATTGCGTGGGCTTTTTTTCCATTTTGGTATTTTCTTGTTTTCAAGTTCAACGGATGTAAATCATGTTCAAGATGATATAACAATTATAATTACCTGGCAGAGGAAAAATGTAATTTTCTGTAGAAGATAAAAACACTCACCTGAAAATAAAAAAGACACAAATAATTAGAAATGTAGTTAAAGTGAAGATAGTTCTTAAAAAGACAAAAATAAATAAAAAATAAAGGAATGTTGTCTTTTAATCGCATGTTTTGCACATTCGATTGTTAACTCACTGGTGCCTGTTTCTTTTTTTTTTTCTTCTTTCAAATTGCAACCATGTGAAAAAGGCGTATCTAATGTTTGGTCACAGCAATTACTGTTGTTTATTGAATAAACATTTTTTCGCCAGTTGCATTTAATTACCTCCATAATCAGCGTTAATGATGTGTTGTCAAACATAAAAAACGGCAATCTTCACGCTATGCCCACATGTGAGCACAGATTGATTTTTGTTACAAGGTTAAATACGAACATATGCATAAAATGCATGTGTTTAGACGTTCTTAGTACATGCTGTTTAATAAGTTTTTAATTTAATGGCAAATAAATATTTAAATATTTGTTAATTATTTGTTTTATGTAGTCATCTCCAGGTATGGTTTTAGAATTGAATATTGACATCATTCATTTGTTAGAACATGTAGAAACGATTGCTTGAAAGGCATACAGGAGCGGTTCCTCCATTTAAAGTAAAACTATTCCCAAGGAACTTTCCAGAAGGGAACGAGTGAATATTTGTTTCATATCAAAGAGTTGAGCATCTCGCTGAGGCCCGTCTGGTCATGTCGAATATAATATTACACCACTTGTATTTTACATGAGTCATGAAAATGTCTTCCAAAACTACTATCAGGGGTTTAAACATGTGTATGGCTGGCTGCTGCACAAAATACCTCTTGCAGCGAGTACCAATCTAGTCAAACTTGGCACAGTTCGAGAATTGACAATATCGGTCCACTTCCTCGGGCACATCTCCAGCAAATTTTTTAATTATACCCTCAGCATGTATGCTAACGAGAGTATATACACTTTCATACGGGCAAAATGTCCTTCATCGAAATAATGTGTTTAGATCCCAAGTAGGTTTGGACGAAATTTGGAGTCGATTAAGACAATTTGGAGTCGATTTAACCATGTCCGCCTATCTGTCTGGCTGGAGCGCTCGATATCTCTCGAACGGATTAACCTATTCGGTCCAAAATTTGGTTTTTGTAGTAGTTGGGTACCTCCCCCACAAAAGTTCAACAATTTTTCGCAAAAAATATGAGCACGATAACTCCCAAAGGAACTCACCGATTTGATCCATACTTCGCACTTCGTAATATTTCTACCAGACATAGATCAAGTTCGAATATGGACTATATTGGTCCACTCTTTCGGGTACCCCACACAAAATTTCGGAAAAGTGCAGTTTAAGACTTCCTCTCAGATCGTTTTGATTTTTGTTGTAACAACTTGTATTTTTTCAGGGGCAAGTCCATATTTCCTGAGGAAATGGCCCAAAAGCTGTAAAAACCGGCTAAGTCACCATGTGTAGTTAAGGCACCGTGCATTAGCTCTCCAACGGATAAACGAATTCGATCCAAAATTCAATCCAAATATTTTGCGCAAAATTAAAACAACTTCTAAGATGGGCCATATCCCCCACAAAAGCTCAAAATTTTCCTTAAAATGGTGTTCATGATAATTTTTGAAGGCAGTAACTGATTTGATTCAAACTTTGCACATCGAATATTTCTACGAGGCATAGATCCTGTTAGAATATGTACTATATATGTCAACTCCTTCGGGTACCTCCCACACAAAATTTCGGAAAGTGCAGTTTTGTCACTCCTCCCGAATCATTTTGATTTTTCTTGCAACAGGCTGTATTCAAGGTCTCTATTACGATGGTGCAAGTTTGAAAATCATTAGAAAGCTGTAAAGAGCCTTTACGGCCAGCAAGCACCACCTTCTACTTTCACTACCAGCCACGAATCGAATACTAATACAAAATTCGAAGGTGGTGCTTATAGGTCCACTCCTTCCGTTATCTCCCCCACAAAAGTTCGAAAATATTCCCTAAAATGTTGAGCGCGATATCTCATAAACGGAGCAACCGACTTGGTCCTAACTTTGATCTCGAAATATTTTGTCCACTCCTAGTGGCCTTGTTTACAGCGATATTATGTTTTTCGCGCAAGTCCATGTTTCCTGATATAATGGTCCAAAGCTATAAATTATATGGTGACCAACGAATGGAATATCTGACTGATACTTTTTTACTTGTTTTGTACTGAAATCTAGTTTATTTCATTGATTCGGCTCTGCTTCCAACATCCAGTCCAGAACCAGGATTGGTCCATAATGAAAGTGGAGTTAGTTGAGTTGGTTTGGCTGGGTAGTTAAAAGAGTAGCGTATCATGCGGCCTGGTGTCGCATGCTGGGCAGGTGTTCTGCGTCGTGCTATCAGTCCTGATCCAGTAAGAATTGAGGCGGCTTCACCAAACCGATATCAGTTGGACCAAAACAACTCTCGTTTGTCTAGGCTGTTGTTATTCTTCCGCTTCCATGGATGGTTGGTGATCTCTAAGGTACCATCCTCAAAATTGTCTGATAAGCCTGTTGATCTATAGGTTATTTTGGTATCATTTTGGACATCCTTTTCTATATCATTAAGATCATTCCTGACATGCCACAATCTTATGGATAGGTACCCCCAGCTATCTTATCGCAGATAGCTTTGGCGTGCGCAGACGACTTGTACAAGCTGTCGAATGTGACCCCCAGGACTTTGAGGCAGTTCGTAGGAATAGATCGCGTTTAGGCTGACACAAATATTATCAACGGTGGGACCTGGCGCCATGAGCGTATAATCATCCGCTTACGTAATTATATCAATGCCGTCGAGAGAGCGCGGAATTTCAGAATAGTAGAGGTTAAAGAGTTCCAGAAATATCACCTCAATGGGGAACTCCCTGCTTCACTCTACGGGGTTTGGACTTTTTGTTTCTAAATTCTACGTATGACAGACGACCACACATATAGTTGGTGACCGAACGCTTGAAACAAGGCCGAAGTGTAGTATTCTTTACAGCTTAGCATGGTGGACCGTATCAAAAACCGTATCTGATCCAATTCTACCATCACTGTTCTGTGGCACAGTCTAATCTGATTGAGACCTCTGCTATATGTGTGGAAATGGCGTGCAGTGCTGTTGAGGTACTATGCTGATTCCGAAAACCGTGTTAATGACCCGTAACTGGATAACACGCTCTGATGCTGGAGACGATTAACGCCTCAAATATATTTGCTACTGATGACAAAAGTGAGATCGGCCTGTTTGATTCACCCTTCATGTCATGTTTTAGTAAAGGGACCACCCTACCCATTTTCCAGGATTCGGAAACTATAAAAGTGACCAGCTATAGTTAGAGGACCTTGTTCAGATACTCAATTCCTGGTTCATTCTGCTGCTTTAGCATCACCATTGAAATTCCTTCAGGTCCAAGTGCTTCGGATGATTTTGCGCTTCGGATAACATCTGTTTAATATTGTGTTTGCGTGTTCGTTCTTCTGCTCAATCTGGCTCTATCTCCAGTTCCAGGAAAGTGGCTGCTTCGATGGGATGTAACCACAGATCCACTGGAGTTAGATGAGTAGGTGTGGCAGGGGGCAGTTGAAAAGATGCTGTTGTCCGGGCCCATGCCGTTTACTTGGCAGATGTTTTGCACGGTGCTATCGATACTTGCCCAATAGGAATTTAAGCGACGGCAATATCCTGAACGTAGTTGAGCCAAAACTACTCTGGTTTGTCATGGCAGCTGACGCTCTTCAGCTGCGATAGATGGGGGATGTACTCCGAAGACTTTATTCACACTGTATTTGCTTATGGCCTTAGTAACTGCGTCCGTGTGCTATTCAGACCAGCCTGATATGCCTGTTGATCTAGGGCTTCTCTCCTATACTGTTGGACCTCCCTCTCTAGAGCATGAACATCCTTTCTGATATGCCTGGATGTGTCGGGTCTAGCCAGCAGATGGTGATTCGAATGGCTCTCACGGTACAACGAGGAAGTACTACAACGAAAGTATCTCATTGTGTTTCTGTACTGGAAGAATCTTTGCCTCCTCATTTAGATGGTCCACTGAAGACTTGAGGAGGCACCCTCTTGCTGTTCTCAGAGCGGCATTCTGACAAGTTGGAATCTCTTTCCAATGCGTATCAACTAAATTCGGGGACCAAACTGGCGCCGCTCTTGTACACGTTTTTTAAGGTGGTAGTAAATGACGCTTTAATTACAAGGGAGAAGTACATAGTCCTTGAAATAAGTTGCCGAAATGTTGCGATAACATCTGAATAATGGTTTTAGACATCACATATATTAAGATCAAATTCCTTTCAGACAATTCGCAATCAATCTGGCCATACTCGTCCTTTTGCCTGGCTGCTTGACTAACACTACAACATTCGAAGCCAGTAGTCGATTTGATCCAATAATAACGTAATAATTCCTTCAGATTTAGATCATGCTCGGAGATTAACTATATCTTCAATTTCGAAGATGTATTGTATCGGATAAGTTCTTTGTGTACCACCGCCACAACAGTTTACAAATTTCGTTGAAGGGAATTTTAAAGATTGTCCGAGGGCCGTCCTTACTTTCACATAGTAACCCGAAGGTTCTAAAAAATCCTATGGTGACCAAAATGGCTAGTGGGTACGACAACTATCGAAAGGAGTAGCCGACTGCGAATATTTCCTTCATATAACAAGAACAACTACATACATACATAATGTCACTCACTTGCCCTTTTCATGGCAATGTCAATTCCATCAAGAAAATCAGTCATCAAACAATGCCATGATATTTCACTGATCTGTCCAAATCGTTTTTCAGCATGAAATTTGCATTTGTGACAGCCAAAAGTCAAATAAACATCAACCGGGCAAACATCGATAAGAAAGGAAGGAACAATGATTGCAACAACAACAACAACTGCGGCAGCAAAGCCGGCAACAAAGGAAGACAGAAACCATAACTATGACTAAGAAAGGCAGACACACAGTTCAGTTCAGACGGACTTACGCAGACATACCAATAAATAAAATAAAAAAAACTATTTTTCCAATGGATCTTTCAGTGCAAACTGCAACTGGAGCTGTGCTGTGTTTCCTCTAAGTAAAGTAAACCAATATTGCAGGCAAAGTTTCGTAAACCTTCCTTGGGTTTGGTTTTCATGCTACGATTTAGGGGGCTGCACTAAAATGTCAGAATTTGAAGACGTAGAAAAATTGCTTAGAATTGCCGCCAGACAATGTCTACTCTGGCCGTTTTGACTGTCTGTTGTTACGTCTATTTGGGGTTTTGGCAGTTGAATTTCTATTTCCATTAGCCAGCCACAACGTTTGGTTGAATTTTGTTTTTGTCTCGGGTGGTGTATGAAAAATGAAACTAAAGTCTGTTGTGTTGCTGAGTATTGGTGTTTTTTTTGTAAATCTAATATTGCCATGTGTGTTCTAGTATATTAGTTTGACTTGATACATGACCTCTACAAAGACGGATACATATTCATATCGTATCAAGAAAATTATAAACCTAATGTTTTCTTCTAGGGAGTACATTTAGAATGCCATATGTGTGATATAGTTATGCCCATGGTGGAAATGAAATATAATTTTGATGTATGTAGAGAAAGAATATAATAATTAGCCAAAAATACTAATTATTGCTGAATTGCTTTGTTATGAAATGTAACATTATCTTTGCCAACTATTTCAGAATTGTTAAGCATCAGTTTCGCCTTAATAAATTTAGAACATAACATTTGAGATTTTGCCTTAACGTTAATGTGTCCATTTATGGGAATCTTATCCCAGACCATAGACGTTTCAAAACTATACTCCCTGCGGTTCAGCGCCACCGGAAATTTTGTTACGTATGATCATTTGGTTAAGTTTTGTGCAAGTTCGAAGTTAAAGTGTCAACAAAATTTGAATCATTTGTCTTCATTTTTCCATCGCATGGTAATTTTGATCAATATATAAGATCATTTCAGTGATAGTACGAGGAATATAACTTCATTCAAGTACATACTTTTATTTTCGCTAAGACTCTGATAAGGGTCACACGTTTTGTGGGGTAACATCATTTTATTTTCAATTTCAAACCTTTATGCAAGTTTTTCGGTCGCTTATTTGCGGCGATTATGTGGTTCGCACCAAAAAATAATAAACCGTTATAATTAGGACGCTAAGTGACAAATGTGATAAAAATTTAGATATGATCCATGGGTCGGGTAATAATTTAAATTTTTTATCAGGCATTTGGTCCTTCTTTCATTTCAAGTGGACATTGACTTCCCGTGGAGTCACCTGGGGGATTGCTTTTAACAGCCGTTAAAAGTACTGAGCCGACTTTAAAATCAAAAAAATCATAATTGGATACCACAGACCACCACCAAAGAACTGTACGCGACGGCGGTCGAACAGTTACAACACTCCTGCTAACAACTTAATGAGACGATCACCAAATAAGGTCCAGAGCAGACGTATCACTCAGTGGTGGCAGACTGCTGCATAAATAATGCGGCATCATCCACTCCATTGGCTGTTGGAAGCACCATCTACGCTTACCACACCACCTTTACCATGTAACATTTCTGCACAGTCTGTAACACAACCCAGTACGCCAAATCCATCCAATCCCTGCAAGCAAAAACTATCGCAGAAATGACTTAGGCGTGTCGCCCAGGGCGATGAAAACAGTCGCGGCGATAGTCGCAGAAGTCACCCTGAAGTGATCTCCGTTGTGAAGAAATGAACCACGCCGGCGTGTCGTCTTGGAAGTCACTCCAGCGACACTTCTAGAAGATCATTTCCGCGATAGTTCTAGAAATTAAAAAAATATATTTTTCTTTTCTTTTTATTTAATTTTTTTATATTTTTAATTTTATTTTAATTTTATTTTCATTTTATTTTTTTTAATTTTTATTTATTTTTTTATTTCTCTTCTCTTTTAGAGAAAATATTCTTTGCAATTTCCGCCTACATTAATTTTGTCATTTTAAAAATGTGATGTTTTGTTGCCTGACTTGAGAAGCGAAACCGGACCTTCAGAGTGCAAAGCGAGTATGCTTACCACTGCACCACCGTCTCAATTGCTGGCAGGGATAGCTCACATAATAACAATAGCCCGCTAACACAACATCCCCATACTCACATTCACCATCTCCTCACACAGTTATTAACACCTCTCGTGCAACCACATCAACACACATAATCCAATACTCCACTAACTCTCTGTTTACTCAACCTCAACATCCTACATCTAATCCGCATCCACAACAATCTTTCCAGATGCAACTAAACTGCAACGGTCTAAGGAATAATATTGTGGAAATCACACAATTTATGACAACCAACAATATCCCTATATCAGCCATTCAAGAAACTGAACTGGCCCCAGACTGCAGATTATCGAGTTACTGTAGCTTTTCCATTGTTGGCAAGGACAGAGAGAGAAATCACGGTGGTGGGCTTGCGTTCATTATTGATCAAAGCGTAAGCTATAGAATCATAGACCTCCCCACACATTTTCCCCCGGACAACATCATTGAAGTAATGGCAATCGCCGTTCTGACTGGAGGCTCAGAACTAGAGATCATCAATGTCTACATACCACCTGTTAACACCCTTGGGCCTGGTTACCAACCTTTAATATCACATCTTTTAGAGGGCGATAACCGGATCTTGCTTGGGGATCTTAATGCCAACCACGAACTATGGTTCTCACAGCTACACCCAGACTCACGTGGCAACATGATAGCGGAGCAGATAAACGCATCGGACTTCTCCCCAATTAATGATGACTTCCCCACCAGAATCACGGCTAATTGCAGTAGCTTCTGACGTTATCACAGTTATCATTATTACGGTGGAGAAGCCCAGTGACTTCGTGGAGCCGGAAGATGACACTTTCATAAATTACAATAAGGCTAACTAGCATAGCTTTATGAACGATATTTACAATCTCATCAGTCAATTGCCGCCTCCCTCATGTGTCAGAATGGGAGAGAGAGAGCTTAGAAACATTATTCTCAGGGCGGCCAAGCGTAACATTCCTTCAGGGCGAATTCCGAAATGAAGACCCAATTTTCCAACACATGCAGTGCGGCTCGCAGAACAGCGAGATACATTACGCCTGACATCACCAGACCAACCAACTCTGACAGAGGAGATAGACACCCTCGTAATCCAAAACCGCAGAGAAAAAGGGTTCCATCATCGGGAGAGTTGTGAAACTGGTTCACACAAACTTTGGGCTACCACGGAAGAGGTCAACAAGGCAAAACCATCTAAAGCCTTAGGACCGGACGGCATATCAATGGCCATGCTCCAACATCTCGGTCCAGCAGTAAAGAGCTACATAGCCAGTATCCTGAAGCTCTCAATGAACGAACTAGCGAGTACTACAATCACATAATAAGCTTTTATAACAATGTCTGAAGTGTAATCTTTGACTTTCTTTTTGAGCATTAAGCTGAGCGTTGCATTATAAAGCCAATAATTGGACAACAACAAACAAAAACGTGTTTTCTTCAACACAGTTTTCCCTATTTTTAACCACAAAGTGGACAAAATTCCCCCCCCCCCCCCAAAAAAAAAAAAATCCTTCGGTGAATCTTGCTTAAACAGTTCATTCCACGTTTGTATTGAAGAACAACAGTTAGCGTGTCGATATAGTCTGTCTATCTTCGAACTTGAGGCTAGACTGAAATTTTCTAATGATTGATTAACGTTTACCCACGCCGTTTTAGTCCTTTTTATTTATTGTCCAATCGATGGAACAATTTTTGCAGTTCATTGTTTTGGCTAAAAGATTTTGATATTGTTGCAATATGCATATTTTGCCAATTATAGGTAATTTCGGCCCTAATATATAACTTATATTAAAATTCGAGCAGAAGTTCACAATTTTTGTAAATTTTTTCATTGATTGCATAACAATTTAGTGAAATTCGCCTTTGACTCCCATACAAATTACTATGGAAATAAACGCCATAAAATTTCATATTATAAGTTTTTAGATAAAAAGGAAAAAATGTATATTTAGTAAGGCTCACCCTCTATTTGTCTCTTTTGATCCAAAAATAAGGTTGAATGTAAAAATATATTGGATACCAGAGACCTCCACCAAGGAATCCATGGTATGCCCATGAGTGTCGTCCTGCTACAGAAAAAAAATAGTAGCAACGCGTAGCGCACGAGAGAGATATCGGGAGAAAAGGAGAGAGGAGAAACGTCTTTTCCGCAGGAAAGAGAGAGATGGAAAAGCGGTAGTGTGAACAAATCGAGATGTACAGGAGACAGAATGAAGTCCGAAAATTCTACCAAAGGGTGGGTAAATACAGCAATAAACAGGCTGTAGAATAATAAGGCAGCAGGAGCCGATGGCCTACCAGCTGAGCTGTTTAAAACCGGAGGCGACACGCTGATAAGGTGTATACATCAGCTAGTTAGCTCCATCTGGCAGGAAGAACGCGTACCCGACGATTGGAACCTGAGCATCCTGTGTCCCGTCCATAAGAAAGGAGATAAAACTTTATGCTCCAACTATAGGGGCATAAGTCTTCTCCCTATCGCCTACAAGATAGTGTCAGGGATATTGTGCGAACGACTAAAACCCATGGTCAACGAAATAATTGGACCCTACCAATGCGGCTTTAGACCTGGCAAGTCCACCATTGATCAGATATTTGCCCTGCGGCAAATCCTAGACAAGACGCAGATCGATACCTACCACCTTTTTGTCGATTATAAAGCAGCCTTCGACAGCCCGCTACGTTCAAAGGTATTCAAAGGTATCCCCGCAAAGCTCATTCGGGTTTGTAAAATGACTCTAACTGACACAAGAGCTTCAGATAAAATAGGAAAGACCCTTTCCGAAGAGTTTTGTACCAAAAGAGGTTTCAGGCAAGGAGACTGCTAGAAAAGGTTATACGAGAGGCAAACGTCAAAAGAAGTGGCACAATCTACACCAATAGCCACATGTTACTTACTTATGCTGATGATATAGACATCATGGGACGATCAGTAAAAGAAGTAACCGATACCTTTATGAAGGTCGAAGGAGAATCTGCTAAAGTGGTTCTGGTGGTAAACGGCGAGAAGACCAAGTTGATGGTGTCGACGCGCAATGCGTCCATTGAGCTTGGGCCAACTGTTGAAGTTGGTTCCTATAATTTTGAGGTAGTAAAAGACTTCGTATACCTCGGCACCGCTGTAGACACAACAAACGGCTTCAGTTGTGAAATAAAAAAGAAATGTATTGGCCAACAGATGCTACTTTGGCTTAAGTAAGCACTTTAAAAACAAAGCCACAACTCGTCAAACAAAAATAACGCTTTACAAAACACTGATACTACCCATGCTGATATATGCTTCCGAAGCCTGGGTAATGGCGCAGGAAGAAAGGACAGTGCTTGTCGTGTTTGAAAGAAAAATTCTTCAAAAGACCTTCGGACCAATCTGCGTTGACGGTGAATATCGACGTCGCATGAACCACGAGCTGTATCAGCTATGCAAAAACATCAGTATAGATAAACGTATCGAGAAGCAGCGATTGCATGGCAATGCACGCAGAATCGACAGGCCAAAGAATAGATAACTCAAACAAGTGGATGAAGAAATGTCAAGGAGCGGTATTCCAGAAAGCGAAGAAATAAACAGAGAGAATTGGAGATCTTTTTTTTAGTTCGGTCTATGGAACAAATGTTCTGTAATGGACAAGCTAAGTAAGTAAGTCGTTGCAATAAACCAGACCAATGTCAATCACTCATTTAGATAGTTATCGTGCCCACCGGGCATTCTCGCTGGTCACCGTAGACTTTTTAGAGCGTTTGGGCCATTATGTGAGAAAACATGGATATGGAAAATAGTGAAGAGGGAGTACATCCAAAGACAAATAGTTAAAGAAGAGCACTGATGTTGATAAAAGAGAACTGTTCTCTAATGTAACACGCCGAAGAACAGAACTTTCAAATTGTCAGCCATGTTGGTAGACCGACTATTTGCGATAAATATTAAATTTTTACGAGTTCCGTTCCGCGCATTAATTTTTTATTTCATCAACTTGGATACAGATATTATATAATCTGTTTAGTGTTCTGGCGTTTCTTATAAATTATTCATATTGGTTTATTATTTCTTAGAGACTTTCGATAATATTCTAAAACTTTTTAGCAGTTTTGGCTTTTGTTTTTAGCTATCAACAAATCTAAGTAATATTAAAATTATGCATGGTTATGGTGATAATCATCCAAATTTATTTACCGCTTCTTTATTTTGTTTTTTTTTACCAAACGTTTTCTATCAAAACTTGACGTAAGCCCAAATTCGTCATTGACTGACAGAAGGAAAAAACTCTCATCAGTTTCTTTGTGTAAATTTGATTGATGGTAAATTTTAATGATCAAAATTGCAGACATTGAGGCGTAAGCAGATGCTTGCTTATTTTAGTTACTTTTAATTTCATTCACTGGAAATTCATCATAAGCAGTACGTTTGTGTCTTAAATCTTTCGTTGCTATTTTCTTTTTGCTTTGTATCAGGAAAGTAAAATTTCACCATCACTTTTTTTAAGAGAGAAATCGTGATTGTGAATCTAAAATTATGGGGAAAATTCCTCCCAAGAAAAAAGGGAAGAGTTTCTTTTATTAAATATTAAAACAAGTTTTTCGATTACGTTTGTGAGTTTGGCCTCTAAAAAGCTGCTAAACTGTTGTGGCAAATGTCGACCTTTGTAAACCCTGTTAATTAGAAGACATTAACCAAGCAGACAGTCAAAAAACGAAAAAAGTATTAAAATAACATTAAAACACACACATACACTTACATCTCAAAATCACTTTGTCAGGTGAATAAAAAAGCCATGGCTCTTAAGAGACTAAGATACTTAAAATATTGATGTTTGGGGTTCTGGGGCTATTGTCTTATTTTTATTTCGTTGTTTTTTTTTTGCTCGTTTCAGTCTGGTCTTATTTATTTGCTGACCGAACGTCATTAACGTTGTCATTGTCATCTATTGACCGCAAATATCATTGTATAAGTTCATTCTTTGGCTTGTTCTCAGCCGGTATATGGTTTTTTGCAAACCACCACTTAAAGCTTTTTGTATATTATGGGGTGTAGCATTTGTTGTGGTCTGTTCGATGTGTATGTCTGTCTGGGTATTTGGGTATTTTGGACTTGTTTTGTGGCAAGTCTGGTTAAACGACAACATAAATAGTGTTTACTTAAGTTGGTCGAGTTATGTTTTGTGTGCCATGCTTGCCGGAGTGCCTGATGCTTCTTTGTAGCATTGCCTCACTTAATGTCTGCCATCTTCCTTGACTTGACCAAAATATTTATGTGTGCTTACTGGGGTAAGAGAGTGTTAGTGGGGTTGCGAGTGTGCTGTTAATAGCGATTTTGTCCATGATCCGTCAGTCATTCAACGATTTACCATGGGACTGGTCTGTGTGTTCATGATCTTATGTACCTGAAGTTAATGTGTGGGGCACAGTGTGTTGATGAAACAAAATAATTAAATAAATAATGATTTATTTTAGGAGAAGACGTAGTTAAAGAAACACGATATTCCAAAAGCACGATATATCAAAATCACGATATGACAAAAGCCTGAGTATTGATGGCATCTCTACAATTCCGTTCAAACTTGGATGTAAAGATAAGTTTCCATTGATTGAGCTAAATGTGGAATCAAGGACTGCCACCCAGAAAACGTGGATTTTTAAAGAATATTAATTACTCAACCATCATTGGCATAGAACACATAGATTTAAAAAAAAAATTCTCAACCACAATTGGCCCAGAAAACGTGGATTTTTTAAAGAATTTTTCTCAACCACCATTGGCCCAGAAAACGGGGATTTTGTAAAGAATTTTTCTCAAACACCATTGGTTAGAAAATGTGAATTTTTATAGAATTTTTCTGAACCAAAATTGGCCTAGAAAACCTGGATTTGTTAAGGAATTTTTCTCAACCACCATCAACCTAGAAAACGGGGATTTTTTAAAGAATTTTTGTCAGTCACCATTGGCCCAGAAAACGTGGATTTTTTAAAGAATTTTTCTCAGTCACCATTGGCCCAGAAAACCTGGATTTTTTAAAGAATTTTTCTGAACCACAAATGGCCTAGAAAATGTGGATTTTTTAAAGAATTTTTCTCAGTCACCATTAGCCCAGAAAACGTGGAGTTTTTAAAGAATTTTTTTCAACCACCATTATCCCAGAAAAGGTGGATTTTTTAAAGAATTTTTCTCAACCACCTTTGGCTCCGAAAACGTGAATTTTTTAAAGAATTTTTTTTTCAACCACCATTAGCCCAGAAAAGGTGGATTTTTTAAAGAATTTTTCTCAACCACCATTGGCTCCGAAAACGTGGATTTTTTAAAGAATTTTTTTCAACCACCATTAGCCCAGAAAACGTGGATTTTTAAAGAATTTTTTTTCAACCACCATTAGCCCAGAAAACGTGGATTTTTTAAAGAATTTTTTTCAACCACCATTAGCCCAGAAAAGGGGGATTTTTTTCAACCACCATTAGCCCAGAAAACGTGGATTTTTTAAAGAATTTTTTTCAACCACCATTAGCCCAGAAAACGTGGATTTTTTAAAGAATTTTTTTTTTCAACCACCATTAGCCCAGAAAACGTGGATTTTTTAAAGAATTTTTTTTTTTCAACCACCATTAGCCCAGAAAAGGTGGATTTTTTAAAGAATTTTTCTCAACCACCTTTGGCTCCGTAAACGTGAATTTTTTAAAGAATTTTTTTCAACCATCATTAGCCCAGAAATGGTGGATTTTTAAAGAATTTTTCTCAACCACCATTGGCTCCGAAAACTTGGATTTTTTAAAGATTTTTTTCAACCACCATTAGCCCAGAAAACGTGGATTTTTTAAAGATTTTTTTTCAACCACCATTAGCCCAGAAAACGTGGATTTTTTAAAGAATTTTTTTCAACCACCATTAGCCCAGAAAACGTGGATTTTTTAAAGATTTTTTTTCAACCACCATTAGCCCAGAAAACGTGGATTTTTTAAAGAATTTTTTTCAACACCATTAGCCCAGAAAACGTGGATTTTTTAAAGAATTTTTTTCAACCACCCTTGGCCCAGAAAATGTGAATTTTTTAAAGAATTTTTTTCGACCACCATTGAAAACGTTGATTTTTTAAAGAATTTTTCTCAACCACCATTGGCCCAGAAAACGTGGATTTTTTAAAGAAGTTTTCTCAACCACCATTGAGAACGTGGATTTTTTAAAGAAGTTTTCTCAACCACCATTGAAAAAGTGGATTTTTTAAAGAAGTTTTCTCAACCACCATTGGCCCAGAAAACGTGGATTTTTTAAAGAAGTTTTCTCAACCACCATTGAAAACGTGGATTTTTTAAAGAATTTTTCTCAACCACCATTGAAAACCTGGATTTTTTAAAGAATTTTTCTCAACCACCATTGAGAACGTGGATTTTTTAAAGAATTTTTCTCAACCACCATGGGCCCAGAAAACGTGGTTTTTTTAAAAAAATTTTCTCAACCACCATTGGCCCAGAAAACGTGGATTTTTTATAGTGTTTTTCTCAACCACCATTGACCCAGAAAACGTGGATTTTTTAAAGATTTTTTCTCAGCAAACATTGGCCTAGAAAACGTGGATGTTTTAAAGAATTTTTCCCAACCACCATTGGCCTAGAAAACATGGATTTTTTAAAGAATTTTTCCCAACCACCATTGGCCTAGAAAACGTGAATTCTTTAAAAGATTTTTTGAGGATTTTTTCTCAACAACAATTGTTGTAGAAAACGTGGATTTTTTGAATAATTTTGCTCAACCACCTTTGGTCTAGAAAAGGTGGATTTTTTTAAATAATTTTTTTCAACCATCTTTGGTCTAGAATAGGTGGATTTTTTAAAGAATTTTTCAACACAACCAGTTTAAGGTAATTCACTGATTGTGTTGAAATTTGAAAGGCGGTTATTCGTTGTGCATGACTATAGTACAATATTTTTTCTTTTGCTACGTGGAAGGCAATACTTCCTGAGATATGTTCCAATATTTAGAGCAACTCCTACATGCACCTCTCGCACTAAAGTTTTTTGTAGTCTTTTTAAATTTAGTCTCCATACTTCTGTCGACAATTGCCCAACTGTTACAAAAACCACGCTCATGTGATATTCTTGCAATATAAGATGAATTTCGACCTTTCGAACCACTGTTCCATATTATTAATACTTGTTCTTCATTTTTCTCCATTTCATGCTGTTTTTTCATTCTCTGTGACTCAGAACGATGATGATTACTGTTGCCTAATAAGTTTAGATGACTTTGGGTTTGTTCGATTTGTTTGTATGTCTGTCCGTCCGTCTGTCTGCCATACTTTAAGTCTTTTGCCAATTGTCAGTCAGTCGGTTGTTACTGTTGTTGATGTTGTCGAGCATTGCTGTGTAACAGCTTTTGATTAAAGCCTCTTCGCGAAGAAGCAGAGTAAATATTTATAATAAGCTGTCCAGTCGATGGTGTTATGAAACAAAGAATTGACGTGTCTGTTACAAACAACAACAGTGAGGAGGCGGTAGCAATGAAATGTGACAAAATTGATGTGGGTTGTAACACAGTCTTGTATTTGTTGTTTGATTAGTTGAATTCCTTTTTATTTGTTTTTTTTTTAAGAAGAGGTGTACTGTTGTTGTTGTTATTTTTTTCATCGATTTCTGTAAAAGGAGTTAAACGAACAAGTCTAGTTTTTAAATGAATCATAAGCTGGTTAATAAAATGGAAGGAACACATTGAAAAATATGGATAGCCAAGTATATAGGAAGTATGAATGTGGGTGTAATACCACTGTAGAATGGTATTTTCAATGAACATATCACTTTACCAGGCTATAAAAATTGTTTACTTAAACCTCTCTTAATTATCTCTATATTTGTGGCGTTTTTAGTTTTCTGAAATAATTTAGAGATTTTTAAATAAACATCAAAACTTGGCGAATATGACGATTTATCGTCATTTTGACGATTTTTGGACCAAAAAAGAAAAAATACGATTTAACGATTTTATGACCTAAAATGGCGATTTTTCACTTAAAACAAAATTACATCAAATAAAACATTAAAACTGCATTTCCATCAATTTTCAAAGATGCTTTCTGACTTTGCAGAGCAAATTGTCAATTTGTATCAGAATAGGCTAAATTTATGACAAAAGTTCTTAAAATAAGTTTAAATCTAATATGTCATTCAAAACGTATAATTCTAATTATATTTGTGTTAAAAACAGCGAGATAAAATCTAGTACTATCTAGTACTATTTTTCTAACTTTGTGGAATAAAAGCGTTCACGTACTCCCAAAAACCACCAAAACTTGGACTTCTCTTTAAACTATAATTGTTCTGAATTACACTCTGCTCTTCTACTTTTTGCTAGAGTATAAACTTGCAGCATGTTTGCTGGCAACTGTTTGGTTGACTTTGACATTTCGGTTTGAGGTTTTGCAATTTGTTGTCATTTTTCAAAATTCATCATATATCATCGGTCTCGTTGCCTTCGTTGTATTACTCCAAACTCTAAAAAGTCGATGTTAAAAGTCAAAAAACATTTTGACGATTTTCAAAATTTAATTGATATTTTTGACGATTTTCGGTTAAAAACTGTCAGCAACGCTGGGTACAAGGCCCAGTCCGAAACATAATGTGCAGGGAAGTGTTACATGCCTGGAAATGTAAGCCAATTAGTCAATAAAATCCAATATATACGAAAATAAAAAAGAAACATCTCAAACACATTACAAATTCTCTGTCTATTCATTCATTAGTCTATTGTAAGTCATATACCAACAAGTAAAAAATAAACAGTCGGTTATGTCGAAACCATAAAAAACAATGGCAGGAGTGGTGAAACTAAATGACTTCCGATTTATTCTGAGATTTTCTGAATACTTGTTAGCAATTTTCCAATTTTTCTAATATTTTCCTAAAAGTTGCACTGGTTTTCTAAAAGTTTTTTTTTAAGAATCTCTGCACATTTGTTCCGGACAATCTTAAAAACCTTCTTTCCGATTTCTAATCGATTTTGTAAGGAATTTTTTGTTTGGTTGTTGTCGAAAAACAAGGTGATTGGTTAACAAATTGGCATATACAATTTTTATTTTTCTAATATAAATGCAACATATAATAATTCAACCTAGCTTCTATCAATCACGAAATGATAACAACAATTTTTTCAGAAAACCTAAAATTTACTTTGTTCTTTTTTAGAATTTCTTTTTAATTAATTTAATTTAGACTGATTTTCTTCACAAAATCTAAATTTTTCACCGAAATTTCCAGAATTTTTTTCCGAATTCGGACCGATATCTCTCAGAAAATCTCAATTTTTCTCCTAATTTTATAAAAATTTACTTCCGAATTCGGATCGAATTTGTCGCGAAACTCTAATATTTTTTTTAGAATTTCCAACTTTTGTACCGAATCGGAAAATTGTTCACAGATTCTGTCCGAATTCGAAACCAAAAAATGTACTGGATACTTTATTTCCAAATTTCCGATATTTCGGTAAAACCCTCAATATACCGAAAATCAAGAGGTACGCTTCTTTGGGGATATAGGAACCTGGGGACCTATACTGATTATCCACTCTCGAATATTTCATAACCCCATGGAAGACTAAATAACAAATTTCAGTCTTTCGGTGGGATGTTGACGTCACAACCTTCAGAATTACGGAAATCGGGAGGTACCCTTCTATGGGGGCTATATCGAAACGTGGACCTATACCGACGAATTTCATTTAGAAAGGCTTTTACCTCCAACAAAGACTAAATACCAAATTTCAGCTAGTTCGGTGGGACAATGAGGCTAAAACCTTCAAAATACCGAAAATCGGGTGGTACCATTCTATTAGGGCTATATGAAGAATTTAATATGGAACGTTTAATACCCCAAATGAAGATCTAATACCAAATTTCAGCCATTTCGGTGGAATATTGAGGCCACAACCTTCAAAATACCGGAAATAGCGAGTTACCGTTCTATGGGGGCTATATGAGGGCATGGACTTATGCCGACAAATTACATATGCAACATTTAATACCCCCAGTGAAGCCCAAATACCAAATTCCAACCATTTCGGTGGATTATTGTGGCCACAACCCTCAAAATACCGAACATCGGGAGCTAAAGTTTTATGGGGACTATATCAAACCGTGGACCCATTTGCAATACCAAACATCCTAGAAGTAATGGAAACTTCTGTACCAAATTACAAAGCTCTATCTTTAAAATTGCGACCTGTATCTTGATTTCAACAGACGGACGGACGGACATGGTTATATCGACTTAGAATTTTACCCTGATCAAGAATATATATACTTTAAGGGTCGCCGCCGAATATTTTGATGTGTTACAAACGGAACGACAAATTTAATTATACCCTCCATATTATGGTGGAGGGTATAATGAAGAGGCGTTAGCCTAAGTACTTTTGGCTTATAACATTTTAAAGAAATAATCCATTTTTTATCATCCTATTGCGAATTCACAAACCATATTCTCTTTTGAGACATGGACGCATAAAGGACAAGGTTAGACGAACAATTTATTAATTAAAATTATTATTTCTCCAACAGCTTAAATATGTTCCAATTTCAACGAAGACATTAATTCACGATTTCTGCGAATATCCAATTAATCTTACTTATTTTCTATGTTTTTTGATTTCTATGGAATCCTATTTTCGAATATCTGAGCTAAAATAACTTCCTTTGTCTTCCAGTTTCAGTTATCTTCATTCGGTTGAGTCACATTTATTTTCGGAAATAAACTTGATTCCCATTATAATTAATTCAAATAATTCAACACAAAGCGAATGAAGAACACTAAAAATACCAACAATCAACATACATATAAAATGCCAAATTAATAAAAGAACAAAAAGAACAACTACAACATTTGGTAACAGAAAATTTGTTTAACTAATTATGATGCACCACCACAATACAAACCAAGCCTGTTTAAAAAGTCTGAAGAGAGTTGAAAACAGTTAAAACTATATAACAACCGCAAAAGCAGCAGCAACAACAAGCAATAAGAACAAAAGTAAAACAACAGTACATTATTATGTTGTTTTTGTTATAATAAAACGGCAACAATACTAACAACAAAAACATGAAGAAAAACAAGTACAACAACAGCAAGAGCAAGTAATAAGCAAAAAATAGCATTGAACATTTGCATAATACTTTATAAACAGTTAAATGCTCTTCATGCATGTCTGACTAACATAGCAGAATTAGCAGCAGCCTCGTCGCACAATCAAGCATTTTGTGTGCCTTCCTTTCCTGTAGCCCCCTCTCTGTCGGCCTTTTCATTTTGAATGTAATCGAAATGGTTTTTGTTAAAATATCTAAATGGTGTGTAAGTGTCTGGCTAACTAACTGACTGACTGACTGAGTAATCATCCTTGTGAATATGGGCTCTGGTGTGTGCGAGGGTCTGTCGGTCTGGTTTATTTTGTTTTTAGCGTGTATTAGCAACTAACATTTTTAGCTGTCAGTAGAGTATTCTATACTGTTTTTAAAACAATTATTATTTAAACAAAATAAATAGAATGCATAGTTGCGAACAGCCTTAATAACAAAATTACAAAGAACTTTAGCCGAAACACCAATTAGTGCTACAAATTAACTGCAAAAAATAATTGTTTTAATTTTATATTAGTTTGGAAAATTTGTTGAAAGAGCTGATTCTGATTTTTAAATAGTTTCAAAAAATGTTCTAAACTACCAATCATTAAAAGTTAGGCGTTTGTTGGGTAAAAATCAGAAAGAGTGGATACAACAAGTAAATAAGTACCAATTGGTTTTGACGACAGTGATATACCCTCAGCCCAGTGGCATAATGAAAGAAGTAAGCTCAAAATAGATTTTGTTTCAAAAATATTACTGTTGTAATGAGTACTACGAGAACTAACCGAAAAAGTTATTTAAAAATAAAAATTCAGCCCGGCTGGGATTCGTACCTAGGTCGCCGCAATCAAACGGAGAATGTTATTGGCGTCTTAGCGTTCTGAACCACAATCAACTTAAATAAAATCTTTCGATATGAAAGACATCCTACAATCAACGATGGAAAAAAACTATCGATTGTAATATGATGTAATATTGATAAATTGATTTCTAGAAAAGAAAGGGGACAAATGACTTTTCTTTGGAAATAAAATAGCTTCAATTTAAAATTCTCAAATGCAAATTTGCAATTTTGTAAGCTTAAATAGCGGCTCCAAATGACGAGTATTATCTAGCAACAACAACATCTAATATGCCTGATGGTGTTAACCTAACCAGTTAACGAAACAATCGTCGCTTAGGGGTTGATGTGTATGTAGGACTTCGCTAGATATCAATTTTTCAATGTAATCTCCTTAGGTCATATAGCTCGATTAATTAATTAAAATCTCACAAATAATGACCTTCGCCCTAAAAAGGCAAAACCTAAAAATAAGCAAGTTTAAAATTTATTCTATCGTAATTTTCAAAGAGATCCCAGTCTTGTCCATAAATTGTACACTTGTAAAAAATTTTTAAAAATTTGTATGATAGGGTTCTGATGGAGGGCACAGTGGATCAACTTGTATGGGGAAAGTGGTCAAAAATATTTCCAGTGCAAATATCAAGCTAATGCGCTGGTTACCGCTTTGTGCTGCTGCTGACCATATTCTTTTTGTAGATATTTTTGAACGATCCTCGAACAATCATTAAACTGCACTTACGAAAAAATATTGAACTTTTCGAGGGAATATATTCGGGTACATATTTTTCAATATACCCCCGCAAACGTTTTAAGGACCATGATTTGCGACTCTGCTCCTGGAATATCCGCACCCTTCACTGAGTAGGTGCAGTTTGCGCACTGGCTGATGTACCAACGATAGCTTGAAAACGAATGGATCGATCTTCATATATTTTGGTGAGCTTATTAAATACCTTAAATCTTGTCTCTAAACGAGACCGATTTTTTTTAATTTTTTTGCTCGATTTTTGTACACAATGCCGTAATTTTTTTCGTTAAACTCGAAATTTTGACTTTGACAGTTCACATTTCTTTTTTAAATAGATTTTTAAAATTCTGTTTCGTTTAAGACAAGATTATTATGCTCTTAAAATGACCACAAGAATATATGAAGATAGGCCCATTCGTTTTCGAGCTATGCATTATTTTTTAACAACAAAATTCCAAAGGTAGTTTGAGTTATGGTCATTCAGATGCGGTTTCTGAAACTACAATGTTCATAGATGAGAAAAATCAAAAAAAAAAAAAATTAATAATAATAATAATAATAATAATAATAAAAAAACGCCGGAGGGATTGTCAAATAAATCGCAGTCAAAGGTTTTCACGATTTTGCTTGGAAACCGCAAGCCCTAGAAAAATGGGATCAAAGAAAATGTTGTAGCCGTGAAAATTCTCTACAAGATTTACATAAATGGTATTTTCGTAGGTTTTACCATTTTTGAGATATAGAAGTTCAAATTGGGACAATGTACTGACTGTATGGACTCCTACAAAAAATTGTCATGCAGGGTGCACCTTAAACAACTTTGAATGAAACCCGCTTACACCTGCGAAGTTTTCGCGGATTCTGAAAGATGAGATAAATCCAAAAACAAGAAAAAATCGATGGAGGGATTTTTAAATAAATCGGTCAAAGTTCACATTTTTAGGTTTATTTTAAGTTTTCGCGATTTTGCTTGGCAACCGCAAGTTCTATCGAAATGGGGTTAAAATTTTGTAGCTGTGAAAATTCTTTAGAGGATTGACCGTTATGATTTGTTCCTAGGTTTTATCATTTTTGAGATATATAGATGTTCAGGTCACGTTTTTAGGGTTTTATACCCTCAGCATTTTTGCTAACGAGGGTATATGCACTTTCATACGGGCAAAATGTGCCTCAACGAAATAATGGTTTTGGACCCCAAGTATGTTTGGACGAAATCCGTTTCAGACAATTTGGAGTTAATTTAGCTATGTCCGTCCGTCTGTCTGTCTGACTGGCTGGAGCGCACGATAACTCTCGAATGGATCAACTGATTCGGTCCAAAATTTTACTTTCGTAATATTTTGACCAAACTTAGTTTCAGTTCGAATATGGGCTATATCGGTCCACTCCTTCCGGTACCTCCCCCACAAAAGTTCGAAAATGTTCGGAAAATTTGTGCGCACGATAACTCTTGAAGGAAGTAACCGATTTGATCCATACTTTGCACATCGTAAAATTTCTACCAGGCTTAGATGAGGTTCCAATATGGACTCAATCGGTCTACTCCTTCGGGTATCTCCCACACAAAATTTCGGATAAGTTCAGATTAGGACCTGCTCTCGAATCGATTTGATTTTTGCTGCAGCAACATGTATTCACTGCACCCCATACGGCCGTACAAGTTTCATCAGGGGCAAGTCCATACTTCCTGAGAAAATAGCCTGAAAGATGCAAAAAGCCCCTATGACACCGTGTGTAGTGGTTGGAGCGCAATATAACTCTCGAACGGATCTGCCGATTCGTTCCAAAATTTGGCCTTCGTAATATTTTGTGCAAATTTAGTTTACGAATCACTTTAGTTTCTGCTGAAGCAACTTGCATTTGCTGCCCCAGTTACGACAGTAAAAGTTTTTAAAAGGGCAAGTCCATACTTCTTGAGAAAACAGCCCGAAAGTTTTAAAAACCCCCTATGCCAACATTTGTAGTGGCTGGAGAGCTCGAACCGAATACTGCGTTCGTCCACACTTAGGATATTGTAATATTTCTTCGAATATTAGATGAAATTCGAAGGTGGCGCTTATAGGTCCACTCCTTCCGGTACCTCCCCCACAAAAGTTCGAAAATATTCGCTAAAATGGTACGCGCGATTTCTCATAGACGTAGCAACCAATTTGGTCCACACTTTGGATCTCTGTCCAATCCTTGTGGTACCACCCACACAAATGTTCATCATTTTTGTGTGGTTAAGGGTCTATTCGAGGATCCTTTGGACAGTTTTACCGAAGGTTTTCCTAGTGGCCCTGTTTACAGTGATATTATATTTTTTCGTAGGCTAGTGTGATAAAAAAGCTCTATCTATCGATGTCCCCGCAAATTTTTCAGCTTTAGTCCTATCCATACTTTTGTCGGTGCATACGCCCAACATTTTGAAAACACCCCTAAATACATAAGTTTTCTTTGGAAAAAAAGTATTTCAATCCACACAGGCTGAGGGTATATCTCTGTCAGCAAAGCCGACTGATACTTTTTTACTTGTTTTGTTAGGTTTTCACGATTTGCTTGAAAAAGGAAAGTCTTATCGAAATGGGACTAGAGAAATTTTATAGCTTTGAAAATTCTCTATAAGATTGGTTTTCGTAATTTTTTTCTAGGTAGTACCATTTTTGAGATATATAAGTTTAAGTTGGGAAATTGCAGTCATGACCTTGTTTTGAAAGGAGACGATACAGTCAGTGCATTGTCCCAATTCGAACTTCTGTATCTCAAATCTAGTAAAACCAACGAAAATAACATTAAAGTCAATCATAGTAGAGAATTTTCACTGCTGCAACATTTGCTCTAGTCCCATTTCGATAGGGCTTGCGCTTTCTAAACAAAATCGTGAAAACCTTAAAAAGCTCTAAAAATGTGAACTTTGACCGCGATTCATTTGAAACAGAACAGATAGAACAAACATACCCCGACCAACTGACCCACATGTTGTAAGGCGACACTCTTTGTCCCCATTAAAAATTGTAATCAATTTTGTATGGAGGTCAGGTTCCCACTAGAATAAAAAGATTAATTTTTATGGTGATCGTGATATACAAGGGCTGAACGATAATTAATAATTATCTGGCCTAACAATGAAAAACGCGAATATTTACCATCAAATAAGATTTTATTGTTTTCTTAAGTAATCTCCAGCATTAATTATACACGTTTACGTGCGCTCAAACCTATTGGCGAAGCACTTTTTCCATTCCGATTGAGGCACCTCCAAAACATGGTTTTTGAACGCTTTTACAGCATTTTCAGGCAACAAAAATCGTTGACCACGCCTTTTTTGTTCTTGATTTTATGCTCAATTTCTTTGAACCACTTCACAGGAGCCTTTTTCTGAGCGATTGTCCAATTTTGCTGGATCTAAGAGAAAAATCAATTTTTGCGGCCAGGTGTAATATCGAATGTTAGTTGGTGGAAGAAATGCCCAAGGATGCCTCTATCTCACGGTATTTAACCTGGCGATCTCACATTATCCGTTCATGTACGGCATATTTTTTTCTGGTACAAGGATCGATTTTGGGTGATCTTCACGACCTTCGGTTTTTGGCAAGTGCGGACCACGGTTGAATTCATTAATCCATAGTCCTATAGGATTGTCCTTTATCGACATACAAAGATTTAATTTGATTGATACACTCTTGCGGTGATTATCCACGTCGAAAGTTGTGAAAAATTCTGTCCTGAGTATGTCATGGCCTAGGCCAGGTAGTTTTCGTGCAGCCCTCGTATATAGGTATACTAGCAAAGTGCCCGCTACTTCGTATGCGTTAAATATACAAAACAAATAAACAATATATAATATAGAATGGTGGAAACATTTTGTGTACTAATACGTACCACTTTTGTTCGATTTTCGTCACGCCTACACATCAAGAGCAATCCACATTTTTTGAAATAGTTTAATTGAGGTTCTCAGCGCAAATACGGCCTAACCCAACAACCGCCATCCTCATTTCCAGCACTATCTGTTCCCCCAGAACCAATTATAGAACTATTTAGTAGTTTACATGTAAATAGATAAATACAAACCTCCTCCTATTATTTCAAAATTCCCTTTACACAATAACAAATTGTACCAAATCCTTATTTACAACTTTTCGTATATTTATGGCACATATTTCTTAAATCGGACGTTATAAGCAAATGGTAACAGTAATCTTAATTCCAAATCTCATGAATCCAGATCTATCCGTTCATACAATACAAAATTGTACCATACATGGAACCATTTCGTACCCCTAAGTGTACCTAATTCCACATATTAGGATTCGAGCGCTATAATTTCACCCAAATCCTAATTGTACAAAATGTAGTACTTTTTGTAAGCATAAGTACGCATTTCCAAAACTACGTACGCATTTCCAAAACTAAGTACGCATTTCCAAAACTAACCCCAACAGTAATATTAACTCCAAAATTCAAGATTCTAGCTCTAATCGTTCGCTCAAATCCAAGTTGTACCAAATATAGTACCGTTTAGTACTTTTCGTACATATAAGTACGAATTACCAAAACTTTCTCAATCCTACACCCCAACAGTAATCTTAATTCCAAACTTCAAGATTCCAGCTCTAGCCGTTCGCTCAAATCCAAATTGAACCAAATTTAGTACTTTTCGTACTCATAAGTACGAATTTCCAAAACTACTTCCATATCTCAATCCTACACTCCAACAGTAATATTAATTCCAAATTTCTTGATTCTAGCTCTACCCGTTCGCTCAAATCCAAGTTGTACCAAATTTAGTACCGTTTAATAGTTTTCGTACATATAAGTACGAATTTCCAAAACTTCTTCAATCCTACACCCCAACAGTAATCTTAATTCAAAACTTCAAGATTCCAGCTCTAGCCTTTCGCTCAAATCCAAATTGTACCAAATTTAGTACTTTTCGTACTCATAAGTACGAATTTCAAAAACTACTTCCATATCTCAATCCTACACTCCAACAGTAATCTTAATTCCAAATTTCTTGATTCCAACTCTATCCGTTCGCTCAAATCCAAATTGTACCAAATTTAGTACTATTTAGTACTTTTCCTACCCATAACTAAAAATTTCCAAAATTTTATCAATCCTACAATTCAACAGGTATTTTAATTCCAAACTTGAGGATGACAGCTACATCCGATCACCAAAATCCAAATTGTACCAAATTTAGTACCATTTAGTACTTTTCGTACCCATAAGTACAAATTTTCAAAACTACCTCAGTGCTATGTTCAAACAATAAGCTTAATTCCGAATTTCAGGATTCCAAATGTATCAGATCACCCAAATCCAAATTGTACCAAATTTGGTACCATTTAGTACTTTTCGTTGCCATAAGCACGAATTTCCAAAAGTATCCCAATCCCACACTCCAATAGTAATCTTAATTCCAAATTTCACTATTCCAGCTCTATCCGATCACTTAAATTCATATTGTACCAAATTTGGTACCATTTAGTGCTTTTCGTACCCAAAAGTACGAATTTCCAAAATACCTCTATCCTACACCCCGACTGTAATCCTAATTCCAAATTTCAGGATTCCAGCTCCATCCGTTCCCCCAAATCCAAATTGTACCTTATTTGGTACTATTTAGTACCTTTCGTACCCATATGTACGAATTTCGAAAACTACCTCCATATCTCAAACCTACGCTCCAACAGTAATAGTAATTCCAAATTTCAGAATTCCAACTTTATCGGTTCGCCCAAATTCAAATTGTACCAAATTTAGTACCATTTATACACATTTTCAAAACCACCTCCTTATATCAACTCATCTTCTAAACCTTGATTTTCATTCCAAATTTCAAGATTTTAGATCTATCCGTTCACGTAATACCAAATAGTACTAAATTTAGTAACTTTTAGTACTTTTCGTACACTTATAGTTCGAATTTCCAAAAACCATTTGGTACACCTTTCTAACTCTCCATCAGTGAACCACATTCCAAATTTCAGAATTCTAGCTCTACGCGTTTGCCTAATACAAAGGGTACCATATTTAGTACCTTTTAGTACTTTTAGTACAGTTCTAGTTCGAATTTCCAAAAATCCAGCCTTATCCGACACCTTCGGACCAAGAGTGACCCTCACCCAAAATTTCAAGATTCTAGCTTTAGCCGTTTAGTCTGGGCGTTGATTATCAGTCATTCAGTCAGTCAGTGAGTCAGTGAATCAGTGAGTCAGTGAGTCATCATTACTGAACTCTTTTATAAGTATAGATAGGCCGATTTTGTAGCTGCTCTGTGGGTCGCAATGATAGTCTAATCGGCGCGAAATTTTATGTTGGCATTGGGTTTTCGACAAAGAAGAAGCTTGCAATTTAACATGATGATCAGATAATATTGGTAAAGTTTTTAACACAAGACTTTATCTCTTTTTTTTTTGTTTTGTTTATTGTTGAAGATTCAATCTCATTTTCGATTGTTTGAGTGGAGTATTCTCATTCATATGAGAATACTAGACACTTAAAGAGTTCGGTTTTTCGCTAAAAAGGCATCATTTCAAAAACTGAGAAGCCAATTGATAATTCCCTTCGCCGGGATGAAATCATGATATTGGTAGCGATCAGTAAAATTTTGCAACACTGTCGGTTCGTTTTGAAAAACATTACTCTCTGTAATAGAGGGTAATAAATGAAGTTGAGCCAATGGGGGAATACTCCACTCAAACAATCGAAAACAAGACTTTATCTTTATCTATTTATGCTTATTATGCTGTTGTACGTGGTCACATAACACAGTTACAGCATATTATATACAGGGATCCCATAGTTTAAATTGTGTATGGTGTAACCATAATAACGCTGGAGGACGTGATTTTCGGTATTTTTACGACTTTATTTTAGCTAAATTTTTTGACGGCACTACCTGTAATTTGACTCTTCAGATTCCTAGTGGCCACAAAACTTCTCTACCAAAATTTTTCGATATAGGTCCATGTTTTGGTATAGCCCCCATATAACGGTACGTCCCAATTTTCGGTATTTTGAGGATGTTAGCTATAATTTTCAACGACTGTGTTTAGCTTCATTTGTTGATCGGACTATCTGTAGTTTGTCACTTGAAGTTCCCAGTGGTCACAAAACTTCTACGCCAAAAATTGTCAACATAGGTCTACACTTTGATCTAGGCCCATATAAACGTGCCGCCGATTGAAGGCATTTTTTCTAAAACCTATTGTCAATAGAATATTCGGATCATAACGAATATTAGAGAAGATCCTTGAAAAACAAATCGACAAATACCATGTGCAAGACTATAAAGTTAGGTATTCCTGCAAAATGAATAAGAATTCAAAAAAACAACATTACGATAAGTCGTTCAAAGCGAGCCGTAAAGGCCACCTTTGAAAAAATTTAAAAATGAGTCTATCAATATGTCGTCGGTGTCATGTTCCATTTTTTAATGTGTTTCTACATTTGTAAGTTATTAAAATATTAATTAGATACGCTTTCGAGTCGAAAAGTGTATATCTCGCAAACTAGAGCAGATAAAGAAGAACCGTAAGAAAGATCATACGCGAAAACCCTAGAAACACCCATATCTCAAAAAGTCAAAAATGGCGTTTGGAGCGTATGGACCATGTTGAAGATGATATTAAAAAATATGAAATCAAAAATTGGAGAAGTAAAGTAGAAGAACGGTGCATTTGGAAATGTATTTGTAGTTCGGCCTATTGAACAAAACGTTCTGTTTAGAATAAGAGCCATCAAAGTAAGTACCATTTAATATTTGCACAACATTCAGCATGATTTCGTATCGGTATTGTCTATAACATTTTAATCGCATTAACATCAAAATCCTGATTTGATTCAAAATCATTATCTACAATGCCGACAAATACATAAGTCGTTGATCATCTGCATGTAGAATAGAGTACACAGTCAATAAACAACGTAAACACAACTTCATTTTTTTAACTGAGTAGTAGCAATACTACAAAGCTTTAAAAAACAAGGTTGCGTTACGTTGCTTTGGCGAATGACATCATAATTCATTGAATCGAGCACATCGAACAGCAAAATAGCAAAGCAGATCGGCAATCGGAAACACGACAATACGAACAAAAAACACAATAACCAGAAATACGACAAAACAGAAAAAAAACTTGTAAAAAATGAGAGCAAAACTTGTCAGCTAAGCGCTAAATGGTGATAAATTATTTAGATGCTGTGCAAAACAAGATTGACATAGATTTCGAAGAGATATTTTTGAAGCGAAACAAAAAACTACAGAAGAAAAAATAAAATAAACACTTACCTTTTGCTTCTGATAATCCATTGAGAAGTGTTAATCCAATTATGGAAAGACTTAGGAGAATTTTCCCAAAATTTTTATTACTCATATTTGAACTAAATTGCGTAAAAAAACAATAGAAAAAATAGACAAAAATTAAAAACAACACACTGTGAATTAAACACCAAATACAAAAAACACACAGAGAAAATAATTAACACAAAATCTGTGATTTGTTTCACTCTCTCATTCGATGGTTTTACATTTTGTGGCTTTTTGGCCAAAATAAATAATTGGTGTTTGGCATATCCCCTTTGTTAAGTTGATTCTTTATGGTATTTGTATTTTTGAATTCGTTATGGCCACGAATTTAACGGAAGCCAGAAAAAACAAAATTCATATTTTATTTCCTGTATAATTTTTGGTTTTGTTGTTGCTTTTTTAAAATTAATTAAAAACTTCTTCTTCAAAATTTTTTGTAATAATTCTTCACTTTACACACATTTATTTGAATTTCTTTTGTTTCTTTGTCGATCTTTTGCTTATTTTGTTACCTCTTTTGTTTGACGTATATTTATTTATTTTTTACGTTTTCGTAATTTTTTTTTTTTAACTTGTTTTTGTTGTTGCTACCCGTTTGTTTCCCGTTGAGATGTTACGTCTACCGTTCGTTTGTTGTTGTCTTTTTGATTTGTGTGTTCTGTTCGAGCGCACCTCCCTAACAAAAGAACACAACACGTCTTTATCCTCAAGCAGTTACACGCCAACTGAATTTTAAAAATTGGCCAGAAAATGTGGCAACAGTTTGATGGATTTGTTGATCACCGTCATGGTGACTATCTCTCTTTTGTTAGTCACAATTAAGCCGGTTTTATTTGTTTTTGGAGAGAGACTCAAACTCAAATGTCTCGCTTTAAACTTGTTTTAATTGCACAGCTGATGTTTGCTGTTTTAGTTTTAAGTGAGTGTTGTCGTGGGTATGGCTTTTCGACTGTGGTGAATTTGGTTGAATTGGCCTAAACGGCAAAGAGAAAACGGGAATACTAAAGAGTTTGCAATTTCTTGTTTAAAATGTAAGAGAAAGACAGTGCTGCTATGATGGATGAATCTGAAGAAAAACGCTAAAAAATACCTTTTATATATTAACACACTTGTGTCTTAAGTCTTTTGTTTTATTGAATGTGTTATTGCTAATTCTAGATAATAGCATTAAATTTGTTATAGTGCTTTACAAGATATCAAAGTACTTACTAGTTAGGCATGTTCCATAAGATGTGTATAGAACAGATGTTCAAATGTGCGACCGTTTAATCTGCTTATCAATCTTGAAATACCATATTTAAGTATTTCTAACTGATGTTCGATCTATAATCTTCCAACGAAGGCTTAATAGAAAATTTCTGTTTCTGGCTGGCTGGTGCGCACGATAACCGATTCAAACAAAATTTTTCACTACGTAATATTTTGCCCAAACTTAGTTTTAGTTTGAAGATGGACTATATCGGTCCACTCCTTCGGGTAGCTCCCCCACAAAAGTTCAAAATTTTCGATAAAATGGTGTGTCTCGAAGGGAGCAATCGTCCAAACTTGCACATCATATTATTTCTTCCAGATATAAATCAAGTTCGAATATCGACTACATCAGTTCACTCCTTCGGGTACCTCCCACTCAAAATTCCGAAAAAGTGCGGCTTAAGATCTCCTCTCTAATAGTTTTGATTTTTGTTGTAACAACTTATATTCGCTGCCCGTATTACGACGGTACAAATCCCTACTTCCTGAGAAAATGCCCGAAAGCTGTAAAAACCCGCTATGGCACCATATGTAGTGGATGGAGCGGTCCAAAATTTGCCAGTCATAATATTTTGCCCAAACTTAAATCAAGTTCTAAGATTGGCCATATCGGTCCACTCCTTTGGGTACTTCCCCCACAAAAGTTCAAAATTTTTCGCTAAAATGCTGCGCACGATAACTCTCGAAGGTATTAACCGATTTGATCTATACGTTGAACATCGTGATATTTCTACGAGACATAAATCAGTTATAATATGGACTATATATGTCAACTCCTTCGGGTACGTCCCACACAAAATTTCGGAAAAGTGCAGTTTAGGGGCTACTCTCAAATCGTTTTGATATTTCTTCAAATATTAGAAAAAAATTCGAAATACCTGGAGGGATTTTTAGATAAATCGCGATCAAAGGTCACATTTGTTTGGTTTTAGGATTTTGTTTGTTTATACCCGTTTATATATAACCGGATTTAACAAACCGACTGGGTTTTAAATGTCAATTCCATTGCTTATATTTCAAACAAATCCTTATAAAGAAGGTTAACCCTGCAAAAAGCTCTAATATAAACAGCATATTATCAGGCTAAAGAAAAAGTTGTAGCAGTGAGAATTCTCTACAACATTTTTCTTAGTCCCATTTCGATAGGACTTGTGGTTTCCATACAAAGTCCTGAAAACCTAAAAAACCCTAAAAATGTGATCTTTGGCCGCGATTTATTAAAAAATCCATCCGGCGATTTTTTATTTTGATTTGTCTCATCTATGATCTTTCTTGTTTCAGAATCCTCCAAAGCTCCTTTCATTTAAAGTTAGTTCAGGCGCACGGGTAACTATAACAATCTCAAGGAGTGATCAAAATTAGTCCAACCTTTGCACATCGTAAATAATCTCAAACTCAAATCAAGTTCGAAGATGGACCATATTAATCCACGTTTTGGAATAGCCCCTAAATAACGGTACCGCCCGATTTCAGGTATTTTGACGTTTTTAGCAACATTTTCAAACTTAAACAAGTAAGCCAAGGCTATAGTCGGACGGAGCCGACCATGTGATACCCTACAACTGTACCACTGGGAATTAGCTTTTCAAAAATCAAAATTTATTTATGGAACAAATAATCTTATTGTAAGAAATAACTTTGTGGATTCTGGTACCGTATCACACCAAGCTTAAATAATAATATAATAATTGTTTCACAAACATCTCAGAAGGGACAAGGGAGACTTCTCTCATATCACTGTCTGAGTGTACACCGATTCATTATGGTTTTATATGTCTGAAATACTCAGAAAATGTCGCAAATCTTACTGAAAGATATTTTGCTACAGTTGAAAATTTGATTTTGCCTGGCTGGGGAATCGTTTTGCAAAAAGGTAGCAAAGCGAGGCATGCCGCAATGTATGCATAAAAATGAAATTAGACAATTAAAACGTTAGGGCACCATAGGAAAATGTGGTTCTCTACACAAAACTCATTATTTATTAAGCAGTAGGCCCGTTATGTAGCAGACACGTTCTGCTTTAATTTGCATCAGGGGGAAGATCAGTAGTTCTATTTCCATATGTAGTCTACTTTGCCGGCATATGCCCTCCAGGAAATAAAATATAGACCAAAAATATTTTTTTTTGTATTTTTCATACAAAAGTAATGGTCCATTTCACCCGGTCAATAATATCAGATCATCATCCAAAATTGTAAGCATCTTCTTCTACCTAAACTTTTAACTCGTGCAAAATTTTGTGACTATTGAGCTATAATTGCGAACTCTAGAGTGTTAATTACTACACTACAAACAAAAAACTGGATATATTAGGTTGTAGCTCTGTTGTCTGATCACGTACATCAACGTAATCGACATCAGTTCAAAGGTCAAGAGATCGTCTTTCAAATATAACTCTTTCAGGAACAAAGATATAAGCTGCATATTAAAAATTTTCACAATTTTCACACAAAAGTTGTGGTCCATTTAACCCTCTAAATATTATCTGATCGCCATTTCATATTGCAAGCTTCTTCTTTGTCATATACTCTTACCTTATTTAAAAATTCGAGGCGATCGGACTATTATTGCGACCTACAGAGCAGCTACAAAATCGGATAAAAATTATGTTTTTGGTCCTTTTCACCGGCTAAATATTTCACGATCATCACCAATCAAAATAGCGATCTATTCTGATGTGAAACCGACCTCCATACCAAATTTCGTAACGATCGGTCCATAATTGCGGCCTGGAGTTTGATTACAATTTATAATGGACAGACGGACGGACGGACACACATCTCAAGATCGCTTTATCTCGCCGAGATATGAAGATTGGTATACCACATTGGGGGTCTCCGACGAATATTTCGCGGTGTTACATGAATTTTTACCAAAACAAACGTATAATACCCTTTCCACATAGTGGTGTAGGGTATAAAAATGTTAGGCATACTTCTATGTTTTACAGCCCCTATATAACAATACCCCCAATTTTAGATATTTGGAAATTCTAATCTACATTTTTGGCCTAAATTGGCTGTAATTTGGCATTAAGGTACCGCCCAATCTAATGTATTCGTTGTTTAGCATTTACGATATAAAGTGGTTAAAATACTTCTCCATCACAAACTGAGGACATAGGCTCACGTTTTGTTATGGCCCCATATAACGGTATCACCGATTTCATGTTTTTTTTTTGAGTTTTTAGCTGACCGAATTAGCTAAAATTTGATATTCCGTGTTCCCAATGGTCAAACCTAATTATTCCATAGTTCAGAATTGTTTATGGTGGATTGTATAAAAAGTTCGGTTGGGCCGAAATTAATGATTTTTTACTTGTTCTTTCTAAAATATTAAGGGAATTTACTTCCAACACCCCTTTTTGTTGCTTTTTCTTTCATGTAGAAGAGTCGTTGTGAGCCTAATTAGTGTCAATTGACCTGAGTAGCAATTTTCCAAGAACTCAAGTGTCGCAAAAATTAAAATTTTAAAAATCGAAAGAACCGTCGCACACTTGTTCAAAATCGTTTGTTTACTGGTCAAAATTCGGTAACTTTTGAAGGGATAAAGATATTTTCATAATTGTTCGACAGATAACACAATCAGCTTTCCAGTCAAATTCGGTCTAGTAGGTGCAGATGAATTCAAGGTCAAAGATAAACTTTTGAGTTTTTTAACACTTTTCATCAAAATATGAGTGTTTTTGTGTTTTTTACACATTCCTATATATTAAAAAATTCAAAAATTCAAATTCCAATTAATATGCCATATAACTACAACAAAATAAATAAAAATTGAAAAAAATTAAAATATAATTTGAAAAAAAATTACAATTTGTTCAAAAAATAAAAAAATACTCCATGGTTTTTCATAAAACTCACATAAAAACTCATATACTTAAAAATTTCGATTTATGTTAAACTAAGGTAATTAAGATGGGAAACGGTATGGAAATACCGGAGTGAAAAGGATCAAAGTCGGGCAGGTCTGACTATATGATACCCTACACCACTGTGAATATGTAAAATATATATGAGAGATATATAAAAATCTTAACGGATTTCACTTTTTACAAATTTCATCAAAATTGGTGTTTGGTGCAGCAAATACGTGAAATCGCCCGAAAATATGTATGGGAGCTATATCTATATCCGATTTAGCACATTTATTTGTACACCGAATTCAGTCATACATTCCAAATTTCATCGAAATCGGTCGTATATATCGTGTTTGGTGCAACAAATACTGAAATCGGCCGAAAATATATATGGGAGCTATATCCAAATCTGAACCGATTTCGATATAACATCACACATTTAATTACACGTTCCAAATTTCATCAAAATCGGACGTACATATATAGCGTGTTTGGTGCAGCAAATACGTATAATAGTCCGAAAATATATATGGGAGCTATATCCAAATCTGAACCGATTTTCACCAAAAGCAATAGCTTTCTTCCTATGGTTAAAAAAATGAAATTCCCAGTTTTCCCAGTTTGCGAACGGACGGACAGACAGACGGACGTTTCCCTTTGTATGTTACATACAAATGCACAAAGACATAATACCCCTTACCTCAGTGTGGTGTAGGGTATACATAAATACACATTTTACATTACACCTTGTTCCATGTTGTTCCCTAGAAGTTATATTCCACTAAAGTTGAAATTTCACTAAAATTTAGTACCTGAGGAAAAATAAAATAACTCACTACACGTAACGGTAATTTGTTGAAAAGTTTCCAGCCTACCTAAAAAAAACAATGAATACATTATATGTTATAGTTTTAGAGAAAAGTTACTTCTTTTCCTAGAAATTTGCAAAAATTACCCATTTTCCAAAATTGGGAAAAATGTGTCGTCTTTAGGAGCACGACCACACCATCCAATATTTTGACCTAATTATACCCTACACTATGTGGAAAGGGTATTATAAGTTTGTTTTGGAAAAAATTCATGTAACACCGCGAAATATTAGTCGGAGACCCCCAATGTGGTATACCAATCTTCATATCTTTTGAGATGTGTGTCCGTCCGTCCGTCTGTCCATTATAAATTGTAATCAAACTCCTGGCCGCAATTATGGACCGCTCGTCATGAAATTTTGCATGGAAGTCGGGTTCAGACCAGAATAGACACCTATTCTTATTGGTGATGATCGTCAAATATTTAGCGGTGAAATGGACCAAAAACATAATTTTTATCAGATTTTGTAGCTGCTCTGTTGGTTGCAATAATAGCCTGATCGCCTCGAACAAGGTAACAGTATATGACAAAGAAGATGCTTGCAATTTGAGATGGTGATCGGGTGATGTATAGAGGGTTAAATGGACCACAAGTTTTGTGTGAAAATTGTGAAAATTTTTATTATACCGGTTATATCTTTATTCCTGTAAGACACATTCCGCCCACGTAAATAATATTTGGAAGGCCAAATCTTGCCCTTTCCATTGATTCCCATTATGTTGATTTTCGCGGTCAGATAACAGAGTTACATCCTAATATATCCAGTTTTGTGCTTGTAGTGTAATCATAAGCACACTAGAGGTCGCAATTATAGCTCAATTGTCACGAAATTTTACATGAGGTTAGGGTGTAGGTCGAAGAAGATGCCCAAAATTTTGGATGATGATCTGATATTATTTAGCCGGTGAAATGGACCATTACTTTGGTATGAATAATAAAAACATTTTATTTTTGGTCCTTATTTGAATTCCTGGAGGGCATAAACCGACAAAGTCGCTTATATGTGGAAAAATAACAACTGACCTTTCCTCTGATGAAAATTGCAATAATATGCGTGCTTGATAGCGGGCCTAATGCCTAATACATAATGAGTTTTGTGAAGCGAACCACATCTTCCTCGCATGTTACAAATTGCCTCTATCATGACAGAGAAATTCCCAGTTTTTGCAAATTGCGTGGAGCCCTAGCATATTACTTGTCCAATTGTCCAAAACTTAAAGATGTAGCAGAAGAGGCTAAACAACGCCAATTTTCCAATTTAAGAATATTTATTAGAAATGTATAATATATAATTGTTCCACAAAAATCCCAGTAGGTACAAGGGAGCCTTCTTTCATATCAATGAATGCACTCCGATTAATATTAGCTCAATGATATTTAGACACGGAATTTTATGCAACCCCTATGTTTGTCAAATTTTGGGACTGAGCATATCCAATCCATTCCAATCGAAATATATCACATAATCAAATATATGCAAAATGTATAAATTATGCATATGCAAATATTATTTTTTGCATATGCAAAATTTATTTATTTTACATATTTTCGTATGCAATATATGTTTCAATATCTTCTAAAAAAATGTACACATAAATATTTCAATATCTTCTAAAATGGCATAGCAACAGCAAATAAAGAAGATAAATTTTTGGAAGCAGAATTCGCTTGTTTCATTTTTGCTAGTTGTTATTTTTCGCATCATCTTATAAAAAAAGCTTATAAGATCGAACATTGTGTACATTTTTTCTGTTTAAAATTCTCTTCAGACAAGTAAATAAACAGAGAAATCTGTAACCACAGCCACAACCTTCAAAATATTGAAAATGGGGAGCTATCATTCTATGGAAGCTATATGAAGGCCTAAACCTATACCGAAAAATTTCAGGTGGAAGGTTTAATACGCCCATCGAAGACTTAGTACCAAATTTCATCCATTTCGGAGGGATATTGAGGCCACAACCTTCAAAATGCAGAAAATCGGTAGGTACTGTATGAATACCTGTACTTATACCGACAAATTTCAGGTCGAAAGTTTTATAGCCCCAACGAATACTTAATAAATAAAACATATCAGCCATTTTAGAGGGATATTGAGGTCACAACCTTAAAAATACCGAAATCGAGAGGTACCGTTCTATGGGAGCTATATGTAGACGCGGACCTATACCCACAAATTTCGGATGGAAGGTTTTATACCCCAACGAATACTTAATACAGCATGTCAGCCATTTCAGTGGTATATTGAGGCCACAACCTTCAAATATTGGATATCGGAAGTTACTGTTCTACGGGAGCTATATGAAGACGTGGACCTATAGCGATAAATTTCAGGTCGAAATTTTTATACGCTCAACGAAGACTTAATACAAAATTGCAGTCAATTCGGTAGGATATTTAGGCCACAAATCCTTGCATATGGTTTTGCATATGTTCATTTTATGCAAATATGTCAAAATATGCAAACAAATAGGTCCAGACTAATTCGTTTTATTTTGTTATAAAACGAGTTTTTGTCTAATCACATTACCTCTACGACATTCCTAACCATATATGCATTTGCATAGGAATCCGCTGTCTACTGATATGGGACCTACTGTTTATCGCCATGTCCGAACGGCGTGTCCTAAGATACCACTTGTAGAGAAGTTTTCCATGAATGAGATACGCAGGAAATGTCGCCAACATTAGTGAAAGGTATTTTGCCACCGTTGAAAATTTGATACCAGTGCACCACGCTGTCACCGTATTAGAAATGTCATAACAGGGAAATTTTACATATTCTGATTTTTAAAGAATAGACGTCCTATAAATTTAATATGATCAATGCCAAAAAAAATCATAAAGTATTTTCGTTTCTAATATTATGCCATAGAGTGGAGCTATATTTCAACTTCCTCAAATGTCCATGGTAAAATTATTTATTGGTGCCACCGTGGTACAATTGTATGCACACCCGCCTTGCACGCTGAAGGTCGGGCGTTCGATTCCCGGCCAGCAAACATTAAATTTCCAACGATGGCAAAATACCCCTCAGTAATGTTGGCGACATTTTCTGAGTATTTCAGCCATGTAAAACTTATCTACAGATGGTGTCTTAAGACACGCCTTTCGGACTCGGCGATAAACTATAGGCCCCATATCATTGATGTGCTATGAATCGTGGTGAACTCCCTGTCCATTCTGGGATGTTTGTGGAACAATTATTATATTGTTATTTAAACTTGATGTGATAAGGTGGCAGACTCCACAAAGTTATTTCTTACAATAACTTTATTTGTCCAAAAGGAATTTTGATTTGCTGAAAGCTAATTCGCAGGGTAGTGGTGTAGGGTATCGCATGGTCGGCCCTGTCCGACTATAGCCTTTGCTTACTTGTTTTTTGGTTTCCTTAGTTTCAATGTGTTTACAATCACATCCCATATAGAAATTAATAAACGGTGACGACAAACCCCGCTTTTTATAGTTCAATCCGAACAGTGTGTCGTGGCACCCACTTGCAGAAAAATTGTAACGGCTGAAAAATACTTATGTATTTAAGCCAACATGATGCCTAACATGATGCGTCCCGAACCTTAACAGAAATATCTCCATAAAATTGTCTTGGACGCATATTCAAAAGCCGTCGAGGTCATTATCAAAAAGTGCCTTAAGTAATATTTTGACATTAATATCCGCGAAGTTTTGTCATGTTATCAAGTGGCGCCAGAGGTAGTTAAATAACTGTGCTTAAGATATGCACCTCCACCGATTCATCAAGCCATATCAAAACTCTGTACGAAACTCTTCTTTATGTCTTTGTGCATTAGTTTGTAACATGCAAACGAAACGAGATAGACCCATAGTTCCTTTTAGGGATATACATAGAATTACTTTCTGAGTCGATTTACGCATGTCCGTCTGTCTGTCCGTCTGTCCGTCTGCCCGTCTGTCCATGTATTTTTGTAAACAAAGTACAGGTCGCATTTATTGTCCGATTCGCACGGAAATTGGGGAAGATAGTTTTTTTTTTGGCCAAAGGACGAACGCTGTTTATTTTGGTAAAAATCGGTTCAGATCTGCATATAGCCCCCATATATATGTTCGCCCGATTTAAGGAATTTGGTGCACGAAACACACTATGTCCGATTGTCAATGAAATTTCGAATATGCGACGGTACTTAGTCTAGAAATAAGTGTGCCAAATTATATAGAAATCGGTTCAAATTTGGCTATAGCTCCTATATATATTCTCGCCCGATTTTATGTATTTAATGCACGAAACGCGCTATACGAGGGCAGTTCGGAAACTTCTTAGCCTAGCACATAAAGCGCGGTATAAACAGAAAAAAGTTAAGTGTTTTGGAAACTTCCATCTCTGTTATGAACACATGTTAAATTTTGTTTCGATCTGGCAACTCCTTTATATAGAAACAGGTGTTCAAAAAAGACGCATCCGCAATTTTTTTACAATGGAAAAATTAGAAATGGGTGCTGTCATTAAATATTTACATAAAAAACGTTTATCAGGACAATATATTCATAATGATATGGTGAAAGTGCTCCTTCATATGCAACAGTAAAAAATTGGGATGCTGAATTTAAACGTGGTCGTACAAGCATTGAAGATGAACCACGTAGTGGACGTCCAAAAACAGCAACAACAACAGAAATTGTAGCCAAAGTGCATGATATGGTATTAAATGGTCGACGAACAAAAGTGCGTGAAATTGCTAATATCATGGACATCTCAAATGATCGAGTCCATTTAATTTTGCATGAAGAACTACAGATGAAAAAGTTTTCTGCAAGATGGGTGCCGCATTTGTTAACCGTCGATCAAAAACGCATAAGAATGAACATTTCTCAAGCTTGTTTGGATCGTTTTAAGCGAAATAAAATGGATTTTAAGCGCCGTTTCATAACTGTTAATGAGACATGGATCCACCACTATACTCCAGAGACAAAAGAACAATCCCAACAATGGACTGATGCTGGAGGAAGTGCCCCAAAGAAGGCAAAAACAATTCAATCGGCTGGTAAGGTTATGGCAACGGTTTTTTGGGACTTCAAAGGTATTTTATTGATTGACTATCTGCAAAAGGGTAAAACAATAAATTCAGAGTACTATTGCAACCTTTTGGATCAATTTAATGTACAAATTCGAGAAAAACGTCCTGGCTTACAACACAAAAAAATAATTTTTCATCAAGACAACGCACCAGCGCACAAGTGTTTTTTAACAATGGCTAAAATCAACGAATTAAAGTACGAGTTGCTTGACCACCCACCTTATTCTCCTGTTTTAGCTCCCAGTGACTTTTACTTGTTCCCAAATCTAAAAAAATTCCTTGCTGGCAAGCGTTTTACCTCAAATGAAGATGCAATTACAGTTGTAAACCACTATTTTGAAGACCTTGAGGAAAACTATTTTAATCAAGGGATAGAATTGCTAGAAAAGCGTTGGACTAAGTGTATTGAAGTTTCAGGAGATTATATTGAAAAATAAAAATATTTTTGAAAAACTAACTATTCTCTTTCATTGGTAGGCTAAGAAGTTTCCGAACCGCCCTCGTATATGTACAATTTCAATAAAATTTAAGATGTTTGCCGAGATTTGGCCTAGAAATAAGTGTGCCAAATTATATCGAAATCGATTCAGATTTGGATATAGCTCTCATATATATTTTAGGCAGATTTGAGGTATTTGATGCAAGAAACACGCAATATTTGTCCGATTTCAATGAAATTCGGAATGTGTGACGGTGGTTAGCCTAGACATAACTGTGGCAAATCATATCGAAATCGGTTCAGATTTGGATATAGCTCCCATATATGTTTTCGACCGATTTGAGGTATTTGATGCACGAAACACGCTATATATGTCCAATTTTGGACTATGTGACGGAATTTCGTCTACAAATAAATGTGAAAAATTATATCAAAAACTGTTCTGATTTGGATTTAGCTCCCATACATTTTTTACATATTCACAGTGGTATAGGGTATTATATAGTCGGCCCCGCCCGACTTTGAGCCTTTCCTTACTGGTTCTTAATTTGAGAGCAATTAAGGAAGAAATAGGATTTTTGGTTAATAGTTGTTATATTCTAATAACTACACTAGATAAAAAAATTTCAATAATTACACCATAAATATTTGAGTGTGTGATCGTTTTTATGAAAATAATGCATTTTTTTAATGTTCTTCAAAGCAGAACACTTTGTCGATATATTTATCAGATAATTGTAATTGATTAGCTCTAAAGCATTTTATTAATTTAATTTCTTTAGATTGAAATACATCCAGTAGCCATCTAAACAATCAGCGAGTGGTCACTCAAAGAGGCTACTGGATTTTTCCATGACTGCAACCATCTAACGGCAAATCACGTGCCAAACACTTTAAAGTGCTACCAACAATTTCCACGTTATCAAATGTGAAGTTAAGAGAATCGTTACACTTAGAATCAAATCACCATAAAATTATGGATTCCCAAAGTGAAAGAATGAATGAAATGCATTCTTCTCCATCTATACATATACGATACACTAATACAAATTATTTCTAGCATCGGTTGAATCAACGAAATAATGAACATCATGGTCAAGATTTTGACCATAAATGCTTTATGGGTTGCACGCTCAAAAATGAAGATTTACAAGAGATTACTAATTACAATTTTATGGAGAAATAACAAAAACACAGCAGAATTGCATGTTTGAAATTCATATAGTAAATTTAATTAAATCTAATGCATATTAATAAATATTCTTAACGGAGTTGATGGTCAGTGTGTTTAATGTACGATGTTGAGAGAGTTTAACAATTATTTTCTTACTAGAATGTTGCACTAAAGCTTATTGTATGTATTTTAGTGGTGTTATGCAGTGCAATTAATTTTTTTTGAAGATTTATTATTAAATGTTGCTTCTCTTCAAGTTTGTTCTAATATGATAATACATATATACTAAATGATTTATCGATGTACCCGTTAATTATTTAAAAATGTCATAATTGTGATCTTTTATTGCTAAGCACCTTCTCTTTTTATGCCCGAAATATTCTTATAAAGCTCCATTAAATACAGTCCATATAATCTTCCGCGCATGAACTCGTACATTTCAATAAATTATTCTACTTTACACAGCTGTTTTCCGCGGAACAATAGTTTTGAAATTTAGTGGAAGTCTCCAACGTAAAGGGTTCAACAACTCTCAGAATTCACAAAACAATGACTTCACAGATAGCCACCCAAAGATATGGAACTTCACTATCCATTAACATAATCTATCATCGTCATAATCAGCAGCCATTGCCATTGCCTCCACTTCATCAACATGTTCAACGTCTACACAGTTTGTTTAATTCCGTCTATAATTTAGTTAGAAGTCATAAAAACAAGCAGCACATAAATTTAATAAAACGTAATGTTCTTCTTAAGTCGTTTTTGTTGCTTTTCAAAAAAGGTAATTCTCACACTACTCCCACTCCTCCTACATTAGTTATTTTTCTGGATTAGTGATTCTTGTGACGTAAAAACATCTTGCTATTACCTAGTAGCTACCAATGTGTCTTGGAGTAACGCAAGCGTGTCAGTTTTAATTTTATAATTGTCTTTTTGTTGTTATTTTCATGTCGCCATCGTCATTGCTGCTTTTAATGACCACAAAGTAAATGTCATTTCATTTAGATAGGATTCATTCACTTTAGCCAGAGATGGGAGGACTTTGAACTTAAGGAAAACACAGTACTAATTCCATGGCCGCTAGTAATAGAACAAGTAAAAATACATTAAGAACTATTTATTCCCTCCTCAATGAAATGTTCCCAGTACATATTCCATAGCCACAAGTAGTAGAACAAGTAAAAATACATTAAGAACTTTTTATACCTTCTTCCGTGAAATGTTCCAAACTAAAATTGAATAATTAGTATTCTTTCTGTTACGAATGTATCAGTGACCACAATTTAGGTGGATAAGTTTTTTGATCAGCTAAAAATTCAAATTACTTGTACCGGTATAGAATTGAAAAATTACGATTTGACGATTTTGTGGTCTAAAATGACGATTTTCACGTAAACCACACGTAAATAACACATAATAACTATATTTTGGCAAAATTTCACCAAAGACTTTAAGGAAAACAATGTTGCAAACTCGATTTTATGAGCATTTTTTTCTAAGCAATTTCCAGCAAAATTGACTATATTAAGATACATTCTGGTAAAAGAAAGGAAAATTTAGTTCACACAAACTAAAATGTAATGAAACCCACTTATGTAGTACTACTACTTTCGTTGTTTAACCGCTACGTTATTGAAATTTATACCAATTTCACACAAAAGTTTCAGTCCATTTAACCCGCTAAGTATTATCTGATCTTCACGTTGGTTTGTACGCTTTTTCTTCATCATAAACTCAAACTTTGTTTAAAATTTTGCGGGTTATTATTTTGACCTAGAGAGCCGTTACAAAGTTGGTTAAAATTTTGTTTTTGGTCCATTTTATCCCCTGAACATTTCACGATCATTTCTAATCTTTCCTATTCTGGCCCAAACTCAACCTCCTTAAAAAATTCGTTACAATCGGTCCATAATTGCGGCCTTAAGCTTGTTTACAATTTTTAATGGACGGACACACATCGCTAAATCGCTTTATCTCGTCGAGCTATGAATTTTGGCATACCAATAAGGGGTCTAGGACGAATATTTCGTGGTGTTGCATATACTTTTGGAGAGACAATATGTAGCATGGGATAAAAATGTGGTTCTCTTCACAGAAACCACTATGTATTAGGCAGTAGGCCCGTTATCTAGCAAACACTTTATTGCAATTTACATCAGAGGAAAGGTCAGTAGTTTTTTTTCCATATGTAGGCTACTTTGCAAAATATATATGTCCTCAATGAATTAAAATATCGAAGAAAAATACAATTTTTATATTCTTCATACAAACGTAATGGTCCATTTCACCCGCTAAAGAATATCAGATCATCATTCAAAAGTGTAGTCATCTTTTTGACCTATACTCTTACCCGGTGCAACATTTCATGACTATGGATGTATAATTGCGATTTCTAGCGAGTTTATTATTACACTACAAACAAATAACGGAATATATTAGGCTGTAACTCTGTTATCTGATCATGCACACCAACATAATTGGCATCAATTGAAAGGTCAAGCGTTCCTCTTTCAGTATATCTCACTTGTCCGAATGTAACTTCAAGGAATTAAGATATAAGCAGTTTATTAAAAAATTTCACACTAAAGTTTTGGTCCATTCAAATATTATCCGATCGCCATCTCAAATTGCAAGCTTCTCCTTTGTGATATACTCTTACTGTATAAGTTCGATACATTGGTTACGCCAATGTATATGTTCGATACTTTGTTTCCCCTTCCGAGCATTCCAATTACCCACGCTAATATGCCGCTCTTATGAGCCCTATGGGGATATCTTCTCTGCACTTCTTCCAGGAGCCGTATTCGCCTAGTTCGGATTGTAGAAGAGAGCTTGCTCTTTTCTACTCACTCTCCTGGAAGCCGTATTCGCATAGTTCGGATGCAGGAGGCGCTTTCCAATGCTGCGTTCGTAGTTGATGTCACGACCTTGTGAACGTTATTCTGCCCACCTGCAACGACACTTGCTATTTAACATTCGTAGGAGTCACACTCCTATTACTTTCGTTTCGTAGCTTCACATACCAAAGGTAATGTTTCTCATTCGCAGAAACCCTATACCACCAATAAACATTGATAATATTTGAAACTGATACACTCGTGTTTGTCTTTTTATTTCTTCTCTTTTCATCACTGAACTATCGACGGTCAGTGGTATCACGCCAACATTTTGTGTCTTTTATTTCTTCTCTTTTCATCTCTGAGCTCTCGACGGTCAGTGGTATCACGCCAACACTTACCTTATTTAAAATTGCGCGTTGATCGGACTATTATTGAGACCTACAGAGCCGCTAGAAAATTGGATAAATATTATGTTTTTGGTCCATTTCACCTGCTAAATATTTCACGATCATCACCAATAAGAATAAGGATCTATTCTGATCTGAACCCGACCTCCATACAAAATTTCGTGACGATCGGTCCATAATTGCGGCCTGGAGCGTGTTTACAATTTATAATGGACAGACGGACAGACGGACGGACACACATCTCAAAATCGCTTTATCTCGTCGAGATATGAAGATTGGTATACCACATTGGGGGTCTCCGACGAATATTTCGCGGTGTTACATGCATTTTTACCAAAACAAACTTATAATACCCTTTTCCACATTGTGGTATAGGGTATAAAAAATATTTCCTGTTGCTCGAATAAATGACCTCTTGCCTAATATTGATTACAATATAATTTGCTTCATTTAAATATTCAAAAACGTGTCGCACAAACCACTTTCAATTGATATGATGTATGAAATAAAATGATGATATTACTTACTTACTTAGCTGGCCCATTACAAAATATTTGGTCCATAGACCGATCTAAGAAAAGATCTCAAATCCTCTCTGTTTTTCGCGTTGCTTTTTGCAATACCGCGCCTTTTCATTTCTTCATCCACTTGTATGCTCCATCGAATCTTAGGCCTGCCGATTCTGCGTGCACCGCCATGTGGCCATGTGTATTCACACGCCTTTTTAGCGGGTTCATCATCGCTCATTCTTATGATATGGACTAGCCAACGCATTCGTTGCATTTCGATACGTTTAACTATATTCATGTCTTTGTATAGCTGATATAGCTCATGGTTCATACGACGTCGATATTCACCGTCAACGCAAATCGGCCCGTAGATCTTTCGAAGAATTTTCCTCTCAAACACACCAAGCACTGCCTTATCTGCTTGCGCAAGTACCCATGCTTCGGGTAGTATCAGCGTTTTGTATAGTGTAATTTTTGTTTGACGAGATGTGGCTTTGTTTTTAAATTGCTTACTTAAACCATAGTAGCATCTGTTGGCCAATACAATTCTTCTTATTTCACAACTGATGTTGTTTGTTGTGTTTATGGCAGTGCCGAGGTAGACAAAGTCTTTAACTACCTCAAAATTGTAGGTACCAACTTCCACAGTTGCTCCGAGCTCTATGGGCGCTTTACGCGTCGACACCATCAATTTGGTCTTTTCGCCGTTTACCGCCAAATCCACTTTCCCAGATTCTTCTTCGGCCTTCCTAAAGGTATCAGTTACTTCCTTTACTGATCGTCCCATGATGCCTATGTCATCAGCATAAGCAAGTAACATGTGGCTATTGGTGTAAATTGTGCCATTTCTTTTGACATTTGCATCTCGTATTACCTTTTCCAGCAAAATGTTGAATAGGTCACACGAAAGGCTGTCTCCTTGTCTGAAACAACTTTTGGTACAAAATTCTTCGGAGAGGTTCTTTCCAATTTTAAGTGAGGACCTAGTATCAGTTAAAGTCATATTACAAAGCCGGATGAGCTTTGCGGGGATACCAAATTCAGACATTGCACTATAGGTCAAACAGCCCATTTTACTGGCCAAAAGTCAGATTTCGCACTTTGTATTTTCAATTATTTTGTGTTACGTTCTTGCAAGAAACACTTCAAATATAATAAAAACAAATTTTGTTTTTGTATGAGAAATTATACCGTTACGTGGCAGGCTGCCAAATATGTATTATCCAAATATCTTTAAAAACTTATTAACTAAAAATATGTATACTTGTATACGTTCAGGGTAAAACTAAATCACAATACTAGCATAAGTAACGATTTGATTAGAAAGTATTCGATATCTGTTTATCAAAAATGCCCTCCTATCATCATTTATGTGTATAAATAGTTATTAAATGGTGTTAACTTTGAATTTTTGAAGAAAGTAGAACATTTTGAGGTTATGTATGCTTTTAAAGCCTCGGCAACGTTCGGCAATAAAAGTGAAAATTGAAATTGGTTCATTAACTCGTGCCGAATGCAGAAAATTTTATGTGATTTTGCGTAAATTTGCTCGACAAGAATTATACAACTTTTTTTAGGTTACCATATTTTCCATAATATTGATTTGTTTGAAGTCAGGGTTAAACCTCTTACCAAATAATGTTAGCCAAATTGGAGTCTACAGCATTCTGCTGTGTTCTAAAGTCAAATTATTAACAAATCTTTTATAAATATATACAGTTATAGTCAAAATATGTCACATCATATTGTGGGATTTTCAAGGTAATAATTTTGAGGCATATTCACATTAAAATTAAACGAAACACAACAAAAAAGCTTCTGAACTTATCGGACGTCGATGCCTTCAATTCTGTAGACAAATAACAAACCTTCCAGTTTTTGTCCCCAAAGGGTTAAGGTACCAGTTGTGTATTTGGTCCATAAAGGGTTAATTTTTTGGCCCACGTTGTTTAATTTTTCTCCCTGAATCTAAAAACGCTATATTAACTTAAACCAAATACTTGTTTTAACTTTAAGGCTTTTGCATGGAATACCCTTGATCGGAGGGGACTGTCGAATGCTGCTTTATGATCGACAAAAAGGTGATATGTGTCGATCTGCATCTCTTGGGTCTTCTCTAGGATTTGCCGCAGGGTAAGTATCTGGTCAATGGTGGTCTTGCCAGGTCTAAAGCCACATTGGTATTGTCCAATTATTTCGTTGACCATTGGCTTTAGTCGTTCGCACAATATCCCTGACACTATCTTATAGGCAATAGGGAGAATACTTATGCCCCTATAGTTGGAGCATACAGTCTTATCTCCTTTCTTGTGGACGGGACATAGGATGCTCAGGTTCCAATCGTCGGGTACGCGTTCTTCCTGCCAGATGGTGCTAACTAGCTGATGCATACACCTTATCAGGGCGTCGGCCACCGGCTCCTGCTTCTTTATTATTCTGCAGGCGGGTGATTGCTGTTTTTACCTCATCTTGGCCGGGCGGTATACAATCTATACCATCTTCTGGGATTGGATCTGTGGTATCGTCGTCTTCGCTACTATTGGATACCAGCAGATTGGAGAAATGTTCCTTCCATATCCTGACCACGCTATCTGTATCTGTTACCAGATTACCTTGCTGGTCTCTACAGGAGGATGTGCCTGTAGCAAAGCCATCTGTTTGATGTTTCACTCTTTGGTAGAATTTTCGGACTTCATTCTGGTCCTGTACATCTCGATTTTTTCACACTCCCGTTTTTCCATTTCTCTCTTTTTCTTGCGGAAAAGACATTTCTCTTCTCCCGATGTCTCTCTCGTGCGCTACTCGTTGCTACTGATTGTAAAGTAGCTCTATATGCCGCATTTTTCTCTTCGGTAGCAGCACGACACTCCTGGTCATACCAAGAATTCCTTTGTGGAGGTCTCTGGAATCCAAGTATGGATTTTGCGGCTGTTTGCATGGAGTGGGCAATATTTTGCCATTGTGTTGTTATGTTATCGGGACAAGGAGTGCTCGCGTTAAGCAATTGTGCTAGTTGAGTGGAATATGCTGTGGCTACCTGTTGTGTTTGCAGCCTATCGATGTCCAACTTCCGTTGTGTCTGTTCGTGCTTTATTTGCAACGTTTAGACGGGTACGTACCTTTGCTGCAACAAGGTAGTGGTCCGAATCAATATTTGCGCCTCGGAACGATCGTACATCCAACACGCTGGATGAATGTCTTCCATCTATCACAACATTATCAATTTGATTACTTGTTCTTTGATCTGGAGACAGCCAGGTGCCCTTATGAATATCGAGATGATTAAATCTGGTACTGCTAACTAGCATGTTTTTTGCAGCTGCAAAGTCTATCAGCCTCATACCATTGTCAGATGTTTCACTGTGGAGACTGAATTTCCCGACTGTTAGGCCAAAGATATTCTCCTTTCCAATTTTGGCATTAAAATCGCCTAGAATGATTTTAATGTCATGGGCAGGGCAACGGTCATATGTTTCTTCTAAGCTCTCGTAAAATATATCTTTGGTCTGTTCGTCCTTTTCTTCAGTGGGAGCATGAGCGCAAATAAAGCTGATGTTGAAGAATTTAGCTTTTATTCGAATTGCAGAAAGTCTTTCATTCACTGGGGTGAAGCTGGACACCAGATGTTTTAATCTCCGACTAACTACGAATCCAAAACCAAACTCATGCTTTACGTCATGGCAGCTATAATACAGTGCGTCACCTTTAGGTGTTGTTGTGACGCCTTTCGCAATCCATCGTATTTCCTGTATGGCAGTAATATCGGCCTTGTATTTTTCATGTACGTCTGCTAATGCGAATACTGCACCTTCTCTATAAAGAGTGCGAATATTCCAGGTGCAGATCATGGTCCTTAAAACGTTTGCGGGGTTCGTCAACTTTAGAGGGCTGTTTTTCTAGGGGAGGGTTACTAACCCGACGCCCAAACCCAAGGTTTTTAACGTTCTTATGGGTGACTGCGCGGCACATGTTAGCTCACTACCTTTAACGGGTGTTAAAGGCAGTTCCCCAGGTGACACCACGGGGAGGTCAGTGTCCACTTGAGATGAAAGAGGGACCAAGATAAATCCTGGGCTTTGCTATGTTAAAACCAGTCAGGACCGTTCCTTGGTATCTTCCATCCCCTACGTCAGGCGAAATCCGTTTTGGATAATTTGGAGTCGATTTAGCCATGTCCGTCCGTCGGTCTGTGTGGCTGCCTGGCTATTTTACGTTCGGAGAAGACTGGCAAAATATTTTTTTCTTGTTAATATAATGGGTTAGAAGAGAGTTTTGTAAGGGTTTTTTTTTTGCTGGGATTTATAAGAACATAAAATCACAAAATACGTCAGAATAGGGAAATGCCTTGTATGGGGTTTTGTACCAAAATCGGACCGATCATATCCATTCTGTTATATAGTTATTGTTAACCCATTAATATGTTAAAACCATGCATAAGATCTTCTCATAGAGAACCCGGAGCCTCTACGAAGGTTTCAAATTTTCTACAGAAGAGGTTTAACATTTTCTATATGAAATTCCAAAACCTTTAAAGAGGTTTAAAACCTTTTATAGATAATTACAAAACCTCTCAGGAGGACTGAAAGTTCCAAAGTCTTTTGGATGTCCATTAGAAATTTGTTTGCATTTTTTCGCGACATCTCTGATAATCTGTCACATTTTTTTAAATGATGCTGACCAAATAAAAATAAATTTTCTATCCACTTAAATATGCACAGTGTTGGTTGACATTGTTTTGCGGTTAGATTCGTTTGCGTGCTGGATATATTATACTACTAAGATGATTGTGTTTTCTTTTTCTCAAGTCTGTTATATTTTATACAGCCTTCATGTAATTTCTTTATGTCTGCATGTGTTACCTTGTATTTTTCTACAATCCAAGTGTATTTACATATCTCTCCACATGTACACATTTCACATTTCAAGATCGTTTTCTTTTGATATCCAGATATGTTATGCAATTATCATTTAAGCGATTTTTTCATTCACAAGGCTTCTTTTCTAGGTTTGTGGAGATTTTGTTATTTTTTATCATAAACCGTTGTTTGTTTTATAGCAAAGTAGTTTTGTATGTTTTTTTGCAAGCAGGTTTAGAGATAAGTTACAAATAGCTAGCTGACAGGTGAAACAAACATAGCCAAATGCACCGCATACTATATTGTTTTTGTTTTTTAATCGAGTTTTATAATGTCTCTGTAGTGGTTGCTAATTATTGAATACATTTGAATACAATAAAATCAAGGAGTAATTTTATTAATAGTGATAATTTACTTCTAAACTCAGTGTACCGAATGACGCATTTTAAATTTGAAGATGGGGTCGTGACAAGAATTTATTATCAGAGGTACAGATTGAAGTAATGGTTTTAGACCCCACCTAAGTTAATTTAAAAGCAGTTTCGGACAAATTGGAATATATCTGGCCAAGTACGTTCCTTTGGCTGTTTGATTAACTCGGTAATTCGGGACTAACCAATTCGTTCCATACTTTGTTCAATATGTTCGCTTAAGTGTGGATTAAGGACTGTTCGAGGATTGTTTAGCAATTGTTGTCCAGGATAGTCCTTACGATTTTGATTGCAACCATATATTTCTATTTCGTGAACAATTCCAAGCTTCTTGACATAATGACACAAAAACTCTAAAAAAAGTCATGATAACGTAATTATACCCTACACCACAATATGAAAGGGTTATTATAAGTTTGTTTTTCCGAAAATTCCTGTAACACCGCGAAATATTCGTCGAAGACCCCATATTTGGTATACCAAAATTCATATCTCGACGAGATAAAGCGATTTTGAGATGTGTGTCCGTCCTTCCATTAAAATTTTAATCAAACTCCAGGCCGCAATCATAGACCAATCGTCACAAATTTTTGTATGGAGGTCGGGTTCAGACCAGAATAGACCCCTATATTTGGGGGGTGAAATGGACCAAAAACAAAATTTTTTATCAGTTTTTTTAGCTCCTCTGTAGGTCGCAATAACAGTCTGATCAGCGCGAAATTTTAAGTTAGCTTCAATTTTATGACGAAGAGGATGCTTGCAATTGTACATGATGGTCAGATAATATTTAGCGGGTTAAATGGACCGAAACTTTTGTGTGAAAATTGTTAAAATTTTTAGTATAATAAGCATATCTTTATTATTGGATCATATGTTCGACCCGCGTAAGTTATATTTAGAAGAGGAACTCTTGGTCTTTCCATTGATGCCAAATTATGTTGTTGTACGTGGTCAGATAACAGATTTATAGCGCAGTATATACAGGGATCTCACAGTTTTAATTGTGTGTTGTGTAACCATAATAACACTAGAGGTTGCAGTTATAGTTCAATACTGACAACATTGTTCACTAGATAAGGGTTTTGATCAAGGAAAATGCAAATCATCATGGATAATAATAGGCTAGTATTAAACGGTTGAAATTGGTCATAATTTTTGTGGGAAATATTCAAATTTAGTTTTTGTTTTATATTTTAAATTCTGGGGGGCATTTTCCGACAAAATAGGAACGCGAAACATGAAAACTAACTCTTGACCTTTACCTTGATGCAAATTGTAGCAATGTGGCGGTTAAATAACAGAACTACTGTAGAACAAGTTTGCAAGTAACTACATTTACCTCATGCTAGAAAATTATAGAAAAGTTTTTAAACCATGATAGAGAAATTCCCAGTTTTTTAAATTGATGCAAATTACAATGCTGTATGGAGTCTGAAGTTTGTGTACCACCTTTGGCAAGAAGCAATGCAATACCTTGAAATATTGATCTTTTTATACCACAGCCTTTAGTCTAACGAGGATTTATACACTTTGATATGACCATATAAAAATATCGGTTTTAGACCCCAAGCATGTTTGGAGGAAATTCGTTTCAGACAATTTGGAGTCGATTTAGCCCTGTCCATCTGTCTGGTTGGCTGGTGCGCACGATAACTCTCGAACCGTTCAACCGATGTGAACCAAATTTTGAACTACGTAACATTTTGCAAAAACTTAGTTTAAGTTGAAAGATGGACCATATCGCTCCACGCCGATAGTTACCTCCCCCACAAAAGTTCAAAATTTTTCTTGAAAATGGTGTGAACGATAACTCTCGAAGGGAGCAACCGTTTTGGTCCCAAATTAGAACATCATATCATTCCTTCTACACATAGATCGGAATCGAATATGGAGTACCTTCCACACAAAATTGGAAGAAAGTGAAGTTTAAGTTTGTTTAGAAGTTTGTTTATTATAATTTGTTTGGTATATATCAGTGATTTGGTATAGCCCCACATTACGGTACCTACATATTCCACGAATTTTTAAGAAAACTTGTGATACAAAATAAATATATTTCATACACGACTAATTATGGTTTTTGCATCTTTTTTTGGTCAGAGGCTGAGGGTATATCTCCGTCAGCACAGCTAACTGGTGCTTTCTTACTTGTTCTTTGGTCAATTCGATAAAAATCATCTAAAGATATCACTATGCGACACAAAAATTATTAACCATATTTTGACATTGCAGCGTGATAGAAGAGCAAAAATAAGAAGACTCGTGTCCCGGCGTTTTTCCCTATAACTTCAAGTTTCGCGGGTGTGGGCCCCCAAAGATCTGAGACTTTGATGTCAAAAGGGATTATTTTGTACGGCACATATATTCTAAACCGCATGGAATTTGGTATTACTCGTGGAGGCAAGGTTGTAGCTCTCGTCCTATAGAATGATAATTGTGAACGCATAAAATCCATTCAAATTTATCTTCTAGGTCAAAATCGTCAAGATCGAATTTCCATTATATTTTTTCTCGGATTTTAGTCTGCAGATATCAAACCGATCAAAATTGAAGCAAACAACCAACAACAAAATGTTCCTTAGATCTCAATAAACAACTTTGTAGAACATACGAACTCTATAGAAACGGTTCTTAGTGGCCAAATCAATCCCTTTTGACATTAAAGCCTCAGGTTTCTGTGGTCCCATAACCACGAATGTTGAAGTGATAGGGAAAAACGACGGGATACGTGTCTTCTTATTTTTGGTCTTCTATCACGCTGTGGTGACAGAATGTGGTTAATAAACAATGACTCAAAAAATGACACACAGTGTATTTTTAAGTGCTTTTGGTTTTTTCTTATTACAACCCAGCAAAAAGTTTGCCTCCAAAGAGGCAGTTAAATGATATGTACAAGTGATCTGGAAGTGCATCAAATTATGCATTTTCACTCATGATTTTTACAAGAGCGTGACTACGGAAAGAGGCACTCCATTGCACTGCATTTTAACTGACCCTTTGGCACTGCATTTTAACTGACCCTCTGGCACTGCATTTTAAACGACCCTTTGGCATTTCATTTTAACTAACCCTTTGGGGTAGAATAGGAGGCAGTCCAAAGCACGTGTTTTGATACAGGCATTCTGCGGAAATTGTGCAAGCCATTACAAAATATGCCGGAACAAATAAAATGCATTATTTGTGTAAAACAAAAATATTAAGAACTTTATTACATTAACACAAATTATGAAAATTTTCCATTGAATTCAATCGCAAACATGCGTGTTTCCTCCGCTCTCCATTTGTTCCAAGCTGAACAGTTTTTGTTTCATTTGCTAAATGGGTTGGTTGTCTTCCCATCACCAGTTCGGAAATTTTCTTCTCTTGAGTTACCGGAAAAATGTTCACAAATGAAATATTATTCAGTTTGTATTAACAAATGTTTGAAAATATTAACACGCTTATCTCTTATTGGAAAATTTATGTCGCTGCCTGTAGAGATGTACAAACTGATTTATGTACATGTAGGGATCTCTAACAACTGCTAATAATATGTAGCGAACGGAGTGCCTTTTTCACGACTCCGTTTGGACTGCATCCGGATGCTGTTAAATTGTGAGGAATTGGAGTGCCTTTTTCACGACTCCGCTGAACTGCATCCGGATGTTGTTAAAATGTGACAAGTGGATGTGATTCTTTGGATTGCATCCAAATGCAGTTAAAATGTGAGGACTGGAGTGCCTTTTTCACGACTCCGTTTGAACTGCATCAAAACATGCCGTGACAGAACTAGTCCACATTGCACTACTTCCAATTTATTTTGCTGGGAAATTTTAAAATAACATATGTATAACGTGTTGCAATAAAATAAAATAAATTTCATGGAAAACTAATGCCCAGGGCAAGTGGTGCAGGGTATCGCATGGTCGGCCATGTCCGACTATACTTCTCTTACTTCTTTTAGTTTAAAGTACTCAAAACATGAAATTTTTACAAAGTCCAATATGGGTATTCTATATTTTCCCACGTACATTCATGATGCATATACCAGAAACTGTTTGGATCTATCACAAGTCATCTTCTTAACAAAATCATATCTAAGAAACAACCAAAAATATTTTTGGTGACCTATTTCATTCTCTCAAAAACAAGAGCTGATCGAGAAAAACTGATTCCGCATTTGAAAATAACGCTATAACTTAATTTAGGAACAAAAAAAAAATCGGATGAAGCACCCAAATTTTGTTCATTTTCTTGACCAGTATTATTTTCGTTGCCCTAAAATACAGCCTAACTTGATTTACACTTATCTGTTATGGCAGACTTAATTTAAATAGAGGCAAATGTCGCAATGTAGCTAGAAACCACAACACTTCTTGCTAAGAAGTGTAAATTCTTGTTTCGTTTTACTATTATGATTCTACTTCTGAACTCGAATAAAAAATTATGAATTATTATTTTTAATTTCGAAGAAAACACTTTTATGGTCTTGTTATAATTCATGGAATAATGAATATTTGCGAGTGAAGGGTGATTTTTTTAAAAAAGCTTCAGTTCTTGTATTGTTTTTGGAATATAGTTATAACGATAATAACTTTTTCGAGTTTTAATAAAAATAAAATACATATTTTTTTATGAATAATGTAGAACTCCTTTATGGCCAACTGTTATTACTCTAACTCCATGTCATTGAACCATGCCATGAAAAAATAACGTTTTGTTCGTGTGTCTTCATTAGGAATCTGATTCATTTAGTAACTGCTTCAACATTTCGAAGCATTTTTCATACGTAGAGGTGGTATTTACCCGGTAAATACCCACACGGTGGGTAAATACTGGGTAAATACCCATTTGTGGGTATTGGTTTGGGTATTTACTATATTGAACCGCCAATACAATATCTTACACCCAATTCCTGGGTTTAGGTTGTGAAATCGTTTCAAAATAGATAGTTCTACAATATTTTAAACAAGTGGGTAAATACTTTGGTAAATACCCGAAATGTTGGGTGAAAACTCTATAACTGCCGAACCACTAGACGTAGACTGACAAAATTTGTCCAAATCTTTCTTATGTCAACTGAACCCTGGTATTGATATAGCCCCCATATAACCGTACCTCCCGAGTTAGGGTGTTTTTTTTATCTATTAGCCACATTTTACAATCTTATTGGCTGTAATTTTGCACAGTGAGTTCTCAATGTGTATAAAATATCCTCGCAAAACTCTGTCAACTTAGGTCTACGTTTTCTTATAGCCCCCATATAAGGGTACCCCTATTTCAATTTGGCTCAAATCCTTTCTATATCAACATTCTGGTACTGAAAATGTGGTCTCTGGGTCCATGTTTTGACATAACCCCCATATCTATTAGCCACATTTTACAATCTTATTAGCTGTAATTTGGCACAGTGCACTATGCTTCCGCCCGTGGACAAAAATCGAAAAATTTATGTCGACAAATTTGATTGCGATTGAATTAAATATTCTCTAAACACATACAATTTTTATTATCCAGTATTATTTTTGCCAATTTACAGCGGTAATATGCCAAGTTAAGTCGAAGAAGTTGAGATTTGTATGTGGTACCTTAAAAACGAAAAAAAGATCCGCAAAGCATTCTTAGCTTATGAGTGATTTATAAAAAAATTAAGAGGTAAATGTACAATTTCCAAAATGAAACTATAGCTGATGGCATTGACAATATTCTTACGAAAGAAAAAAATACAAATTAAAAATTCGTTTTCTAAGTTCCTTAAAAATAAATTCTTTTTAAATGACTTTTTGTGCTATTTTTAATATCATTGCTATAAATTTATGTTGAGTTGTACTAATGCTGGCCCTGTAAGAGCAAGTCCATATTTTTTAAATATAGGGGAAAATCTCTAGTTTACGATAAAAAGAAATCCAGCTGCCACCCTGTAAGTTATTCCCCTTATACCACGTCTCTAAAATCGCCAAAATTCCGAAAATCGGTAGGTACGTTTATTTGGGAGCTATACCGAAACGTCGACCTATATTGAACGTTTTTTGCAAGGAGGTATGGTGTTAAAATTCAAAATTACAGCCAAATCGGTTGGAAAATTTGGCTAAAATCGTCAAAATACCGAATATCGGGATGTACGTTTATATGGGAGCTATAGCTAAACTTGGACCTATATTGAACATTTGTTGCACGGATGTATGATCTTCCCTCCGAAGTCAAAATACAAAATTACAGCCAACTCGGTTAGAAAATCTGGCTAAAATCGTCAAAATACCGAATATAGGGAGGTACGTTTATATGGGAGCTATACCTAAACGTGGAGCTATATTGAGCATTTCTTGCAAGGTGGTATGTTGTTCCCTCAGAACACAAAATGTAAAATTACAGCCAAATCGACTGGAAAATTTGGCTAAAATCGTCAAAATATAAAAAATCCGGGGGTACCTTTATATGGGGGCTACACCAAAATGTGGACCTACATCCATTAAATTTGCTTGTATCCCTTTTGGGCTCGTTATAAAACTATGTTTAAAGTTTCAAAGCGTTAACTCGATTAGAACTGTTTTTGGCACTCCTTTCCATACAAGTGGCACCACTGTGCAGTGAGTTCTTAATGTGTATAAAATATCCTTGCAAAAATTTATCAACGTAGGTCCACGTTTTCTTGTAGCCCCCATATAAGGTACCCCGATTTCGAATATTTACGCAAGTATTGGGTAAAAACTATTAATCTGCGCAACCAATTGACGTAGGGTGCCAAAATTTGTCTGAAATCTTTTTATATCAATTGAAATTTTGGCATTGAAAATGGGGTCTCTGGGTTCATAATTTGACAGTGCTCCCATATACCCGTACTTCCCGGTTTAAGGTGTTTTTTATACCCTACACCAGACTGTGGTAAGGGTATTATGTGTTAGTGCATTTGCATGTAACATGCATAAGGAAAAGAGATAGACCCATTGTTCCTTCTAGGGATATGTATAGAATCACTTCCGATTTATGCATGTCCTTCTGTCCGTCCATTCGTAACGTACAGGTCGCATTTATTGTCCGATTCAGCTGAAAACTGGGGAATATAATTTCTTTTTAGAAATAGGAAGAACACAATTCCTTTTGGTGAAAATCGGTTCAGATTTGGATATAGCCCCCATATATATTTTCGGCCGATTTCACGTATTTGCTGCACCAAACACGCTATATACATACATCCGATTTCGATGAAAATTGGAATTGCTGACTAAATTTAGCCTAGAAATAGGTGAGCCAAATTTAATCAAAATCGGTTCAGATTTAGATATAGCTCCCATATATATTTGTCCGATTTCATGTATTTGCTGCTCCAAACTCGCTATATACGTCCAATTTCGATGAAACTTGGAATGTGTGACTAAATGAGGTCTAAAAATATATGTGCCAACTTATATCGAAATCAGTTTAGATTTGGATGTAGCTCCCATATATAGTTTCGGCCGATTTTACGTGTTTAATGCACCAAACACCCCATATTTGTCCATTTTTGAATGTATGACGGAGTTCGGTGTAGATATGTATAAGTGTGCCATTTTGCATCGGAATCGGTTCAGATTTAGATATAGCTCCCATATATATTTTACATATTCACAGTGGTGTACGGTATCAAATAGTCGACCCCGCCCGACGTTGATCCTTTTCTTACTGGTTTTTTATATATTAGCCACATTTTACAATCTTATTGGGTGTAATTTGGCACAGTAAGTTCTCAATGTATACAAAATACCCATGGAAAAAAATCTTAACGTAGCACATAGGTTTCAATCACGAAATTTTTGGCCAAAACCCTATTTTTGAAGTTTCGATATTTTAATTTTTTTGCACAGAATAATAAAAAACATCAAGTCATCTGAAAATAATTAGTTTTTGTAAATAACGTTAGTATTCGTTGGTTGGCGCAGTACCAACGTTGACACTTTTTAATGTAAAAATAAAACAGACTTTGTGATGTAAAATATACAATTTTTGATGTATTACGTCGCTGCATAAATATACAGAAGTGAGACCAAAGTTATTATGAATCGGGAAGCTGTTAATGAGTACTTTCATAATATTTACAAAAAGAACGATGAAATTTGTAAAATTAGCGTAATAAAATCAATGTTTTTATATAAATTAAAAATTATTTTTTACAAATATTTTTAACTATACTTAAACTTTTAAAAAAATGTCCAAATATGTCCACCTCCAAATCGAATTTGAAAGATAGCAGGGGGTCTGTACTAATAAATTCCGAAGTAAAATCGTGCTCAAATTTGCCACAGTTAAAATAAAGTGAATTTTTCTATTTTAAGATGGGAGAATTTTTTGTAAATACCTGTTGTGACTGTACGTAGAACGGTAATACCCACATATATCAACCGAGTTTCCTTAAAATTCATATTTAAGGGTTTCCGATTGTTGAAAACAAGTATGTATAATTTTTTTGAAAGTAGGTAAATTTTTTGTCTAGCCCCCACATAAAAGTACCGTCCGATTTTAGATATTTTATGGATTTTAGCGACACTTTATGACCGATTCGGCTGAAATTTGGTATTTTGACCTCTTGGAAGATATGAATCCTTTGTAACAAAAATTATTAACACAGGTCAATGTTTTGGTTTAGACCCCACACAACGGGACCACCATGTTCAACAAATGTTTGCAGTTTTTGGTCATTTTGGTCGATAAAACGTAAGAACTGCTGTTTGTGCACATTTATTATAAATAATAATTAATTTCAATACAAAATGGACGTTGAAACAGTTTTGGCCAGAAAATTTGGATTTGGGACCATTGTCCGTAGGTCCAAGTTTTCTTGTAGCCCACATAAAACGGTTCCTAACGAATTCATGTGTTTTTAATGGTTTTAGTCTAATTTTTCTCACAATTTTGTCAATATTGTTCCTTGCCTTGCGGTAGCCCCCGTATAAAGATGCCTCCCGGTATCCAGTATTCTGAAGGTCTTAACTGTACTTAGGGTGTCCAAAAAACCGGTTTTTCCAAACAAAACGGTTTTCGGTTAACCGAAATTTTAAACTTTTTCAGAAACCGGTTTTCGGTTTTCAAAAATTTTCAAAACCGGTTAACCGGTTTAAACCGGTTTTGTAAAATAAGTAGAAAATTGCTCATAACTGATAAATATTTGATTAAAAATGTGCGGAAAGCGCTAAATTACGTATAACGACTTCGTTATTATATAATAATCTCATAATATCCCTGTTATTTGACATTCAACATCGACGTGAGGACAGCAAATTAAGACTGAAATTGTGCTCTAAGAATAGTAAAAACCCTTACACATATAAAATTGTGTACCAAAAGAATTGAGTTTACATTGTATTAAGTCTGGATTCTCCCTCATGGGTTGAGAACCTCAAATTACCGTGCCGGAATCAAACATGAATTTTTTATCGTTACCCCTTACAACCTTAAATTCGACAAGTTCATAGTTTATTGTACTAATTCAAAAACGTATGAGTAACGTCATTCAAACTACCTTGTGATATCACGTATACGCAGTAGTTTCATAGATCGTTCAGTCGAACTAGATTGGCACAACTATACCTTTTACACAACATATTTTTGAAATTTAAAGGTATCTGACATTTACAACTTGGTCAGTACCTTGTGTTAGTTAAGTTTAGTTTACTTTAAAGAATACAATTTTAGTTTAATATTAAAAATATTACTATTTTTTTAAAACCGGTTAACCGACACAAATAACCGGTTTTTTCGGTTAACCGAAAATGACGTTTTTGGCGAAAACCGGTTTCGGTTTTGCAACTCAAAACCGGTTAACCGGTTAACCGGTTTCGGTTTTGGACACCCTAACTGTACTGTAACACTGTAACAACTGTAATTTGGCGACTATAGACACAATGTCCCTACCAACAAATATCAATGCTGGTACGCATTTTGGTTTTTTGGCTAATTGGGGCTAAATGCGGTATGAAAATGATTATAAGGCAAGCTTGGACAACATTTACATTGATGCCGCTGTATAGACAGTTCAAAAGTATAGTCTTCCAATATCACCCCCATCTATCGCAGTAGAAAAACGAAAATTGTCAAGGCAGTCGGCATATGCACTGGTTTCGCACGATTTGATGCACTGTTTAACTGACCAGGACAAATGATATGATTGGGAAAATATTTAAATGATCAATGTCATAATATAATTATATTTAATATATTTTTATTGAGGACAGTAATATTATCCGCTTTGAAAAATCCGTTGTTTGAAGGACAATATTACATATCGAATTGGGCAATATCTTAACAATATATATTTTTCTTTTCAAATATTGTAGGACCAACCTATTTTTTCTCAGCGTGCATTATGCAATAAAGAAAAAAAAATAAAATTTTTTATTTGTTAAAATTTTAACAACATTTTTATTTATTTCTTAAACTTTCATTTTTCTTTTTTAATTTTTTTACATGATTTTCAAGCGTTCGTAGTTCATCTGAAAAAATAGGAAATGTGAATAACATCAATAGTATAAACATTTGAAGGATGCGTTCTTTAAAAAATTTACCTTTATTTCCAATAAAATTTTCATCGATTTTCATTACTACACCAAGAGACACTTCATAAATATGTGCATTCGCATTTTTCAATTCCCTCCTCGAACGTCCTTGTCCACTTAGACAATGAGGTATGAGACATTTTCCCAAACATATTCTCACATTGGCACGAAATTGAACATATGGCGTATTGGGGAATTTAAAGGCACGAAATTTTCCTTGTAAAGTATTTTGCGGAGTCAATATGAAATTTTCAAACAGATATGGATCCACTGTGCAGCTGAAAAAAAATAACATTTTATATTACTTTCTAAAAATAGGGTAAAGTGTATCTTACCCTCTAAAGAGTATGGTCTCTGATGTTGAATTGCCATCTGAAACTTCCAAATATTGAACATGTATGCCATATACTTTAGACGATTCATCATTCAATTTGATTTCCATTATCAATGGTGTCCCTGGTATAACGTTAACCATGCGATCGATTAATTGACCATTTTGCCTCACCTCCATGGAAAGCAGTGGTATGGGAGCCGTTTGTTGTAAGGTGTCAATAATTTCCAAATCTCTGCAAGTTGTTTGAAATGTTGATATGATTGTAAGTAGTATTACATTGTATATGTTAAATACTTACTCATCTTCTTTGAAATCGTCAGGAAGTATGCCCCTCTTGACGATGTTATGCAGTTTCCGATATCTAGTATATAAGCATTTAACAGGTAGGGTATGCTTCAGATCGTTTTTATCCAAAATTAAATTTTGTTGAAATAACATGTCGCCCTACAAATTAACAAATAAAATATATTCTTTAAATGGATTTCTTGTTGGGAAATAGAAAAAAATCTAACTAGGGTTTTATGCAAATCCCTTTCTGGTTGTCTTTTGTAGTAGATCCTCAAAAATCAGCAAACGTCAGAGCTATCAAGCTGGTAATCGAAGGTTTAAAAAATTCGAAACAAAAAGCTCATACACTAATTGTCCTAAATTAGAATCGGTTGCCACGTAGTAGACAATTCAATTCTGCACGTAGTAGTCAATTTCATGTACACTGTTCAACAATTTGGTGTTTTTCAAATATGCATTTGAAACAACAAGATAGGTTCTCTGAAACACAAAACATGTACATACATACATATGTATATTCTGACAATAATTTACTGAAAAACTTCACTTTCTAAATTCTAAATAAATTTGCCATAAAATTTGAGTCCAGTTTTTTTTTTTAACAAAAGAAGCCAAATAGTTAATTATCAATTCATTTGGCCTTTCTCCAAACAGCTTCCTTCAAAAAAATGTCAAGCACAACAAAATAGCCTTCTCATGCTAACAGATTTTAGAAATGTTTGGCGTCGTGTGTTGTCGCTGTTGTTGTTGTCACGTGACATACTTACCGACAATTTGTTTACAACTTGTGTAAATCCACATTTGTACAAATCGCTGAGCGGAATCTTAAACATGAATCCTGTAGAAAGAAACAATGGCTGGCACCTCTTTAATGGGTCATCAATGCGAATGGGAATGGGCATGTGAATGTTTTGCCAATAAATTTTGGTTAAGTTCAAGTTATGAGGCGGTAACAGCACATCTTTGTCTGGCGTTGTCAGTGAAACTTCTGCATGAATGAGTTCCTTTAAACAGCGTATCGTAGAGTTGGTTACTATGTCTTTTTTGGGGGGAATAGAGTAGAAAACAATAAAATGAATACAAAGAATTTTGTTAAAAAATAATATAAAATTTGATAAGCCATAAAAATAACATTAATAACATTTCATTCATGCCATAACATTTGCAAACTGTGTGAATGTTGTTACTCTCCCACTTCGTGATATTTGGCACATTCTCATCAATTCGCGTCCAATAAATACAACATGGTTATTTTGCATATGAATTGGCCATTGCTATCATGATTTGTCTAGGTAATGGAAGTAATTTAACATTTATGGAAAATATATGGAATGTATAATACACGAAATCCAATAGATTTTGAGAAAAAATGTGCAATATTTTTATAAGTATAACATTTGTCTTATTAATTTAAAGTTTAAATAACGGGCATATTATAATAAAATATTATAACATATTATATGTATATGTATTTTTCTATGAAATCCAGCTTAAGTTAAAAAGGGTGCAATGTGGAATCCAAAGCTATCAGGAAATTACTTTTTACTGATTACATCATAGAGCGATTAATGAAGTTCAATCTATCACAAATCTATCCCCATAATAAGCATATATGCCGAAGATAGCGCACCATAGCAGCAGTATGGATGCAAAAAAAAACGCAATACGAAAAATTAGAGATAAGGAAAATTTTTTGTTTGGTTTGAAATACATAATGCTCTTGTGTCGTCGGTTGTTATCTCCTACCAATTAAAAACGGCGAAGACTTTTAGTAGCTGCTAAACTTTTACGCACATTACGCAAGGACATGTCATAGTGAGGGCAGATGTCCCGCTAGGAACCCATGCATAGAGTGTCGCATTGCTTCCAACGCACATCGTTTTTTCCTGTTTCAAATTCTGTAACATTAGAACGGGTAGACATGTTGCTACGAATATAACTGATTGATTTAAGTTAATTTAAATTTAAGGATTTTAATTGTAATGAATTTTTTTTATTAAGCATTTAGTTTATTTGTATAAGTTTTGCAACAACAACTATTGTTTGGAGTTTACTGCAATCATGAAATTATCGTTTAGTCTCAATAACACTGTCTACTGAGTAATTGATCTGTTGAATTCTCTCTTTCTCTCGGTATTTGTTTTGTGCATTCAGTTGTTGCCTTGATGTCAACGCCTGCACGTTGTCGTAACAACAGAGAATAACGAATTCAAATGACAGCTTTGTCAGCCGTTGTTTAACGTGTATGGGTCCAGCGGACCAAATGTCGGATGTAAGACACATCTGAACAATTTCGGAAGCAAAATAGTTCAGATTTTGTTCCGATTTTTATATGATTTTTCGTAGAGGAAATCGTTCAGACGACGTTCCTATTTAGGAGAGAACGTCGGAAGTAAATTTCCCGTCGAATATACCAATGTTTTTCTTCCGATTTCGGTACGAATTCGGATCGAAATGTCGGAAACAAATTTCCCTTCGCAGAACAACCAACTTTTGTGTGTATCTGAATATTTTAAATATAAATGCAACAAATAATAATTCAAGCTAGTGCTGATGGACTCAAGATATTCGTACACAAAGTTTACATTGTTCTAGTATAACTACAAAATGATAACAGTGAAAATCATTAGAAACATTTGGAATTACAATCTTCCCATAAAATACATAACAAAGAAAAATTTATCAATTAAAAAAAGAGCCATCAGAGAAAAATTTTTTCTTCCTGGCATAACTCACATAATTCGTTTTCTGAGTTGGCAATTTCTATTTTTTCTACGATTTCTACCTTATCTCAAAGACATAAATACAACAAGATAAGACATTTCTTTTGCTATCATTCTTCAGTGAATGGCTTTTGAATTTAACATAATGTTATGTTACGATATGGTGATATAACATTTTTTTCTTTTATACATTTTTACGTATTTAACCGAATTTACCGATCCAATTGACATGGAATTATTCTTGAATAGATCCTTGAATTCATAAATTTCGTTTCTGATACCATTGCATGAAATGTTCCTCCTTGGTTGCGATTTTGAATTAACTGCAACCTGTTAAGGGTAATGTTTCTATACAAAGTTTCGTAAACATTTTTTTGTTGCATGCATTTTGTCAGGTCTTTATTACTTTATGTCTTTGCTTATCTTGTGTCAAATTTTTATGCTCATATCTCTAAAACTCAACGAGTTACAGCTCATTTACTACGGGTTTGGCATAATTCAACGAAAAAGTTTTTGAACTTGTGAAGCACTAAAACACTTCAAATCATGCTTGATCTTGCACAGAAATTTAGCACTGATATCTGACTAGCTGTTTGCAAAATATGATCCAAGTAGTTATTTTATTTTTTGTGTTATAATCTTTTTAAGTTGGAATTTTGAGATATGTCACTCTTTGAGTAAATGGGCGATATGTTGTTGGATGATCTTGACTGTACTAGAGTTAGCTGTGTGCTAGTAGAGAGATAAAGTCATGCATGAATAAGTGAATTACATCAATTAAGCATTGTAAAATCGTAATCTAAAACGAACCCTCGTTTTATTTGGTACACATCGCATCGGGGAATGAAACAACGTATAGACGGGATTAAGTTCAAACCTAATTCCGTAACAGATAAATTAAGTGCATACATCTACTTAGTATCTTGAAAACCATCTTCGAAAGAAGATGCGCGGGCGGTACTGTATAATTAAAACGATTACGGTTCCTAAGTAACGCCATTGCAATGAATGAATAGGTCCTTACCCTAATATAAAGGCATATGAAAATGAGCCATATGAGGATGTCCACAAGGTGGTAGATAAAATAAGCTAGAGTATCGCGAAACTAATTAGGAAAAGGGTGCAGTTGTCAGGGGCTTAGTTACGAATGTTTAAGCAGAACCAATCACTACGAAATAGAGTGCAGTTGAATATTTCCAATATTTTTAATATTGTAAACACGCAAACAGAATTAGCAGAATTAACACGTTAACAGAATTAGGGAGCAATATACTCGTAACAATGTGTTCAGAGAATCGGATAAATGAGTTACATGAGTGGGGGGTCTCAGCGGACCACTCCTAATCTGGTCATAGGTATTTTCGGTTTGAATATCGAGGCTATTCAAAACTAATTGGGCTAAGTTTGAAAAGCAAGTAAGAGAAAGACTAGGACAAGAAAATGAAGAATTCCTACACACAGGGGATATAGACAGAAAAGTTAACAACGGAAACACTATTAAAACTTAAACCCTAGATGACAGGGGAAATTCGTAATAAGGGCAAAGAGGTCCGAAGTCTTTACAATGGGGGAAAACGCAAAAGAGCGGGACACCAAACAATATCAAAGGAGACACCAAACAATATCAAAGGAATACAACAAAATTCATGAATTTCTCAACATACACACTAGGCCAGATTTTCTCGGCCCTACTTCAGGGTGAAGAGGATTAAGTTTTGGATTTTCGGACATTTTTACAACTGCTTGAAATTCATGTATACTCCCATTGCCTGACAAGAAGCAAGGCTAGCATTATTCCCAAACCTTGCAAAGCAAGTTAGGTGAAAATATTATCGCCCCGAAAGCTTAAAATCATTCCTACTCAAGACAATGAAGCGCACGGTTACCGATTTTTTGATGCTGCAAAAAGATCCTCCAAGGGAACTTTCCCTTTAACCATCTTTATGTAGCATTAATAAAATCGGCGCTGTAGAGGGCACACCAGTGGCGAAGCTGACCCATGTTGTCCTTAACCCATGCTGTCTGCATTGACATTGAATGCGCTTCCAAAAAGGTCATTTTCAGACGACTTTCAGTTTGGCCGAGTCGTAAGGAACTGGATAAACCATATGCTGAGAAATAGGCGGATAACCTCCGCGCTGCAAGACAATATAATAAGTTGACCAAGCAACTCTACAGGGTAGATCTTATCATCTATCCTGTGGGTTAATACCATCTATACATATAAAAGAGCTTAGTGATGACTGAGTGAGTGAATGACTGGCATATCATCGCCCAGACGAAACCGCTTAAGCTAGAAAGCTGACATTTTGACTGTGGGTTGTTGTTGGTGTGTAGGGGTGAGATAAGGCTGGATTTTTGGAAATTCGACCTAGAAGGTTACGAAAAGAACTAAAGTGTACTAAATATGGTACCCTTTGTATTAGGCAAACGGGAATAGCAAGTATTCTGAAATTTGGAATGAGGGTAACTGATGGAGAGTTAGAAAGATGTACGTAAGAGTTTTTGGAAATTCGACCTCTAAGTGTACGAAATGTACTAAAACTTACAAAATTTAGTACCAGTTGTATATTGTGAACGGATATAGCTAGAAACTTGGAATTTGGTATGTAAATGAAGGTTGGGAAGTGGTGTTTATAAAAGGAAATGGTTTAGGAAATTCGTACTCATGTGTACGAAAAGTACTAAATGGTACTAAATTTAGTACAATTTGGATTTGGGTGAAAGGATAGAGCTAGAAACCTGAAATTTGGAATTAAGGTTAGTGACGGAGTATAGGATTGAGATATGGGGGTAGTTTTGGAAATTCGTACTGTGTACTAAATTTAGTACAACTTGGATTTGGGTGAACGGATAGAGTTCGAAACTGAAATTTGGAATTAAGATTACTGTTGGAGTGTAGGCTTGAGATTGGTTTAGAAATTCGTAAATTATGTGAACGAAAAGTACTAACGGAATTAGCTGGAAACCTGAAATTTGGGATTAAGACTACTGTTGCAGTGTAGGATTGAGATATGGGGTAGTTTTGAAAATTTGTACTTATGTGTACGAAAAGTACTCAATGGTAGTAAATTTGGTACAATTTGGAATTGGGTACAGAAAGTACAAAATGGTACTAAATTTAGTACAATTTCGATTTGGGTGAACGGATAGAGTTGGAATCCTGAAATTTGGAATTAACATTACTGTTGGAGTATAGGATTGAGGTTGTTTTGGAAATTCGTACTTATGAATACGGAAAGTACTAAATGGTACTATATTTGGTACAATTTGGATTTGGGTGAACGACAAGAGCCGGTATCCTGAAATTTGGAATTAAGATTACTGTTAGAGTGTAGGATTGAGGTTGTTTTGGAAATTCGTACTTAATAATAATAATAATAATTGTTCCACAAACATCCCAGATGGGACAAGGGAGACTTCTCTCATATCAATGAGTGCACGCCGATTCATATTGGCTCAATGATATGGGACCTACTTTTTATTGCCGAGTCCGAACGGCGTGTCTTACGACACCACTTTTAGAGAAGTTTTTCACGGCTTAAATACTCAGGAAATTTCGCCAGCATTACTGAGGGGGAATTTCGTACTTATGGGTACGAAAAGTACTAAATGGTAGTAAATTTGGTACAATTTGGAATTGATTGAAGGGATATTTCTGGAAACCTGAAATTTGGTGTTAAGGTTACTGGTGGAGGGTAGGATTGAAGTAGTTTTGGAAATTCATTTACGGGTATGAAAAGTACTTTGGTACAATTTGAGTGGAGGATTGAGTTAGTCATTGAAATTTGTACTTTCGTATGAAAAGAATTAAATGGTACTAAATGTTGTATATGGAATTCGGAAATTTGGTACTATATTTGCTGTTGGTGTGTAAGTTTGAGTTATGGATGTCATTGTGGATATACGTACAATAAGAGGTAGAGCTGAAATTGTGAAATTCGGTATTAGGATAGCAGTTGGGGTATAGAGTGGAGATAAGGAGGATGTTTTGGAAATTCATTAAATTTGGTTTTAGAAGGCAGATAGAGCTGTAGGTATTGCGATATAGTTTTTGATATAGGGATGTAATTTTTGAAACGGGCATTTTGCTAGTAAATAATAAAATAATTGCTTTAACCGACGAAGGATTTTAGCCCACCTGCTTTGCAGACGACGTGAAAACACTTCGACGGGGAAATAATCCAAATTTGCACGAAACAACTGTTAAAATAACTTATACTTCGGCCAGACCAAGGGGTCTAAAAGTTAACCCCAAAAAACGGAAACGGAATTTCACTAAGAAAATGAAAATAGAGTCTTTCGAGAAGCCAGGTTTCCTGTATAATACGAAATTTTTAGGACAGTTTAATACCTGAAAGTAGTTCTGAATAACAAGCTGACAAAAATGCAATGTGAAACCAATAAGGAAAATGATCAAAGTGGGGTGGGGCCGACTATACCCCTTTAGGGATAGGTAATGAAAAGCAATAATCGATTTTTCGACTTTTCAATTTTGGCCTAAAACCAAAAATGCAATTTTTCGGCCTGGCGATTTTTTCAGATGTCCTAAAACTCGGCTTTCGACTTTTTAATAGCCGCAGAAAATCGAATATAATTTTAGAGTTTTCTTTGAAAATTTGCACATATGACTTTGTAGCTATCAGAAAACTGTAAAACCGTCAAAGTACACTAAAAGCTATGGCCAAAACCGAAAATCGATCACAAGATAATCGATTAGGCGATTTTCCCTCCAGTCAAAAGTCGACTACGACTTTTAAGTTTTTGACTTCAAAACGTCAATTAATCTATTATTAGAAAGTCGAATTACCTATCCCAAATACCCTTCTCCATCACGATTTCAATCTAATTTGCAGTGCATCCTTACGGGACACCTAGAGCTAAGCGCAACTGCACAAAATATTATGTAGAAAAAAGTGAATGTAGAGCATGCGGAGAAGTCGGCAAAACGTTGGAAAACCAACCCTAAGAACCCTACACCTGGGAAACGGCACAATACAAGAACTCAACCAAAGTAGGGCAACCTAGTTTAAGGACTAAAGGCATTTTTCGGGGCACAGAATTTCTATAAAGTAAATAAAACTTCCTTCAGACTAGAGCGCACGACGGGCCTATTCTGACTTAATTGTACTTCTTTGTGCAGACTAATATTAAAACTCAGAGTTTATTGTCTGAAGTACAAACGACATGCTTAAATTTATTTTTTATTTGGCTGGTCCTTTCCTTTTCAATTATTATGTAAATTATATGCAATGCATAAAAAGCATTCAAATACTACACAGGTAGTCATCATAGGCGGAAACTATTGAAACTCCTCCACGGATTTATGTAAAGTTACACAGCTACATCATCAGCACTTAGCTAACACAAGCAAAACACCAAAACCTGTGGAAGACTTTTCTCTTCCATTTGATTGCTAACACTTTAAGCGATCTTTTCTTCAGAACTCCACAGGTCACTTTTTGCCATTTAGTTTTTCTTGTGTTCGGGCGTGCAAATGCAATGATTTGTTTATCATTTGTTAACTGGAGCCGCAGCCGTTTTCATTGCCAACAAATTCACAAATTGCGATTGTAAACAGTTTTATACAAAAATGATGGCCCATGGCTGTGGAACATGTGAACGTTTGTTAGGATTATACAATATTTTCACAATTTATGCATTGACTGACTGTCTGAGTGACTAGTTGCATCTATCTGGTCGGCAATGCGCCAACTGGCTTTGACGGTGTTCCGTTGGTAAGACATGAGTCACGTTTACATTGCCATCTTTAAATAAAAAACAATAAAATAAATTGTATTATTAACGTAGGGTTAGTTGCAAGCAGGCCGTTGGTTGTACAAATTAGAGGGAGAGAGATAGCGCAAGGGAATTAAAGAACCTTAGCAGATAAAATGTAGAAAGGATTGGAGAGTGTCTTCATAGCATAACATGTGTGATTTAGGTGGAAATTATCAAACATTGTTGCAGGAATTTCTATGAAAGAGAATAATGGAAGCAAGAAGGAAATTGTTTTTTCTTTCTTGTTTCAGTTTAAAGTTCAGTCTAATACGGAAAACAAAAGACCGAAGACACAAACTTGCATCAACAAGGAAAGCTATAAGAAGTTACTGTTATTTTTTAACATATTTATAGACGAAATTCAGTTTTCAGAGATTCGACGATATAGTTATAAGGCTAAAGGTTTCTCCTGTGCAGCAATCCAGTTCTTGGAAATGTATTTTTTTTTCTGACTATGAACAGAAAGATTTACAATGCTATCTCCATTACACTTTCATTTTATGAGTCATAAATATGGCAAACATAAATTAATCGTTCATTATTAAAAACACAGGGGAAACAGAGGAATAGGCAGAGGAAAAAGACGACATATTTAGCACGCACAGCACAAGAAAACAAATATACTCAAAAGACCATAACCGCCTTGACAGAAACCATGATTATTACCACCTACCAATAAAAGTCACCGTTGATGCATGCATATTCATGGGCATTACTTGTCGGCATCGAATAACGCTTAGTTCCCTTCTAATACTTACTCCTCCCTCAATTTTGTTAATCTTTAACTATGACTTTCATGTCATATCCTCATTAATGATTTTATGGCGATTTAATTTTTGTTACTTTCCTCGTTTTTGAGAGAGTATAGACTTTAATCAGATTTCATTACATTATCTTCTAAGCCAAGAAATGCGAATCATTAAAATGTGTTGTTGCATTCTGAAAATCAATACCCCCTAATAAAAATAACAACTTTATTTTTATTTTCCTATACTTTTGCTTTTACGTCAGACGTCCTCTGAGACACTGCCGAGAAGGTTTACTTTGCTCTCGTACTCTATGGACAGACATTTGATATCATGCTAAGGATCACAAATTAAAGAGCAAATAACAAACAATTTCTATAGAGTTGTTATTTTCAGTTCAGATTGTGTAGGTATGTACATCTATACATACTTATAAATTTATGTTCGATTGCTTGTTTGAAGTTAAGAATAGGGTAAAGTTCGGTCGGTCCAATCTTTTTTTACCCTCCACCACGAACTGTGTTCTTCTTCCTTCATGTTAAGCCTTATTGTATTGGGAGTCAAAAATACTGAGTTAATTCCACTTCAGAAAGTAAATGCAGCAATCCCTTTAAAAGAGGTCATAAAAGCCGTCATGGTAGTTCTTTCCAAAACATGGACCAATATTTACAGTTTTCGGAAACGAGCTTTTGTATCCTCTGACAACACGCAATAACAAATTATAGCAATCTCAGTTCGCTAATTTGACAAGAAACCCTCGAAATGCATAACATTATGAAATATCGGTACATGAGTCTAGCCCCTCAAACCTGCGTATGTATGGATAGTTTTTTTGCGAGTAAGTTTTCTATCTTCTGGGAGCACAAAATTCCAATCAGTTATATGGCAAAAAATTTTTTACTAAAATCTTCAAAAAGCTTAATTGGGGTGGTCACTTACATATATGGGGACTATGATAAAACCCTAGCAAAAACTATATAACTAATTTCAGTCATTTTGGTTAATTGATGAGGCTAAAACATTTATTTATTTTTATTTATTATTCTGTGTGGGATGTATTAAGACGTGGACAAGTACCGAGAAATTTCTGGAAGAAAATAATGTAACTCCAACGAAGACTAAATACCAAATTTAAGACATTTTGGTTTGATAACCTTCAAAATACCGAAAATCGGAAGGTAACGTTCAATGGGGCTATATGCTAACCGGGACCTATACCAACAATTCTCGTCTGTTTTATACGCCCATCGAATACTAAATAAAATATTTCAACCATCAAACAGGAGTTCAGCTTTTCACAAACATCAGGGAAGGAACTTGGAACATCCGCATGCGTTACAATCTCAATGCCATATGTAGGGAGTGACATACAGGAAAGGTAGATGTTAAACAGTTCCGGAGATATCACCCAACCTTGGAGAACTCCCTGTTTCATCCTGAATTCCACCTACACAGAAAAAATACTGTATGGAATAGTGTTCATAAAGTCTTGTCAAGGTTCAAATTTGGTTTCTTCTGAGAGATTGAAAAAAAAATTTTGGCGAGTAGTTTTGTTTTTATTGACTAACAAACAACCACCACCACCAACCAAACCAGAGACAAATTTTGCTGCATTTTATTAATACTTTTATATTTTGTATTATTGTAATTTACCGTTTCTTCTAATGATTTCCATGATTTCATCTGCAGTTGTTGTGAACCATGTGTACATACATGTTGGGTAACGTAGGGGATAAAAGATACCAAGGAACGATCCTGACCGGCTTTAACATGGCAAAGTCCAGGATTTATCTTGGTCCCTCTGTCATCTAAAGTGGACACTGACCTCCCCGTGGTGTCGCCTGGGGTAGCGGCCTTTAACAACTGTTAAAGGAACTGAGCTAAAATCTGCCGCGCGTTCACCTATAAGAACGTTAAAAACTTGGGTTTGGCGCCGGGTTAGTAACTCTACCTTAGAAAAAAGCAACTTACTATGAAAAATCAAAAGAGAAGAAAAACAACCCCCTCTAAAGTAGGGCTGCTCAAAGGGCGCACTTCTGCTGTCGGTGTGTGTTAATTTGCTCACTCACACAACTGAAAAAGAGAGCTTTTGTTTTTGAAATTAAAATTTTCAATACAAACAATATTTCCATTACACAAGACAACCCAAAAAACCAAACAAAACCGAACAAAACATCATATTTGAATTATAAATTCGTGTGTAGCCACTGGAGAATAAACGAAACTTGATTCTCTTGAAAATAATGAATGTGTATGCTAACTATTAGCTTATCCGTGTAATTGTGGAATGTATTTATACGAGTTGTTTTTCGTAAATTTTATAAAATCAGACTGAATGGTATGTTGGGAAACTATCAAAATGTTTGTGTTTCAAAACCAACACAATAACAAAATATATTTGTAGTTGTATGAGCAGCCCTACTCTAAAGTTTTCGACTCTCGCAAACGTTTTAAGGTCCATGATCTGCGAATCTGCACCTGGAATGTTCGCACTATTTATAGAAAAAGGTGCAGTTTACGCATTGGCAGATGTACTTGAAAAGTATAAGGCCGACATTACTGCCATATAGGAAATACGATGGAATGGGAAAAGCGTCACAACAACACCTAAAGGTGACGTACCGTATTATAGCTGCCATGACACAAAGCATGAGTTTGGTTGCGGATTTGTAGTTGGTCGGAGATTAAAACATCTGATCTCCAGCTTCACACCAGTGAATGAAAGACTTGCTACAATACGGATAAAGGCAAAATTCTTCAACATTAGCCTTATCTGCCTTCAGTCTCCATAGTGAAACATCTAACAATGGAATGAGGCTGATAGACTTCGCAGCAGCAAAGAGTCATGGTAGGTAGCAGTACCAGATTTAAGCATATCGATATTCATAAGGGCACCTGGCTGTCGCCAGATCAAAGAACAAGAAATCGAATTGATCACGTTGTGGTAGATGGAAGACATGCATCGAGCATGTTGGATGTACGATCGTTTCGAGGTGCAAACATAGACTTGGGCCACTACCTTGTTGCAGCAAAGGTACGTACCCTCTAAACGTTGCAAATAAAGTACGAAGAGACACAACTCGGAAGTTAGACATCGGTAAGCTGCAATCACAACAGATAGACACAGCATATTCCACTCAACTAGCCCAATCGCTTAATCAAAGCTCTTCTCGTCCCAATAACATATCAGCACAATGGCAAAATATTGCCCACTCCATGCAAACAACCGCAAAATCCATACTTAGATACCAGAGACCTTCACCAAGGAATCCATGGCATGACCAGGAGTGTCGTGCTGCTACCCAAGAAAACAATGCGGCACATAAGGCTACTTTACAATCAGTAGCAACGCGTAGCGCACGAGAGAGGTATCGGGAGAAAAGGAAAGAGGAGAAACGTCTTTTCCGCAGGATAAAGAGAGAAATGGAAAAGCGGTAGAGTGTAAAAATCGAGATGTATAGGAGCCAGAACGTTCTACCAAAGAGTGAAACATCAAACTGATGGCTTTGGTACAGCACATCTTCCTGCAAAGAACAGGAAGAGGACCAACCATGTAATTTGGTAACAGGTATACAGATAGTGTGATAAGGATATGGAAAGAGCATTTTTGCAAAGTGTAGGTATCCAATAGTAACGAAGTCGACGAAGATACCACAGATCCAATCCCCGAAGATGGTATTGAATGTATACCACCCGGCCACGATGAGGTAAAGACAGCAATAATCCGGCTGAAGAATAATAAGGCAGCAGGAGCCGATGGCTTACCAGCCGAGCTGTTCATAACCGGAGGCGACATACTGATAAGGTGTATGTGTCAGATGTATTCGTCTGGAAGGAAGAACGCGTACCCGACGATTGGAACCTGAGCATACTGTGTCCCGCCCACAGGAAAGGATATAAGACTGTATGCTGCAACTACAGGGACATAAGTCTTCTCCCTATTGCCTACAAGATAATGTCAGGGATATTATGCGAACGACTAAAGCCTATGGTCAACGAAATAATTGGGCAATACAAATGCGGCTTTAGACCTGCCAAGTCCACCATAGCCCAGATATTTAACCTGCGGAAAATCCTAGAAAGGACGAGATGCAGATCGTCACCCACCATCTTTTTGTCGATTATAAACCTGCTTACGTTCAAAGGTATTCCAGCCCATGTCTGAATTTCGTATCTCCGCAAAGCTAATTCGGCTTTGTAAAATGACTTTAACTGACACTCGATCCTCAGTTAAAATAGGAAAGAATCTCTTCGAAGAGCTTTGTACCAAAAGAGGTTTCAGGCAAGGAGACAGCATTTCGTGTGATTTATTCAACATCCTCCTGGAAATGGCACAATATACACCAATAGCCACATGTTACATGGTTATGCTGATGATATGACATCATGGGTCGATCAGTAAATTAAGTAACTGATACCTTTATGAAGGTCGAAGGAGAATCTGCTAAAGTGGGTCTGATGGTAAACGGCGAGAAGACCAAGTTGATGGTGTCGAGGCGCAATGCGTCCATAGAGTTCGGACCAACAGTTGAAGTTGGCTCTTATAATTTATAGCACATCTAATAACATCAGTTGTGAAAAAAAGAAGAATTGTATTGACCAACAGATGCTACTTTGCTTTAAGTAAGAAGTTTAAAAACAAAGCCACATCTCGTCAAACCAAAATAACGCTCTAAAAAACACTGATACTACCCGTGCTAATGTATGGTTCCGAAGCCTGGCAGTGCTTGGTGTGTTTGAGAGAAAAATTCTTCGAAAGATCTACGGAGCAATCTACGTTGACGGTGACTATCGACGTCGTATGAACCACGAGCTGTATCTGCTATATAACGAAACCAGTATAGATAAACGCATCGAGATGCAACGATTGCGTTGGCTAGGCCATGTGCTAAGAATGAGCGATGATGAACCCGCTAAAAAGGCGTATAAACACGTCCCACATGTAGGTGCACGCAGAACTGGCAGGCCAAGGCTTCGATGGAGCAAACAAGTGGAAGAAGAGATGACAAGGCCCGGTGTTCCAAAAAGCAAAGCAACAAATAGAGAGAATTGGAGATCTTGTCTTTGTTCGGCTTATGGAACAAATGTTCTGTAATGGACCAGCTAAGTAAATACATACATGGTGGGGCTTGTGTTGTGGTTTGTTGATATTGTGTCAATGTGATGGTGAGACGATGAGACAATTCCAAAGAAAACGAGAACAAAGTTGAGAGCGTTTACCAAACAAAAGAGGAAATATGAGAACGTAGGACAAAATAGGAAAGTGATTTTGCATCTCATGAAAATCTTACATATTAAAAAAAATAGTGGCTTTCGGATGGGTATAAGAAACTGAACGAAAATACGTATAAATTCTTGAAATATTTTTCTGTGTATTACTGGTACCTAACATATAATTGATTAGCAAACTTTTCAAATTTGGCCGGACACTACTTAAATGTTTAGTGTCACCAACACTGTCCTATGGCACGGCTTGTTTCGATGTCTGATTTTTTTATGCGGCATCTCTTTAAAGTGTTTAGTTTTGTTAGATTTTAAGATTACCAATGTTTGAGCTGTGACTCATAAAATCCACTATGTCCTCGATCTAACCTCTGAGTCGTATTTCCTCACATGGGGGTGTCCAGAGCAGCAGGGATTCCGTGATATGCTGATCCCAACACAGAAATACGATGCAAATTCAACCATATGCACATATGTGTCAGCCGCTGGCTGGAACACGTGTGATGTGTGGTGCAAAAATAGACTCGGACCACTACCTTGTTGCAGCAAAGATACATACCAGATTAAACGTAGCAAATATAGTACGAACAGACACAACACGGAAGTTGGACATCGGTAAGCTGCAGTCACACCAAATAGCCACATCATATTCCACTCAACTGGCCCAATTGCTTAATCTCAGCACTTCTCGTCCCGATAGCATATCAGCACAGTGCAAACAGCCGCAAAATCCATACTTAGATACCAGAGACCTTCACCAAGGAATCCATGGCATGACCAGGAGTGTCGTGCTGCTACCCAAGAAAACAATGCGGCATATAAGGCTACTTTACAATCAGTAGCAACGCGTAGCGCACGAGAGAGATATCGGGAGAAAAGGAGAAACGTCTTTTCCGCAGGATAAAGAGAGAAATGGAAAAGCGGGAGAGTGAAAAAATCGAGATGTATAGGAGCCAGAATGAAGTCCGAACGTTCTACCAAAGAGTGAAACATCAAACTGATGGCTTTGGTACAGCACATCTTCCTGCAGAGAACAGGAAGAGGACCAACCATGTAATTTGGTAACAGGTATACAGATAGTGTGATAAGGGTATGGAAAGAGCATTTTTGCAAACTGTAGGTATCCAATAGTAACTAAGTCGACGAAGATACCACATATCCAATCCCAGAAGATGGTATTGAATGTATACCATCCGGCCACGATGAATAATAAGGCAACAGCAGCCGATGGCTTACCAGCCGAGCTGTTCATAACCGGAGGCGACATGCTGATAAGGTGTATGTGTCAGATGTATTCGTCTGGAAGGAAGAACGCGTACCCGACGATTGGAACCTGAGCATCCTGTGTCCCACCCACAAGAAAGGAGATAAGACTGTATGCTCCAACTACAGGGGCATAAGTCTTCTCCCTATTGCCTACAAGATAATGTCAGGGATATTAAGCGAACGACTAAAGCCTATGGTCAACGAAATAATTGGGCAATACAAATGTGGCTTTAGACCTGGCAAGTCCACCATAGCCCAGATATTTAACCTGCGGCAAATCCTAGAAAGGACGAGATGCAGATCGTCACCCACCATATTTTTGTCGATTATATAAACCAGCTTACGTTCAAAGGTATTCCAGCCCATGTCTGAATTTCGTATCTCCGCAAAGCTCATTCGGCTTTGTAAAATGACTTTAACTGACACTCGATCCTCAGTTAAAATAGGAAAGAATCTCTTCGAAGAGCTTTGTACCAAAAGAGGTTTCAGGCAAGGAGACAGCTTTTCGTGTGATTTATTCAACATCCTCCTGGAAATGGCACAATATACACCAATAGCCACATGTTACATGGTTATGCTGATGATATGACATCATGGGTCGATCAGTGAAATAAGTAACTGATACCTTTATGAAAGTCGAAGGAGAATCTGCTAAAGTGGGTCTGATTGTAAACGGCGAGAAGACCAAGTTGATGGTGTCGAAGCGCAATGCGTCCATAGAGTTCGGACCAACAGTTGAAGTTGGCTCTTACAATTTATAACACAACAAATAACATCAGTTTTGAAATAAAAAGAAGAATTGTATTGACAAACAGATGCTACTTTGCTTTAAGTAAGAAGTTTAAAAACAAAGCCACATCTCGTCAAACCAAAATAACGCTCTAAAAAACACTGATACTACCCGTGCTAATGTATGGTTCCGAAGCCTGGCAGTGCTTGGTGTGTTTGAGAGAAAAATTCTTCGAAAGATCTACGGACCAATCTACGTTGACGCTGAATATCGACGTCGTATGAACCACGAGCTGTATCTGCTATACAACGAAACCAGTATAGATAAACGCATCGAGTTGCAACGATTGCGTCGGCTAGGCCATGTGCTAAGAATGAGCGATGATGAACCCGCTAAAAAGGCGTATAAACACCTCCCACATGGAGGTGCACGCAGAACTGGCAGGCCAAGGCTTCGATGGAGCAAAAAAGTGGAAGAAGAGATGACAAGGCCCGGTGTTTCAAAAAGCGAAGCAACAAATAGAGAGAATTGGAGATCTTGTCTTTGTTCGGCTTATGGAACAAATGTTCTGTAATGGACCAGCTAAGTAAGTACATACATGGTGGGGCTTGTGTTGTGGTTTGTTGATATAGTGTCCATGTGATGGTGAGACGATGAGACAATTCAAAAGAAAACGAAAATAAAGTTGAGATCATTTACCAAACAAAAGAATAAATATGAGAGCAATTAATGGGAACGTAGGACAAAATAGGAAAGTGATTTTGCATCTCATGAAAATCTTACATATTAAAAAGAAATAGTGGCTTTCGGATGGGTATAAGAAACTGCACATGTACCAAATGTGATGTTCCTGTACAGTATGAAAATAAAAATAGGTAAAAAAACTTTTTAAGTTAAACGGTTTTATGTTAAGCATACATTGCAATGTTTAAGATGAATGTACTAAAAAACAAAAAATAATAAAATAGATACAGTCGTGGGAATTATAAACATATGCATAGACTAGACTAAAATAAAATAAAACCGTGGGGCACGCCAATTGTCTACAAATTATCGACTTAATGTGCGATAGAAGAATCGTTTAATTCGTCGTTAGGCAGTTGGCCCGCAGACGGTGAGGAAATTACTTACTATTTTCTTGCTCATGGAAATTCCAATCGTTATACACTCCATGTAAATAAAAGAGATGTTTCAGCTAGTTTATCGTTGGACATTCACACTGCTGGCTGGCGAGGAATCGTTTCACTGCTCGTAGTTTGTCTTTAATCGACAAAGTACTACTCGCGCACCACTATGAAGCCCTAAAACTCGCTTATAATCGAGCTTGCTAGCTTGTTTCCACATTCTAGCCCTACTTATCACACGTCCATCGTTGTCGGTTGAACAACTGCCTAATTATAGTGTAACATTACAAAACAAACATTTTAATCAACGATTGTAGACAATTGACGTGCCCCACGGTTTTATTTTAGTCTAGTCTATGCATATGTTTATAATTCCCACGACTGTATCTATTTTATTATTTTTTGGTTTTTAGTACATTTATCTTAAACATTGCAATGTATGCTTAACATAAAACCGTTTAACTTAAAAAGTTTTTTTTACCTATTTTTATTTTCTAGTTTTTAGTTTTTATTTCGCATTCTGTTTAATTCATTTAGTGCTTCATTATTGCAAGGTTTCTTGCCCGTTAGTTTATTGCAGTCCAACTCCTCTATACGTAGTCCCTGCAAAGATCTTACTCTACTAAGAGCCACGTAGGCTTGACCTTCTTCAAACAGTTTCGCACCTAAGTATACGACTGCGTGATCCACAGTGCTGCCCTGCATTTTATGTATAGTAGAAGCCCATGATAGTATTAAAGGCAACATTCTTCTTTCAGCCGTCCCGTAATTGTACTTAGCTGGAAACTGTATGGCTTTCGGGTGTATAAGATGTACTGTATAGTGCACTGTATTCTTCTTGTCAAGCCCTTTTATTTGATACCCATATTGGTGGGATTGATAAAAAATTGTTATCAGCCATTTGGTAGCGGCGGCCATCTTAGATTTCAATTTTGCATAGTAAATTGTATTCTACTTGTTGAGACCTTTCATTTGATACCCATTTTGAGGGGATTGATAAAACCTACGTTATCCGCCATTTTGTAGCGGCCGCTATCTTGGACTTCAATTTTTTATAGTATATTGTGTTCTGCTTGTTAAGCCCTTTCATTTGATACCCATATTGATGGGATTGATAAAACCTACGTTATCCGCCATCTTGGATTTCAATTTTTTATAGTATATTGTATTCTGCTTGCTGAGCCCTTTCATTTGATACCCATATTGATGGGATTGATAAAACCTACGTTACCCGCCATTTTGTAGCTGCCGCCATCCTGGATTTCAATTTTTTATAGTATATTGTATTCTGCTTGTTGAGCCCTTTCATTTGATACCCATATTGATGGGATTGATAAAACCTACGTTATCCGCCATCTTGGATTTCAATTTTTTATAGTATATTGTATTCTCTTGTTGAGCCCTTTCATTTGATACCCATATTGATGGGATTAATAAAACCTACGTTATCCGCCATTTTGTAGCGGCCGCCATCTTGGATTTCAATTTTTTATAGTATATTGTATTCTGCTTGTTGAGCCCTTTCATTTGATACCCATATTGATGGGATTGATAAAACCTACGTTATCCGCCATCTTGGATTTCAATTTTTTATAGTATATTGTATTCTGCTTGTTGAGCCCTTTCATTTGATACCTATATTGATGGGATTGATAAAACCTACGTTATCCGCCATTTTGTAGCGGCCGCCATCTTGGATTTCAATTTTTTTATAGTATATTGTATTCTGCTTGCTGAGCCCTTTCATTTGATACCCATATTGATGGGATTGATAAAACCTACGTTATCCGCCATTTTGTAGCTGCCGCCATCCTGGATTTCAATTTTTTATAGTATATTGTATTCTGCTTGTTGAGCCCTTTCATTTGATACCCATATTGGTGGGATTGATAAAACCTACGTTATCCGCCATCTTGGATTTCAATTTTTTATAGTATATTGTATTCTGCTTGTTGAGCCCTTTCATTTGATACCTATATTGATGGGATTGATAAAACCTACGTTATCCGCCATTTTGTAGCGGCCGCCATCTTGGATTTCAATTTTTTATAGTATATTGTATTCTGCTTGCTGAGCCCTTTCATTTGATACCCATATTGATGGGATTGATAAAACCTACGTTATCCGCCATTTTGTAGCTGCCGCCATCCTGGATTTCAATTTTTTATAGTATATTGTATTCTGCTTGTTGAGCCCTTTCATTTGATACCCATATTGGTGGGATTGATAAAACCTACGTTATCCGCCATCTTGGATTTCAATTTTTTATAGTATATTGTGTTCTGCTTGTTGAGCCCTTTCATTTGATACCCATATTGATGGGATTGATAAAACCTACGTTATCCGCCATCTTGGATTTCAATTTTTTATAGTATATTGTATTCTGCTTGTTGAGCCCTTTCATTTGATACCCATATTGATGGGATTGATAAAACCTACGTTATACGCCATTTTGTAGCGGCGGCCATCTTGAATTTATAATGATAATGAATAAACATAATTGTATTGTCACCAAAATCCAAAGTGTATAAAAAATTTCAGATTAATCGGTTGACAGGAAGAGGGTGAAATTTGAATTACTAAATTTGACCCAAGAATAAATAAAACAAACGGGGTGAGCTAAATAAAACCATTTAAAAACTACATTACGAACGAAAATACGTATAAATTCTTGAAATATTTTTTCTGTGTATTACTGGTACCTAACATAATTGATTAGCAAACTTTTCAAATTTGGCCGGACACTACTTAAATGTTTAGTGTCACCAACACTGTACTATGGCACGGCTTGTTTCGATGTCTGATTGTTTTATGCGGCACCTCTTTAAAGTGTTTAGTTTTGTTAGATTTTCAGATTACCAATGTTTGAGCTGTGACTCATAAAATCCACTATGTCCTCGATCTAACCTCGGAGTCGTATTTCCTCACATGGGGGTGTCCAGAGCAGCAGGGATTCCGTGATATGCTGATCCCAACACAGAAATACGATGCAAATTCAACCATATGCACATATGTGTCAGCCGCTGGCTGGAACACGTGTGATGTGTGGTGCCGGGTCAATCCGGTATCGAAGGACCCACCATGGGATTACTGGAGTTTTGAAAAAAAGTTTTTTCCTTGACACTTCTTGTTATTATTGAATGCAGTGTTGCCCAGTAAGATGTATTCTTCTTTTCCATGGGTTTTTGGTAATGGATTTATTACCGAAGTGTAGATTTTGCAGCATTTTGATTGGTAAGTTGATCGGAGGAGGTTTGTGATGTTTTCTCGACAGTCAGCTTCTGTCCTATGTTTCTTTGGTACTTAGGGTTCCGAGTGGCCACGAAACTTGTCTAGCAAAAATTATGGACATACATAATTCATTTTTTTTGGTCTGGTTTCTTCGGGGCATGGGCGCAGATGAGACAAATATTAAAGAACTTTGCTTTTATACTGATTGTGGCAATCCTCTCCTACACCGATGTTAATATGTAGTCCAGGTTTTTAAGATAAAAGATAAAAGACAACTACTAAATTTTTTGCCATTATCAGATAATAAATGTTGAACTTTCGATTTTATTTGTAATGTATTTTATTTTGGACAATTTTAGCTGATGTTTATCTGAAATAACAACAAAATCGTCTTCAATATGAGGTTGTAGGGTATTCACAGTGTAAACTAATACTAAATCCAAGTTTTGGTTTTACACCATTTTGAAACGTATGTAACGTAACGTACGTCCAGAACATTTGAATGTTGTTCGGCGGCCGAAAAGCGATTCCGAGACAAAGATGCGTATAAATTTCCTGCGTTATCTTCATTATAAGATTGGCTATAAAGGTTGTTTTCAAACACTTAAGGATGCGTTCTCAGCGCAGGTAGAGTGCGAATGTCATGACTACCTTCCTCACTGGCTGGCTTCAATGCATATTGTCGGCTTGCTAATGTCTTGAGGTGTTTGCCAATGTCTGGAATGGCAAATTTTATTTAGTTTATTTTTTTCTACTCGAATGAATTAAAATTTATTTGTTGTTGAACACCACAAACGGACATTGCATTGCTTGGAGTTTATCTGATCGTCAACATGAGTTGTTTATGTTAATTGCGAATTTGTATGGCATTTGCTAATGAAGCAAAGTCGTTGACTAACAACCAAAGATGTTATAGATTTGGAAGAAAAGGAAATTTTAGCAAAAATTGGCCAAGAGTTTGTAGAGATGTGCTGTCTGCCGGTTGTGGTTTCCTCGCTACCTGTTTACAAAACTAAACACTAACAATAATTCGTGCAAAGATTTATGGTCTATGGCTAAAGGTTAGACAATGACATTGACTTGACCTTGTTGTCAGTGTTGAGAATTTAATTAAATGAAACTGGCAAACATAGTACCAATACTGATTCATCCTCAAATAAGTTGACAACTTTATACTTTTTATTGATTTAAATAAAAATCCCAAGTACATCGTAAGTCAACAGAAAAAATTGAAAAGGAGTCAGTCGGCTTTGCCGACGGCTAAAACAGTAACTGAAGTGATGGCCCAAAATTTTCTTTGAACAGATCATTAATTTTGAATAAAAAAGTATTTACAGGACTAAAGAAGTTTTTGAAGTATAAATTTGGAGGAGTTTGTGGGCCTAATTATTCCACTGACGGATCTAATCAACACAGTCTACACGACAACAATCACTAATATGTCTTTACTACAAGAGTCTAGCCTAGAGAAGTATGGAGAATAAAAACATAGCATTGTAATGGAACCAACATAGCCCATCGTGGAACTTATCGAACTTTGTGAGCCGTTATTGTTGGCCACGAAGAATTTTGTGTGTGTTGTGTTAGGTATTATGGACTTGTCCACGAAACAACTATGTCGTTTTAATCAAGACAACAACAAGTATCTTCTATGAAAATTTCGAAACAAACCACGAACAGTTTTGATACTGCATTTAATTTTGAACTTTTGTGTGGTAGTTGAACAAAAAAAGTTGTCCGAGTTAAGTTTTCATGGAACCTGCCGGCAAAACTTTAGGAGTCACATAAGCCGATTAACTGCTTACAAAGTAATATAAACAAGCTAATTTCGTATTGTCATTAGGCTTACAAATAATGATCAAAAATGTGTAAACTTTTGTGGCTAAGGTTTTCGAAGGAGTCGACCAATGAGTTCATACTTGAACTTGATCTAAGTTTGGAAGAAATATTAGAATGTACACAGTTTAAATAAATTCGTATTTATTTCTAAAACAAAATACGATTCTACGTCGGTGGTGTAGGGTATCAAGCACAGTGGGCGCTGCCATTGGCCAAAATTATAAAAAAAAACAAGTAAGCAAAGGCTATAGTCGGACAGGGCCGACCATGTGATACCCTACACCACTACCCTGCGAATTAGCTTTCAGCAAATCAAAATTCCTTTTGGAACAAATAAACTTATTGTAAGAAATAACTTTGTGGAGTCTGCTACCTTATCACATCAAGTTTAAATAACAATATAACAATTGTTCCACAAACATCCTAGAAGTGACAGCACCACGATTCATATTACATCAATGATATGGGGCTTACAGTTTATCGCCGGGTCCGAAAGGCGTGTCTGAAGACACCACTTGTACAGAAGTTTTACATGGCAAATATAATCCTTAAATGTCGCCAATATTACTGAGGGGTATTTTGCCATCGTTGGAAATTTGATGTTGGTTGCCAAGGAATCGAACCCCCGACCTTCAGCATGCAAGGCGGGTGTGCATACTGTTTAAGTAAGAATTAATATTTTGTTAAATTTGCATTGTTTGGTAGTGCTCGCTTTTCGCCTTACATTCATTGTGTTCGATTTGAATACTCGTTAGAAAACGGCCTACTCCTTTTTTGTTGCAACAGTGATCTGTCATCTAGGAGTTTTCTAACGAGTGCTGTTTTTGCGCCTACGCGACCTTTCGGCATTATTATTGACTCTTCGTTTTCGATCGCCATCCGTAACACAGGTAATCTGTTCGCCTTGCTACTTTTCCCTTTAGTTATAATTATTTATTTATTTACTCAATAAAGCTTTTTGCTTTTTATCGAATCAGAAACTAAAACGTTCGTGTTTTTATTTCTTATCTTTTTCGAAACGCAATTTCGGCGCCTTTACATTTGGTCCAATCGAGCCGGATACGAGCATTTGGATTGTTTTGGTTTTTGTTCTAATTGGTTTTCGTTCTTATTCTCGCAGCATCAAAACATCATCATCAACATCATAATCATCTCAACCATCCTCATTAACATCATAACCAGCATTAACATCTCATCTCAAAATATAAACAAACAGGTGAGTGCAGTGTTTCTATTATTTGTGAGCTCGCGTTGTGAAAAAAAAATAAAAAAAATATAAGCAAACATAAAAATTATCCATCGTCCAAAAATTATTTTCGTTTTATTTACAACAACAACGATAATTACGGCCGCTTTACAACGCGTCGCGTATTCCTTTTTGTCGTTTCTGATTTTTTCGGTGTTATTATTGAACAGTGAAAACCAATAAAAAATAATTTTTGTTGCAAAAAATATTGTGAAAAAAGTGCAAACATTTTATTCAAAAACAGTGTATTTTTCATTATTGAGTGGTGGTGTAATCATTAATAAAATTTAATTAACAGTCGTGTTAAATTTTGCTAATTTTATTAATAAAATAATTCATTTGTTTATCGGGAATTAATTACTTAATTATTTCCATCGGGTTACTACTGTCTTGTTGTGCCTAACAAAAGAAATAAACCACCGAAAAATACACGAAATTATTCCTTCTATTCTCGCATTATTCCCTGTTCAATAATACACAATAATATAAACATACATACGCTAGTGACATACTTACATCGTCGTCGGTCTGTTGCTTGTAATATACACACACATCACTTACATACATACCATTGCTTTAGGCAGCGACTGCTAGCCTAGTGAATTAGTTTTTTTTCGTTTCTCTTTTGTTGCGTGTACGCTACACACATCGGGTCGGTCGATTGGGTCTGGTTTACACGTTGGGTACAAAAGATAAAATTGCTTGCATATTAAATTGCAGTGTGTGTATATATAAAAATAAATACATTTTTGGACATTTTCGATTATCGTGCACCCTACAGTCCACATTTACGACAATATTAATCGGTTTGGAAAAAATTATTATTTTATTGTTACCCCCTCATACCAATTGCGGATATTATTCGAATGTTCGACACAACTTTCGAAAACGATATCACATTCGAAGAATTGGCAATTGTTTTTCGGGTGTACACAAGCACGTTGTTCTTTTGTTCGTCAAAAGTTTAAAAACGATATCGTTTTCGAACATTTGGCGAATGTTTTTTCTTCACAAGAAAAATTGTTTCGAGAAACATTTTTTACTTTGAAAATTTTTTTGTTTCAAAAAAAAATTTACGTTGTTTGTAAAAAATTCCCATTTGCTTTTTTCAAATAATTTCGATATAAATGCTACGTATAATATAGACAATAAGTGTTGATAATGACAACATATGGGTAGGTTGCCAAACACAAGACAACAATGTTTATCAACAGTTAAATATCGCGTCGCAAACATAAAGAAATAAAAACGGAAAAGGTACATAACAGAAACATCAAGAAACTCCACAAAAAATGTTTTTCGCCACTATCGTAAAACTATCGTCAATCATTCGCTAATAATATTATTAACGATATTCGAAATCGAAGGATTTCCTGCCACAAACTGAGCGACGAGTGAATCGTTTTTAATTCATTCTCGTGTGTCGTTCTCGAACAAAATATCCGCAAAACTCTCGAGAAACATTCGAAAACGATATCGTTTTCGATAGCAATGGTATGGGGGGACTGGACATAAAAATAGTAATTTTTTGCCGTTATTAATAATTTTTAGTATCGTAAAAAATATTTCAAGCTTATTTATTGAATATTTTATCATAAATATTATATATTTCTATACTATTTTTTGCTTCTTTCGAAATCTTTTTGCTTTTTGTCGATATTTTATACACTTTTTTGAAAATTTTTCGAAATTATTAAAGGGAAAAAGTTGGTTTTTCGTTTGTTATCGAACATTTTCGGCGATTTTTGTTGATTTTTCGTAAATTTTGCTATTTTCGTGGTTTTTTTGTGAAAAATCTTGGAAATTCTTGTTGGTTTTGGAAAGAAATATGATCTTTTCGCAAGAATTTAAACCTTTTTCGATTATCTGAGTTGAAAATTTTTCGCTTTTATCGTTTTTTGTCGTATTTTCTGCTTGAAAACCTTGGGTTTTGATTTTTTTCGTAATTTTTGAAGTTTTCGTGCGGTTTTAAAGAAAATCTTTGCAAGATGCCTTTCACTCCTCTCAATGATTTTACCCGAGTTTCGGATAATTTTGAAATATTTTGTGTTAAAATTAAAGACGCGAAGGAAGAAGACTTAGACTTCTTTATCTTAGAAATTAAAAGTACCGAGTTAGTTAAAAATTGGTCCAAGGTGGAAAGTTCCTTTGATAACTGTTTAGAGTATCTGAAATCGGCTGAGGATACTACTGCGGAAGACATTGGTGTTGTCGATGGAAAATACGCGGTAGTTTACGAAATTTTTATGGAATGTCAGGCCATTATCAATAAATATTTAAATAAATTTCGGCGGTCTCGAAAATCGTCCTTGAGCTCATATAGCAGCTCAGTGGTTTCGTTAAATCAGGATCTTTCCGATATTCCTAAGGATGGACAGGGTTTGTCTGCCACTCCAAGGGAAGCCCCGAGAAACGATCCCGGTTTAAATAACACGAATTCGTCTACTCACACTGTTCGAAGTGTGGGTATTCAGGCTTCTAGCTCCCCAATATCAGGTATTGGGAATTCTAGGGATAGCTCGAATTTTGCTATTGACCCGCCAAATTTAGACATTGTCCATAATTTAGCTTTGCCTCCATGCGATATTCCCATTTCCAAGGTGATTTTCTCTCGTGGCCTACTTTTAGAGACTTATTTATCACGGTCTATATTACAAATTCTAGATTGTCGGATATTGAGCGTCTTTGTCATTTGACGCAAAAAACTAGTGGGGAAGCTCGTGAAATTGTTTCTAAATTCCCTTTGACTCACCGTAGCTTCAGTCTAGCATGGAATGCTTTGAAATCGACTTATGACAATCCTCGTTTGTTAATTCATAGTCAGTTCAAAGTATTATTTTCGCTTCCGGTACTTGAAATCGAGACTTGTTCGGGTCTCAAACAAATCCAGCGTGGTATCAATGGTTGTTTGTCTGCAATGTCCATTTACGACGTTAGTACGGAAAATTGGGATCCGTTCTTGGTCTTTATTTGTCTTCAAAGGCTCCCAAAATTAACACAAACTTTGTGGGAGCAAAGCGTAAAAGACAAATCGTCTATTTCTTTGTGGAAAGATCTCGACAGTTTTCTAACTGAGCGAATTCAGACGCTCATGTGTCTTCACGACATGAGAGGAAATGATTCAGTTAAAAAGTCTAATATGAAAAAACTTCAAACACACATGGTTAATACTAATTCATCTCGTTCTCCACAAACCTCGCGGAAAAATGATTGCATCCTGTGTCCTCAACAGTTCCACTTGCTTTTTGAATGTCCTCGATTCAAAAATATGTCCCTCTCGGCTAGGTTTTCCACAGTGAAACGTCGTAGATTGTGTGTGAATTGTTTGCGTAAAGGGCATGAGGTAAAAAATTGTGGTAGTCATCGTCGGTGTTCGAAATGTAACCGAAATCATCATACGTTGTTGCATCGTAGCGATTCGTCTCCTAACAGTTCGACTACAAATGTTCCTTCGGTCAACCGAAATGCAACTAATTCGTCCAACCCTTCACTCGTCGAACGGTCTCGTCCATCCACTTCCACAACAGTGCAAACAATGCATGCTTGTCACAATCAGTCTGTTCTTTTAGGAACAGCTATGGTCCATATAATGCATCATGGCATCTCGTACCCCACTAGGGCTTTAATAGATCCAGCCTCTGAATCATCTTTTCTGACAGAGCGACTACAGAATAAGTTGAAACTTCCTGTATGTTCAACGAATGCAGTTATTTCGGGTGTGAATTGTGCAATTTCGGCAAATTCACGAAAAGTTTGTCCCATTAAAATTAGAAGCCCTTGCGATCCCTCGGTATTTTTAGAATCTCGTGCATTGGTATTGCCGTCAATTTCTGGGAACTTGCCTTCGTTTGCAGTTTCAGCTGATTTCAAATCGCAAATGCCAAGTATTCGTCTGGCAGATGTTAATTTGTTCGATTCACGTCCTGTGGATCTTTTGCTGGGTGCAGACTTGTATCCAAAAATCGTGTTAGATGGTTGTCAGTCAATTTTGTCGGGAGCATTGCTTGCTCAAAATTCTGTTTTCGGATGGCTTGTCACTGGACCGATCCCATCGTCGGAAGTTCAAACATTTGCCACTACTATTGACGTCGCCGAAGAGGACTCGTTGAATAAAACTTTGTTGCGGTTTTGGGAATTAGAGGAGATTCCTAAACGGAAAATGTTGACTCCCGCAGATCGTATCTGTGAGGAAAATTATGTCAAAACCACGCGTAGAGATTCAGAGGGAAGATATATCGTGACGCTACCTTTGCGATCAGAGTTCGGTGAAGACATTGTTTTGGGAGAATCTCGTGCTAACGTTCTTAGACAATATATTCGTAATGAAACGTCTTTGACTAGGAAACCATCCGTAAAAGTAATGTATGATAGGGTCGTGATCGAGTATTTAGAACTTGGCCACATGAAGCCAATAGATATTTCCACAAATGATAGCACTCTTTCGTGTTATTTGCCTCATCATCCGGTGATTAATATGGAGAAACAGACTTCTAAGTTGCGTGTCGTTTTTAATGCCTCCAACAGAACTTCGACCGGGAATAGTCTGAATGACGCGTTATATGTTGGGCCTACATTACAACTCGACTTGGTGCTTTTGTTACTTCGTTGGCGAGTGTATAGATTCGTGTTCAATTCAGACATCACTCAAATGTATCGGCAAATTCGCGTCGACCCTAAACATACCCCTCTTCAAAGAATTCTCTATCGGGACTCGCCAACCAAACCAATTCTCGATTACGAATTGCAGACGGTAACCTTCGACCTAAATTGTGCGCCTTATTTAGCAATTCGGACGCTTTTGCAACTCGCAGATGAGACTGAGACAGAATTTCCACTCGCGGCTAAAATATTGCGAACCTCCATGTATGTGGACGACGTGTTAGCAGGGACTCATGATCTCGAGACCGCGTTAATCGCTAGGGACCAATTGATCGGTGCACTTTCTTCAGCAAAGTTCGAACTAAGGAAGTGGACGGCCAATGACAAGTCCATTCTCGATGGTTTCCCTCCCGAGCATTTAGTTGATGCTCAAGTTTTGTCGTTTGAGGAAGCTAGTGGTTCAAAGCCCCTGGGAATTAGGTGGAACGCTAGGTTGGATTCGTTTTACTTTGAAGTTAGTCCCATTGAAACTAAGCCTCAGTATACTAAGCGAGAAGTACTTTCGGCAATCGCCAACCTTTTTGACCCAGTTGGTTGGTTAAGTCCGGTTATTGTAACGGCGAAAATTATAATGCAAAAGGTCTGGATGGATCAGATTGGTTGGGACGACCCCCTTTTGCCCGCTACTTATTCGGAGTGGCGTAAATTCGTTGATGATTATCCCCAAGTAAATTTAGTAAAAATTCCTCGGTGGATTCGATATACCCCGGAATGTTCGGCTGAACTTCACGTATTTTCGGATGCCTCGGTTAAGGCATATGCGGGGGTAGCGTATATTAGAATTGAGTCTCCAGATAAAAATGTGTTTGTTCATTTGTTATCGAGTAAGACAAAGGTAGCCCCCTTGAAATCGATCTCACTCCCTCGGCTGGAGCTTTGCGGCGCAGTGTTGGCGTCTGAACTTGTAAAAATTATTGTTAAAGAGATCGACTTAGAATTTCGTCAAGTCTACTGTTGGACGGATTCTACAATTGTTTTGTCGTGGCTTAGGAAAACCCCCTCCACTTGGACTACATTCGTGGCGAATCGAGTTTGTAGAATTCAGGAAAACGTTGGTAACCATAATTGGTATCACGTTAGGTCGGAAGATAATCCTGCAGATTTGGGTAGTCGTGGAGTTTCGCCGGCAGTTTTGGCTGCTAACCCTCTTTGGTGGCATGGTCCGAGATGGCTCAGACTAGGCAAGTCGGATTGGTCTATTCGAGACCTGGTTCCGCTTGGAACTGAAATGGAAATGCGTCCGGTTCATTGTCACTTTTCGTATTTCTCGTCCAATTTTGAAGATGTGCTGGAAAAGTTTTCGTCACTTATGAAAGCACTTCGTGGTATGGCTTATTGGTTAAGACTCATTCGACAGATCCACCCACGTCATAAGGGTAACTATTCGTATCCACACCCCAGGGTTTCCGCTGCAGAATTAAACGAGGTTCGAACTAAATTAATTGTTACTGCCCAAAAACTCCATTTCGCAGACGAGTATCAATGTCTAATAGATAATAGGCCACTGCCTAGAAAGAGTCCTCTTGTTCCTTTCAATCCGATCATTGACGAAAATGGTGTCATGAGAATGGATGGTCGGCTAACACGTTCGCCAACTCTTTCGTATTCGGAACGCAATCCAATTATCCTTCCATACAAAAGTAGGTTTGCTCGACTCTTAGTAGAATACGTCCATCTAAAATGTGTTCATGGGGACGTACAACTCATGCTTAGAACGTTAAGAATGGAATATTGGATTCCACGAGTTAAAAATATGATTCGCTCGGTAGTGCATAATTGCAAAATATGCCTTTTGGAGAAGAAACGACATTGCAGTCAAATAATGGCTGCGCTACCTCCAGAGAGAACTATTATTGATAGGGCGTTTAGTACAACGGGAGTCGACTTCGCTGGTCCTTTCGACGTTAAGTCATTTACTGGTCGTGCGTGCAAGATTACAAAAGGATACGTTTGTGTGTTCGTTTGTTTTTCTACTAAGGCGATTCATTTGGAAGCAGTTTCGGATTTATCGACTGATAATTTTTTGGCCGCACTTCATCGCTTCATAGCACGTCGGGGTTGTCCCCACTCGATATTTTCGGACAATGGTACGAATTTTGTGGGTGCTTCTCGCGAGCTACGTCGAAATTTTTGAGAATTCATTCGGGATAGTTGTGATTCGGTTTCTTCTACATTCGCAGCTCAGGGCCTTTCATGGCATTTCATTCCAGCTGGTGCTCCACATATGGGTGGACTCTGGGAAGCTGGAGTGAAAAGTTTTAAGCAGCACTTTCGAAAACAGGTTCGAAACGTTCGGCTTACCTTTGAAGAATTGGCCACTGTATTGGCAAGAATAGAGGCTTGTTTGAATTCGCGTCCTCTCTGTCCGATGTCGGATAGTCCTGATGAACTGATAGCATTGACACCAGGTCATTTTTTAATAGGCGCACCTTTACTTGCTCCTCCTGAGCCTGTCGTAGTGAACGAACCGTTATCGCTCGTGAATCGGTTTCGTAAAGTTCAAGCTCTTGCTCATTTGTTTTGTATTAGATGGAAGGAGGAGTATTTGAAAACTCTGCACAAGCGGTATAAGTGGAAATATCCCGAACGGGAAATTGAGAAAGACGATCTCGTTGTCATTCGTCAAGAGCAGCTTCCTCCGACGTCATGGAAGTTGGGTCGAGTAGAAAATATCTACCCGGGTGTTGACGGCCACGTTCGTGTCGTGGATGTTCGTACGTCAAACGGCGTTGTAAAGCGGCCCATATCTAAGTTGGTCACTCTGACCGACCAATCCTCGAACTCCGAGTAACTTTTAATTTTTTCGCAGTAAAATGGACGCTTCTAATATGTACGCAATAGATCTGGAACGAGCTGATAGAAAGAAGCGAACTACCTCAGAGATAGCGGAAGATTTAGCGGCCGTGAAGCTCACTGAAACGGAATCTGTTACTGCAGATCCGATATCAATTGCTACAATTCCCGAATCCGTCACTGCGGGTTCTACTGGGGTATTATCGAAATCCGTCACTGCGGATTTAAATAAACACAATTCACCATCGAAATCCGTCACTGCGGATTTAAATAAACAAAATTCGTCATCTGAATCCGTCACTGCGGGTTCTTCCGTTCCCAATTCGCGCGCGGTGAATACAGATCGTGAGCCCGAATCCATCACTGTGGGTTCAACTGTGGCCTCCAATGTTCGCACGGTGGAAAGGGAGTTGTCGTCCGTAACTGCGGGCGAATCGCATGCTCCTCATAAATATAGTTGTCGTATTTGTCAGCGCCGGCACTCGTTGAGCATGTGCAAAGAGTTTTTAGCTATGTCTGTAGATTTACGCATCAACATAATATTGAAACATCGAGACTGCACCCGTTGCTTGGGGAAATGGCATAAAGCTAGGGAATGTCATAGCAACAAGACTTGTTACAAGTGTAGTGGTGATCATCACACGTTATTACATGATGATAAAAAAGTTTCCAACACCGTTTTCCAACCAACATTCCGTCCGCGCCAAAGTTCAAGGTCTCGTCCGTATCCTAACTCGGCGTTTGGCCCGAGTTCCAGATCCGAATCACGTTCGTCCGTGAACAGCTTGGCTATTTGCTTGCCATATGGCACGTCACTCGGTGCCTTGCCCTTACAAACGGTTGCGACTTTATCACCAAGTCTAGTGGTTAACTTGCAGTGTGTCGGACCATCGTTCCCCGTACGTGCAGTACTAGACCCTTGTTCCATACAGAGTATGTTATGCTCATCCATGGTAGATCATTTGCGACTACCTACGTCCGACCTAGGCGGGATTAGGCTTTGTCGTATCTCGGCCACTTCCGTTTATGACCATTCGCAATCCATATCGTTTATGGCTAGAGTGACTGATTTGCGTCACGTCTACCCTCCAAAGGAAGCGATGTCGGAAAGGATAAAAGATGCATTCTTGGGGCTGCCTTTAGCAGACCCCTGTTTTTTCAGGCCTAGTCGTGTTGCTTTGGTTCTCGGTCCTGATGTTTATTCGAAAGTCGTGACTCACCGAGTGCAAGCGTTGCCAGGATTACCAGTGGCGCAATACACCATATTTGGATGGGTGTTGTCTGGCGCATGTCATAATTAGTTCCTTTTAGTAAAACTAAACTGATATTTGAAAAGATTGTACATGAATTGAATAAAAAAAAAAAAAATTAATCGCTCACAAACACTGCACCACCTATTCTATTGTATATAATTAATTGCTATTGTAAATACTTCTTATCGATCTGTGTTACAACATTAATAATGTTGCAAGGTCGGCGCCAATGTTTAAGTAAGAATTAATATTTTGTTAAATTTGCATTGTTTGGTAGTGCTCGCTTTTCGCCTTACATTCATTGTGTTCGATTTGAATACTCGTTAGAAAACGGCCTACTCCTTTTTTGTTGCAACAGTGATCTGCCATCTAGGAGTTTTCTAACGAGTGCTGTTTTTGCGCCTACGCGACCTTTCGGCATTATTATTGACTCTTCGTTTTCGATCGCCATCCGTAACGTTCGCCTTGCTACTTTTCCCTTTAGTTATAATTATTTATTTATTTACTCAATAAAGCTTTTTGCTTTTTATCGAATCAGAAACTAAAACGTTCGTGTTTTTATTTCTTATCTTTTTCGAAACGCAATTTCGGCGCCTTTACACATACAATTGTACCACGGTGGCACCAATAAATAATTTTACCATAGAAATTTGAGGATGTTGAAATGTAGCTTCACTCTTTGGCATAACATTATATTTTTTGGTATTGATCTTTAAAAATCAGAAAATGTAAAATTTCCATGTTATGACATTTCTAATAAGGTGCCAGCGTAGTGCAATGGTATTAAAATTTCAACGGTGGCAAAATACCTCTCAGTTATGTTGGCGACATTTCCTGAGTATATCAGCCATGAAAAACTTCTCTAAAAGTGGTGTCTTAGGACACGCCGTTCGGACTCGGCGATAAACAGTAGGTCCCATATCATCAGATAGCGGAATCCTATGCAAATGCATATATGGTTAGGAAAGCCGTAGAGGTAATGTGATTAGACAAAAACGCATTTTATAACAAAATAAGGTTGTGGCCTCAATATCCCTCTAAAATGGCTGATATGTTTTATTAAGTATTCGTTGGGGGTATAAAACTTTCGACCTGAAATTTGTCGGTATAGGTCCAGGTCTTCATATAGCTCCCATAGAACAGCATTTTGTAGAGTTTCTTTTTAGTATAATTGAGATTCACGTAAGGTTTTAGTTATGCTCCCCCTCTTTCTCCCTAACGATTTTTTTAAATCAGTAGAAATCTTAGGATTCTATTTCCGAAGTACTAGCTGCCAGTTTTGCCTTTTTGGAACTTCTTCCCAAAATACTAAGGGTAACTTTCAGGGTGTTTATACCTTCAGCAGTTAGCTAACGAGGGTATATACTCTTTGATACGACCAAAAATTTGCCTAATCGAAATAAGGGTTTTAGACCCCAAGTATGTTTGGACGAAATTCGTTTAATTTTGAAGACGATTCGAACCAAATTTTGGGTATAGTAATATCGGCCCACTACTTCAGATACCTCCCCCATCAAAAGTTAAACATTTTTCTGTAAAATGGTGTGAACGATAATTCTCGATGGAAGCAATCTTTGAACATTGTCGAATATAAACTATATCGATCCACTTCTTCTGGTACCTCCCACACAAAATTAGGATAAAGTGAAGTTTATTTAATCCAGTCATGCTTATGGTTAGAATATGGACTATATCGGTTACTCCTTCGGGTACTTTTCCACAAAATTCAGAAAAGTGATTTCATCTCGGATCGTTTTGATTCTTTTTTCAGCGGACAAATTTACAATGGAACAATTTTTTCTGGAGTAAGTTCATACTTCCTGAGATAATGTCCCAAAAGCTCCAAAAACCCTGCCGGTACATACTAAAGTGGTTATTATGATTATGGTTATTATGGTTATTTTCGAAAATTTCTTCAAATTTAGTTTAAAGTAATGTAATATTTCGGGTTTTCTTTAAATCAGAAGTTTGCTTACTAAAAATGTTTGCACTATATGTCAATGATTTGGTATAGCCCCACATTACGGTACCTACAGATTCCACATATTTTGAAGCAAACTCATGAAAAAAATCAAAATATTTTTTATCGTGTTCGCGTTTTTGTCGGTGGCTGAGGGTATATCCTCCGTCCGTCAGCTGATACTTTCTTACTTGTTTTGTCTTTTTCAAACGTGCAGGGGATAAATTTCAGTGGTTTAAATACAAAGTAGAGAAATAGCATGGTGCATTTATACAAGGCAATGTCAAGTTGCAGTCATCAATGTAAAATTTGTAAAATTGTGTCATTTTGATTGTATATCATGGCTACAACCTTCAAAATACCGAATAATGGGCGGTGCCGATCTATGGGTTCAAGATCAAAGTGTAGACCTACATATATCGAAAAATTTTTTAAGGGTTGCCTACCTTCCAGAAAGATCAAGTGCCATTTCCGTAATTTTTAACAAATATATATACAAAACCGTCAAAATTCCGAAAATCGGGCGGTACCGTTGTATGGGGACCATATCAAAACGTGGACCTATCCTGCATTTTTTTGAAGAATGGTTAACTATCGCTAGGGAAGATCGACTGCCAAATTTTAGCCAATTCTATTGATTGATGTGGTCAAGACCCTTAAAATACCAGAAATCGGGAGGTACCGTTCTATGGGGGCTATACCTAAAGTTGGAGTTATGTTGAATTTTTTGTTTTTTTTTTTTTTGGATTTTTTGTGTTGCTACAGTAACATCAACCGAAATTTTCATATTGATGTCTGCACCGGCCTTTAAGTAAGCCTTTACTTACTTATTTCAAAAATCTATTTTATTTGGACAGTTACATTGGTAGATAGATGCCTGGTCTTCCTGGCTGACCTGAGTGGAATGTTATGTAAACATCCCCTTATTTTTTACTGTCAATGACAATTTTAATACACTTCATAACGTTTTTTTTTGTCAATTTGGAATACTAGTTGCCAACCCTCAGCACGTCTACAATATCCTTCTAGTGAAACGTTATTGGACACCAACAGTGATTGCTGGTAAATGTGTGTGGTAAATGCATATTCTTTTACAACACTCTCACTTTTTAATTCCTTATCTTTTGGCCAAAGAGGGAAAGTGATAAGTCCGCAGTTGTTATTTTTTAGCCTAAAAAAACAGGTACTCACTCTATTACCTTAAAAAATAAAAAATTCATGCTGAGTTCACAATCTCATGCAAAAATTTAACTTGTACTTACATCGAATAATTTTTCATATGTCAACAGATGTTACCATTTCCAAATCAAAAATCATTTATGGAAATAGCATAAAAGCCTTTAAGAAATTAAACCCGCGATAAAATTACATATTTTTGTCTCAAAGTGGTAGAAACTAAGTGTAGAAATTGCATCAAAATCATCAACATTTTACATCATTTTTGAAATGCTAGTCAATAGCAGCTAATTTATTCGAAATTCAACAATGTAGTCTTTAGAGACAATATTCCTTGTAATCTCGCTACAATGCACGATGGAGCCAATGGCAGGTTTTTGAGGCAAAAAGTCATTTTTCAGTCAGTGATTGAAATCAAATAATAACGGAATTATATTCTTAACACTTTCAAACCTCCAAAACCAAAAAAATACAATCTGGCAACGGCCCCCGGCGACATACCAAGCTGCCAAAAATGTCATAATTTTCATTCCGTTTATTTCTGACATTCAGTCGTAATTAAACAATTTAACTATTTTGGCGCCAAAACCTGATATTTTGATATTATATATTTTTTTAAAAATGGAAAATACGGATTATGGTATGTAAATTAAGATTATTATTAACAATGCCGGCTAACAAATTTTGAAAAGAAATTTTGCGTATACTTGCGAATAAAAAAATTGTCAATTTCCAGATTTCGTAAAACTTAAAAATTTGGATATTTTTAATTTTTGGTTTGAAAATCAGCGAAAACTTAAACACGTTATAGACTGGATTTCTGCGAAATTTAATCGAGGTGTCAAAGACAATTTCGTGACCGTAGTTAAAAAACAAGTTTATAACATTTGTGCACGCCTTAAGCAAAAATGGTCGAAAAATCGTGTATTACAATTTGAAAGCTTATGGTTAGCTAGCGACACAGTATTTACGTTAGAACAAAGAAGAGAGGGCGCCCTAATGTGGATTATAGTGAAGGAAGAAAACTTGCTTCGGAAGACTCCTATGAATACGACAACAATGGCAAGCCCTTGATTCATGCCGCCTCTGTTTCGGCCAATTTGTCAAAAGAAAAATATTTAAACTATGTTCTCAAGGGAGTTCGGTATCAACCAACTAAAATGAGAAAACAATTAACTTCGACAGAGATAATTTATGATCGATATATCCAAATCTGAACCGATTTCAATATGATGTCCCAATAATGTTTTCTAGACCAAATTCCGTCAGACACTTTAAATTTTATCACAATTGGACATATATAGCGTGATTGTTGCACCAAATACCTCAAATCGGGCGAAAATATATATGGGAGCTATATCCAAATCTTAACCGATTTCAATATAATTTGGCAAACATATTTCTAGACCGAATCCTGTCACACGTTTCAAATTTCATCGAAATTGGACAGAAATTGCGTGTTTGTTGCACCAAACACCTCAAATCGGGCGAAAATATATGTGGGAGCTATATCCAAATCTGAACCAATTTCAAAATAACTTGGCAAACTTATTTCCAGTCCGAATTCCGCCACATATTCCAAATATCATCATAATTGGACAGAATTTTCGTGTTTGGTCCATCAATTACTCGAAATCGGGCGAACATATATATGAGAGCTATATCTATATATGAACCGATATCAACCAAATTTGGCAGATTAGTTTCTAGGCCGATTATAAATATCTGCCCGAAATATTGAAGGTCTAGCTTGCCCCTGTGATTTTTTGCCCCAAAAACCAGTCATCGGCCCCATCGTGCAATGTTAAGATGAACAGACTGTCGGTGGGTCTGCGACCGTTATTTAGATGTGTTACAATCTTTTGAGCCAAACCCAAGCATGATAAAACAAGTAAAAAAGTATCAGTCGGCTTAGCCGACAGAGATAAACCCTCAGCCTGGGCAAATTGAAACACTTTTTTCACAAAAAACTTATGTATTTAAACCCCCTAAAAATTTTGGTCGTATGAACCGACAAAAATGTTGTTTATGATTAAAGTTCAAAATTTTTGCGGAAAAGGTACTTAAAGGAATGGACCGACATAGACCATAGGGGTGCCATAGGGGGTTTTTACACCCTTCGGGCTGTTTTCTCAAGAAGTATGGACTTGCCCCTGAAATAACTTTTACCATCGTAATTGAGGCAGCGAATGTAAGTTGCTTCAACAAAAATCAAAGTGATTCAATAGCAGGTCTTAAAGTGAACTTATCCAAAATTTTGTGTGGGAGGTACGGGATGGAGTGGACAAATATAGTCCATATTCGAACCTGATCTATATCTGGTAGATATTATGAGAATGTGTAAAGTATGGACCAAATCGGTCACTCCCATCAAGAGTTATCGTGCGCACAGTGGACCGATTGAGTCCATATTGAAACCTCATCTAAGTTTGGTAGAAATTACACGATGTGCAAAGTATGGACCAAATCGGTTATTCCCTACAAGAGTTATCGTGCGCACAAGTTTTGCGACAATTTTTGAACATTTGTGGGGGAGGTATCTGAAGGAGTGGACCTATATGGCCCATCTTCGAACTTAATTCGAATCTGGACAAAATAATTCGATACCAAAAATTTGAACCGAATCGATTGATCCGTTCGAGAGTTATCGTGCGCACCAGCCAGCCAGACGGACATTGCTAGATCTACTCAAAATTGTCTGAAACGGATATCGTACAAACATACTTGGGGTCTAAAACCATTATTTCGATGAGGCACATTTTTGGTCCTATCAAAGTTTAAATACCCTCTTTAGCCTAAAGGCTGAGGGTATAAATATTGACAGTTGAAGTATACCGATGTCAATAGCTCAAGGAGATACAACATATTCGGTTGGTCCGTATATCAATTACGCAGTTAATGCAACTTCCAGCAGCAATTACTGTGTGATGAATGGATCAACTCCCATAGTAACCCCCAATCATGTAATGGACGAAATCATATTGTTAACCTGCATTTTCCTCCCGCGTAAGATAAGAAGAATCAATAGAAGTTTATCATTTCACAAATACCACCAGCAAAGGGACTCGAATACAGCAAAGGTATACACCTGTTAAACTTGGAGAACTACACGTTTCACTTGAACATCTTCTTCTTAATTTCATGTACGGACGTAAAATTGATTATCGGATGTTTGAAGCTAGACCGAAGCACCGTGGCTTGGTCGATAGTATTAAAGGTCTGACTCTGGATTTTTGTTGTTGTAGCAAAACAAATATATTCGATTCTTTTTTGTGAAATGTTCGCCATAACGCGACTTAGATTTTTATGCAAAGAAAATTTGACCACACCCACTTTTTCAATTTTCATCTTTTCTACAAAAACTGCTGAACCGATTTTTCTGAAATTGTCAGGGAATGTACAGGGATGGCGCGGTTAAAATGGGCTACAAATTTCGATGAATTTCGGAGTGGGCGGGGTACTCCCCCTATACCCTATTACTCTAAGAATGCTATATTTACAATAATTACGAATGTATCGGTTTCGGAATTAATTTGCGAGACAATTGTGGTTGTGTCTCCAACCTTACGTACTTATTTGGAACCCAAAGACTTGATAACGTCAACTTTTTAAAATGTGTTACACCTACAAAACTACGGAAGCGATTTTACTGACGTTTTCAGGGATATATAGGTATGGCTCCCGGTGAAAATAGGCTGCATATTTTGTTTGATATTAAAAAAAAAAACGATGCATTTGCAAAAATAACGAATGTATCGGTTTGAAAATTTACGAATTAATCTAGAATCAAGGTACTTTTTTGGGCCTAAAGACCCGACCACGTCTACTTTTTTAAATATGTTATATCTCCAAAATACTAAATCAATTTCCATAGAATTTGCAGCAAACGCATTAATTTTGGCAGACAATAGGGTTATGTATTCGACTTAAGATAGATATTTGGAGCCAAAATACCGGACTCACTTTTTTAAATATGTTATGTCTTGAGAACTGATGACCACGCCCACTCTTTTCAATACATTTTTTCAAAACTAATGGACATAATTTCATGAAATTTTCAGAAAATGTTACGGAATGACCCGTGGTACAATGACACTTCGAATGGCACCAAATTTAAAAATTGCATTCTAGTTGGGACACCCGTAAGAATGGTAACAGATACAGGCTCCAAATTTTGTAAAAATAAGTGGGAAGTAATGCACGCTATCTCTTCCAAAAAAAGGGTTGGGGTCAGGGGGAACAGTAATCCCCTTAATATGATATTAAGTTGAGGGCCTTTAAACTCATTGAAAGTTATGCTGAAAATTATCGAATATTTCACGAGAAACTAGGCAATAGTAAACATCACATAATCGCCTGTAATGTCGCTACGGGTCAGAGTAAGAGGGTAATCGAATGGGGAAGTTACCCTAATAGATACAAATACTAAATATAACAAACATTACCCCCATAGGATAAAAAAGAAGGAAATATATTATAATTATCCTTAATGTTAAATTATTTTCTACTTATGGGACAGAGTAGACTCAGAGGAAATGTACCTTCAATACATAAATATTATATTAATAAAAAGTTAATTCAAATATGTTTACTCGTAGTTCATTCGTCAATCCCAAGTTCTGCCGGTGATCGACTTGAGAACCTTGTTCCCTACTTCTGATCTTTTCACAAATAGATGTTGAATGTGACACTTAGAATTTTGGGGTAGTTAAGCAGTTGCGGAGATATCCACGGTGCTTGGACTTCTTGTTCCTGAATTCCACATACGACTGGCGACCACAAATATAATTGATTATCCAACGTTTCAAACTAGGCTGGAGGGTTGTCTGCTCGATGTCCTCGAACAGTGTGGAGTGCTTAACAGTATCAAAGGCTTCGATAAAACAAGTGCCACCTTCACTGTTCTATCAACGGCTTGCTCTGTTTGAGTCCTCGACTATTATGGAGGTTGCGTGCAGAGCTGATGACCGGAAACTGGATATCTATTTCTGACGCTGGTGAGGACTAAAGCCTCAAGGGTCTTTGCTACGGGTGACAGAAGCGAATCCTTGGTTGGCTTCAAGAAGGATGTAGGTGGCTAGCGACAGGTTGAGAACTATAGTGAGATCCTCGACTCCCGGCACATTCAGCTGTTTCAGCATTACCATGGAGATTTAGAGTCAACGCTTTGGTTCCTGATGACATTCGCAAAACCATTCATTATAAATTAAAAACAAGTAAAAAAGTATCAGTCGGCTTTGCCGACAGAGATATACCATCAGCCTGTGTATTTTGATTAAATATCAAAAGTTTTGCGGAGGAGATACTAAAAAGAATGGATCCCCAGCCACTACATATGGTACCATAGGGGTTTTAACACCCTTCGGGCTGTTTGCTCAAGAAGTATGGACTTGCCCCTGAAAAAAACTCTTACCGTCGTAATGGAGGCAGCAAATGCAAGTTGATTCAACAAAAATAAAAGTGATTCGATTGCAGGTCTTAAAGTGAACTTGTGTGGGAGGTACCGGATGGAGTGGACAAATATAGTCCATATTTAAACCTGATCTATATCTGGTACATATATTAGGATGTGTAAAGTATGGACCAATTCGGCCATTCCCTTCAAGAGTTACGGTACGAACAATTTTTTTTTTGTGGGGGAGGTACCTGAAGGAGTGATTCGATATGGCTTATCTTCGAACTTAAACTATGTTTGGGCAAAATATTACTAAGGCCAAATTTTAGACAGAATTGGCAGATTAGCTCGAGATTTTTTTTGCACTCCAACCACCTCACACGGTGTCATAGGGGTTTTTGCAACATTCAGGCTATTTTCTCAGGAAGTATGTACTTGCCCTGATGAAACTTATACCGTCGTATGTTGGGCAGTGAATACAAGTTGCTAAAGCAAAAATTAAAGCGATTCGAGAGATGTCCCTAAACTAAACTTTTCCGAAATTTTGTGTGGGAGGTACCCGAAGGAGTGGACCGATTGAGTCCATATTAAAACCTGATCTAAGTCTGGTACACGTTTCACAATGGGCAAAGTATGGACCAAATCGGTTACTGCCTTCAAGAGTTATCGTGCGCACAAATTTTCCGATCATTTCCGAACTTTTGTGGGGGAGGTACCGGAAGGAGTGCACCGATATAGCCCATCTTCGAACTTAAACTAAGTTTGGGCAAAATATTACGAAAGCCAAAATTTTGGACCTAATCGTTTGATCGGTTCGAGAGTTATCGTGCGCTCCAGCCAGCCAGACAGACAGACGGACGGACATTGCTCAATCGACTCCAAATTGTCTGAAACACATTTCGTCCAAACATACTTGGGGTCTAAAACCATTATTTCGATGAGGCACATTTTGCCCGTATGAAAGTGTATATACACTCGTTAGCATAAATGCTGAGGGTATAAAAAGAGACCTAATGAGACGTAGTACTCTTCTCTTCGCTCTGTCACTCCCGGGTGCTCGTACGAACCGTCGATTGAAATAACTTGCGCACCTCTTCAGATCAGTCAGCATAAAGTCGCCAAAGATGACTGAGGTCCTATCTTAGATCTTTCCAGGGTTCCAGAGTGACATAACCGCTGCTCCCAATTTTTCCGGCTCTAATGTTGCAGCTCTGCAGATAATTTAACCACTTGTTCCGCTTATGCCCACCGACCAACTTTTTAACTTCCAGTGTCAACTGTCTGACTCTGGGGTCACTGGGGTTGGCTCGACGAAGCTCATCACGCTAATTTCCTAATCCCGTCGCCACTGCGAAATAGTTTGGTTTTACTTCGGGTATTCGACCGGCAGGTATGTGCCGAGGGATAGCAGCAGGGATGATGTCTCGGAATGTCTTTTTGCTACCCGCGTTCACAAGTGATGAAATCTGGTGGTCTGCTGATGAAGACAATTTTGGGGAAATGGTCTGATCGAAGAGAAACGACGTGTTACCAGGTGACGTCATTTGTCAGATCAGGTGACACAATGGTTATGTCTGGGAAACTGTGGCACTGTCCACTAATTCTGACAGGGGCGTCTTCATTGACCGTGCAAAACGTAGAGTTATCAATCAGCTCAGCCACCACTATACATATCTGGTTGTTTCTGAGGACCGAATGCCACAACTTATGATGAGACGAAATGGTTATGCTAATGTTGGGCCTATAACCTAGAGAACAAGTATTTATCTGTGGGATGTATACGTTCAGCAACTCTTCCTCGGCAGTTCTACACTTGATTGCTACCCCAACACATTCCATGTACGGGTCATTACGACCAGGAACAAGTGAGAAAGGTTTGTATTGAACAGACTTGTGCAATTGGAAAGCTAATCCCCCACCTCCACTTTTGGTGCGATCCTCCCTAAATACGTTGTAACCATCACAACGCTGTAAGCTACATTTATTGTAGGTTTTCCTCCGTCCGGCACGGAGCAAAAGAATCCGGAGCAGGCATTCCGATATATACTGCTACCAACACAGAAAAACGATACAAATACAAATATGTGTGTGTCTGGAGTTGGTAGCTAGGTTTGGTACGGCGAAGCTCATTTACTAATCCCCCTGTCTCTGTTGGGAGGTATGGTATCACTTCCGATATTAGATAAGCAGTTGCATTTGTAGCAGCTTCAGCATTGGTGATGTCTCTGAAAATTCATTTTACCACCTCTAGTTCTCTGAGTATCGACTTATAATTTCTGTGAAATATTGACATTTATGTCTGGCAAACTATAGCACTCTCCATTAATTCTGGCGAGAGCATCATCATTCACCTGTCAAAACGTGGAGCTGTTAATCTACTTTACCATCGCTATACCCCTCTATACATTACCAACATCGGAGTGCATTGAAGTTCCTTTACCAGACGGTATGGTTTTCGAAAATGAGCCAAAGTTGGTCTAATATGATTTTTTTTTTTTGGGAAAGCTAAACCTTCTTTCACCCCCACTTTTAATACAATCTTAACATCGGAAATGAGAGAGATGTACTCTTCTTTGAGATGAATGTTCAAAATGTTATATTATTCAACGTTTTTTTGCGATAAATTTCAGCACTGCCAACCTTTTCTCTCTCCTTTAAATTATCACATTGTCCGAAAGATTAAAGATTATTTTTATTGAAATGTATACATTGTTTTGCCATTTCGATAATAACAAATGCTATTTCCCTCTTTTTCATTTTTTTCCGAATTCCAACATTGTTTAATTTGTACTGTTATATTATGTGCCGTAATTACTCAGCAAATTCAAATCAATTAAATACTCGTTCGTAACATCATCTGTTAGCTGTAACGCATAACGAGTGACTACAAAAGCCTGAAAGCGTATTTTTTCAACTCTGTTTCCATTTGACCGACCAATCAACTTAATTGTGGATCCGCTAAACTGTTCGTAATTGTTATGGATTTTTAAAACGCATCCATTTTTGTTGTAGCATAAAATTATGAAATCTAATATTTAACTTACCCCAATTATCGCGGTAATGGTCGTTTTGTGTGCTGAATGCGGATACCTCTCCATTCGAAGCAGACAACAGTAACAATAGTTGTGTAATATAAAAAATTATGTTTTGAGGAATTTCAAATAGGAAAATATTAACTTTCATAGCAATTGGTTTTAAAAGATTTTTTTAATTACACGTCCAACACTTATTAACGGACCAAGTTAACCACCATGGGTGAGCACCGTTCTGGAATTGATAGTGTTTGCAACTAATTCAATGTTTTCCATTTGATTGTTCGCATTGGAGTATTTTTGTTTTCTTTAAACGGTTTCAATATGACATTATATTTGTTGTAGTTGTTTCAATTTTGCCTTCGACACGAATGTTTCTTAGGTAATACTTACGTTGTTTTTCTTAAAGCCATAGAAAACGAGTTTTGTCTCGTGGCTGTTTTATAGTTTTGTTGTCGAAAAAATCGAAAGGTTAGAGTTTGATTTTTTATTATTATTTTTTGTTTTACTTTGCTTTTTTACAATCCTAAAAGTTGGAACAGGCTTGCACCTGTATAAGTGGCTTGGGTATTTTGCTGTCTTTACAATCCAGTTCTGGGTTTAGAATGGCAACGTTTATTAAATGCAAATAGTAATATTTTGTTTTGCTATTTTCTTAATAAAAAGAAAACAGCTCAATGGCTTTACGTAGGGATCGATAGACCACCTCCTACCCCAAAACACCCATCATTTTAACAGGGGCATATTACATAAGGATTATTAAAGCACATACATATACTCCCAGGAAAAAATTGAAAGTTTATCGATGTTCTACAACTTTCCCTTTTACGATCTTTGTGTAGCATCAATATAATCCGCGCTGTTACCCGACATACTGCTGACGAATAGCTGTACCTTCCGTTATATGCCTGACATTAGTACGCTTCTGAAAACCAATAACTCCATCATCTCCATTAACAGACCACCAAATTCATAACCTCAGGTCGTGGTACTTTTCTGAACCATGGTAAAGCTGATTGGCTCAGGTTCAAAATATTTAACAAATCATCACTTCTGAAATTTGCCCAGTGACTCATATCACCGGGTAACTGAGAATACCCGAAATTAGGCCCTACATATTTTGCAGCAGAGGTGACGGGCTAGCAAATGAGCGTGTTAATCTTCGCCATAGTGGTAGGCGGACATAAGCGGCTTGACCACATGAAGCAATGCAAGATTGGTACAACGGCGTGATATTGAGAATTCCGAAGAATTGCGCGTATTATTTAATAGTGGACGCAGAGAGTGATTGGGCGAACAGGGGTATGGCACGCTGTACAAGAGCGCACTCAGCCGGAAAGTACCACGAAACGCGAAATCGTCAACAGCTATGAGGGTACACTGAATCTTAGTGGTAATGCTTAATAAACTCGGAGTACAATATTTGACAAGTGTTCTCAAGTTACACGTTGCGCCTTAACTAAATTTAAATGAAAGGTGCTTACACCTGGGACGTTTTTGCAGATACGGAAACTACAATGTTCATAGATGAGTAATTATTGACAAGTGTTCTCAAGTTACACGGTGCACCTTAACTAAATTTAAATGAAAGGTGCATACACCTGGGAAGTTTTTGCAGATTCTGAAACTACAATGTTCATAGATGAGAAAAATCAAAAAACAAAAAAATCGCTGGAGGGATTTTCAAGAAATAGAGGTCAAAGTTCACATTGGGACTAATGAAAATGTTGTAGAAGTGAAAATTTTCTACAAGATTGACCTTAATGGTGTTTTTGTAGGTTTTACCATTTCAAATCTTGTCTTCTCTTGTCAGTGATACTGTAAGCAAGTTTATCTCGGACAAAAGTTCTATTTAAAATTATTACTCAAAACAAAGCAAAAAAACATTCCTCAATATTTGAGAAGACCATAAAAAGTGCAAAACAGCAACAACAAAAAACAAGTATGAACGGCGTTAAGTTCGGCCGGGCCGTACTTGTTATACCCTCCACCACAAGTTGTATTGAAGTAAAATGGAATAATTAGTTTCCTTTCGTGTATGAAGAAGACTTATACTAAATTTCAGCAATTTCGGTAAAACAATGTGAGGCACTATTCTATGGGGGCTATTTCAAAACGTCGATCTATACCGACAAATTTCTGACGGAAAGTTTTAGGCTCAAAGAAGACTAAATACCAAATTTCCTATATTTCGGTAAGAGAATGTGGCTAAAATTAAAAAAATACCGAAAATCAAGAAGTACGCATCTATGGGGATGTAGAAAAACGTGGATCTATACTGATAATACTCTTCTGGAATATTTTATAACTCTTGGAAGACGAAATAACGAATTTCAGCCATTTCGGTTGGATATTGACGTCACAATCTTCAGTATTACGAAAATCGGGAGGTACCGTTCTATGGGGGCTATATCGAAACGTGGACCTATACCGACGAATTTTAGTCAGAAATGGGGCAATATGAAAGCGTGGACCTGTACAGACATATTTCTGGCGAACACTTTTATATCACATTGAAGACTAAATACCAAATTACAGCCATTTTGGTGGAATATTGAAGATACAGGGAGGTACCTTTCCATGGGGGCTATATGAAGGCGTGGACCAATACCGACAAATTTAAAGGGGAAGTTTGAGTACCCCCAACGAAGTCTAAATACCAAATTTCAGCCATTTCGGTGGAATATTGAGGCCACAACGTTCAAAATACCGAAAATCGGGAGGTACCGTTCTATGGGGGCTATATGAAGGAGTGGACCGATACCGACAAAATTCTGGGGGAAAGTTTTATACCCCTAAAGAAGACTACGTACCAAATTTCAGCCATTTTGGTAGGATAATGAAGTTAAAACCTTAAAAATACCGAAAATCGGGAGGTACCGTTCTATGGGGGCTATATGAAGGTGTGGACCGATACCGACAAAATTCTGGGGGAAAGTTGTATACCCCTAAAGAAGACTACGTACTAAATTTCAGCCATTTTGGTAGGATAATGAAGCTACAACCTTAAAAATACCGAAAATCGGGAGGTACCGTCTATGAGGGCTATATCAAAACGTGGACCGATATATCCCATTTTCAATACCAACTATCCTGCAAGTAATAAAAACCAAATTTTGACTCTTTCTTTAAAATTGCGAGCTGTATCTTGATTTCAACAGACAGACGGACGGACGGGCATGGTCAAATCGACATAGAATTTTATGCTGATCAATAATATATACACTTTATAGGGTCTCCGACGAATATTTCGATGTGTTACAAACGGAATGACAAATTTAATTATACCCTCCATATGGTGGCAGGCAATAAAAAGACAATCTGGATCACCAAAAATGTATGACCGTAAGCGAAGTGCTAAGAACAACAATGCGTATAACACCAATTTTTTTTTTCAATTTAAATACTTTATTTTTTTCAATAAAAATATTACAAAATGTGTTTGTTAGTTGTGTACATTATATTTTAAGTGTTGTAGATAAAATAAAGTTATACGGCATGGCTTGGTTTTCAAACGGTCTGCCGGCAAAATGAGTTGTATTAATAATTAAATTCTCTTATTAGCCATTGTCTATATGTAGACGCCTGTGTTATATAGTTGATTAGATTGTTCCATTCGCCATTTTCACCACCATTTAATATATTAATAATATCGTCTTCCGATAACACACTTTTCTTGAAACATTTAATTCTAATGCTTGAAAATATTGGACACCTTCCAATGAAGTGTTGTGTTGTTTCCTCTTCCATCAGGTTACACACTGAGCAAATATTACGCCTCTCTTGCCTGTAGTTGTTTAAACGAAGCATCCCCGCTCTGGCCCTGATTATGATTGATATTTGATTTTGACTGTAATTGGAATTGCAGTAGCTTCCTCCGACCCTTGGATTTAGAACTTTGTAAATTCGTTGATCACTTGCCTGTGATTTCTGTAGGTTCTCATTGTAGTAAGCCATTATTAGTTCATCCATTAATCGTTGACTAGCAATATACCAACCTTCCTTGCTTCGGATAATATTTTGACTCTCTATTCTGTAGAAGTCCAGTTGATCTTTGAAATGTTTAAACCATGATGTGACCTGTATAATTTTCTTTGCCAGGATATGAGGTAGTCTGCAACTGTTCATTCCGAAAAGCGTTTTAGCTACATATTTGAGGTGAAGAGAATATGTATATATGTATCCTGGTTCGTATCCTGTTTCCAAAGTTAAAATGTACGAGGGGGTATTTTCTGGTAGCTTTAGGATGCGTTTGATATAATATCTGTAAAGCTTTTCAACTTCGGCAAAGTGTTGATTTCCCCACACCTGCGAACCATAACTTTGAATAGCGCGAGAAACTGCTTGAAACATTTTCCATTTGGCTTTTAATGAGATTTTTGGTTTAGATATAAAGTTGCTCCATGTGGCATTAAGACAACATTTAGCTGCTTCATTTTTCATTAATACATGTTTTGTAAAAGATAATTTCGGCGTCAGCAAAATTCCTAGGTATTTGTACTCGTTTACGACTCTTAATTGTACTCCGTTGTAAACCCATGTTTCATTTGCCGCTATCCTACCTCCTTTTCGAAACACCATTATTTCTGACTTTGATTGATTGACTTGCATTCCCCATCTCTCGCAGTATGTAGCCAGGTTGTTAATCATTTCCTGTAGAATTTGGACGTTGTCTGCTAGGATAACAATATCATCCGCATACATTAATAGACGAATGTTCATTTCGTCGACATATAAACCCCCACCCAATGCATCATGCAGGTCATTCAAATACAGAGCGAATAAAATCGGTGAAAGCAAGCATCCTTGCTTAACTCCTGATTTAGTATCAAAGAACGATGAAAGAGTTTCTCCGGTCCATACTGCAGACTTGGTATTTGTGTAAATATTTTCTATGAAGTGCAAGATTTTATTTGATAGACCACATTCATACAACTTGTAAATAAGTAGACTCCGCGGGACTCTATCAAATGCAGCTTTGAAGTCTACAAAGAATGCATAGATTTTTTTATTTTCCATGAATTTCAGATTGACGATAGAAATCAGATTGAAAGCATTATCTGTTGTTGAATATCCTTTTCGGAACCCAGCTTGGTACTCATTAAGAATGTTGTGTCTTTCTGTCCACTCTGTTATTCTGTTATTTATCATCCCTGTCATCAGTTTCGCAATGCAGTTCATAAAAGATATCCCTCTATAGTTGCTGGGTTAATTTCGGTCTCCTTTTGGGCATTATGATACTTGGGCATTATGATACTTGAGCGAAACATTTCAAAGTCGTCATGACCATTTAAAATGTTTGTGAATGATACGCATAAAACCTCTAAGAACTCATCCGTTGCATTTATAAAAAATTCATAAGGAACTCTGTCCTCTCCAGGAGCTTTGTGTTCCTTTACAGCTTTGAGTTGTTTTTTTATCTCCATGATTGTGAAATTATTGTCAAGCAGATCGTTCAGAACTTCGTTTTCTGTCTGCCTGCTTCCTAGAAGCTCTGAATTTGTTGAGTTTGTTCATTGTTTCGGTTCTTGCACATAAGCATTCCTTATCGAACCATTTGTTATGGTATTTTTGTGTACTCAGTACGGTGTTTGATGGATATGACTTCGAGATAACCGTAATAAAGTCTCTTAATTTAGAGCTCTTTTGAAAATGAGACAAGTTAGTATTTAGTTGCTGTTGGTAGAGATCTTTTTTATTTGGATTCCATCTCAATTTTGGAAGTAATTTTACGTTATCCAAGTCCATATCTGCGACAGTTGCATACTTTAAGGTAAGAGAAATTGGGAGATGATCTGACCATATTTGGTTTTCTACCTTAAACTCTTTTATGTACTTTAGCAAGTCTAGTGATACCGTACATAGATCAATCACTGTACTGTCATTTTTGTTTAAGAATGTAAAGCATCCATTCATGTCTCCATCCGTTCTTCCATTAAGAATGACAAGTCCATTATCATTGCAGTATTCTACATACTTCTTCCCATTTGTATTGACTACTTTATCATGTGATTTTCTTGACTTTACTAAAGTCTCGCATTCTTCTAGCATTTCTTCTAAGAGCAATTGTTCTTCCCCAATTCGTATATTATGGTCTCCCATTATTATTCTGAGGGCTTCGCTATCATCAGTCGCACTTTTCAAGCATTGAAAATCTTCTGTCCAGTTTGCACCTCGAAAGTAAATGGGTAATAATTCAAATTTCAGGGTATTCAATTCGCATGAGAGGATGTAACAGTCTTCCCTTTGTAATAAATTATGGTTAAATCCTTTTTCTCTTAAGTTTTTCTTATCTCCACAGACGAGACCTCCTATTGCTCTTCCTCGATTACTAAATCTGAATGCTGGTTTCCAATATGTTTTGAAGCTAAGGAATTTGTTGTTGTAGTTAATGTAATCCTTTTCCTCGACATGTGTTTCTAATAGGACAAAGACATCGAAATTTTCCAAATAGTCGTAGAATCGTTGATTAAATAATTTGCTTGCCAACCCATGAATGTTATACGATAATATTTTTTAATTCTATGTTGGATTCCTGTAAATTGTTCAAGTTTTTATCATTATACTGTTTCCTTTTAGGCCCCTTACGTCTCCTCCCACAACAGCTTTGTTTGAGCTTTAAAAGTTTTTTGACTCCATTTGGGCCAAAAGCGCGTTATATCCTAAATTCAAATTAGTAGTATAACACCACCAATAACAACAAATTTGTACCTCTCGATGTAAATGATGACAACGACGCACGTGATGAACAGCAAGGCGGTAGTGAAGTTAAACCGCCTCCCATCATATTAACAAATGTTTCAAACACTAGTCAAATGGTTGCAGATATTATTAATGTTAAAAGAGACGGTCAAATAAGACTAATGGTCAAAAATATTACAGCGTACAGGGCTGTGGTTAAATATCTTGAAGATACAAACAAAACTTTCGATACTTATCAACCTAAGCAGGAAAGAGTATATAGAGTTTTATTGAAGAAAATACATTATTCAACACCACTTTCGGAAATTAAAAATGAAATAGAAAAACAAGGTCATCGAGTTCGTAATGTAAGTAACATAAGGAACAGGTTAACAAAGAAACCAATGTCCATGTTTTTCATCGACCTGGAACCAAATGCTAATAATAAAGAAATATATAACTTGAAAGATATTGGAAAAACAATTGTTTCTGTTGAACCTCCCTTAAAATCCCGAGATATTGTAGAATGTCATCGATGCCAGTTATTCGGGCACACCAAATCTTTCTGTCGAAATCCGTTTTGTTGTGTTAAATGTGGATTAAGCCACAACACTACAGTGTGTAAGAAGCCGGAAAATACACCACCAAAATGTGTAAACTGCTTAGAAGAACACCCAGCTAGTTACAAGGGCTGTAGAGTTTAGAAAGAACTCATCCAAGGAAAAAAGGTTATTACAGACCACAAAATCGAGTTCAAGAAGCTAATTTTGTTTACAGAAATACGAACAATGAATTCAATCAAAACTCATATGCAACTGCCATAAGAAATAACATAACAGTACAAACCACTTTTTCAAAAATTGAGGAATTTCTAACAAAACAAACAGAGTTGACAAACAGTCTTTTAAAAGTGATGTCCCTTTTTTATCCCTTTTATTAAGTTTCAGTGTTTTATTTAGAAATGCACTTAAAACTAGGAAATAATTTGTCGTTTAGCCTCAATAAATATATTCTTTCTCATGATGGAATCTCTCAAATAAAACGCTTGCCGTTTAATTTTGCCACCATTTATAATTTAATTGCAAGCGTTTTATTTAAGAGATTCCATCATAAACATCATAACCTGTGGTACCCACCTCCTTCAGTCACAGACGGGAGCAGGGACGTACGCAGGATTTCATTTCGGGGGGGGCCCAACTTGACCAAAATCCATAAAATTTTAAAATATCGTGGAGGGTTACGTAACGCTATTTTAAAGGTTGTTAGTTGACTTTTATTCATTATTGAGACAATGTATTTACAATCAATAGAGAGAGTTCACAAAATTTAAGATACAATTTTAAAATTTGGTACAGAGTAATATATATTATGCATTAGTTCTTGGATATTTTGAATTGAAAATGAACCATATCAGACCACGTTATGGTAGTTTGTTATACATTTCCAACCACATTCGCTCATAATTGGCATTTTGGTTTGTAAATTCCGCAGAGAATTGCTGTTGTTTTCGCTTTTAGTATTCGAAGATCTTACCTTAATTTCTAAGAATATCAGCTGTATATGGCTTTTGGGTTCCTTTTGGCTGAAGTGGTTAAAATAGACCCACATGTTAATGCATATCGAGATATCCCCTGTAATTTCAATCCCATTTTTAAAAAAGTTTTTAGTTGGACAACTCTTGGACATATTAACATCACATAAATCTCGTAATGGTATATGGTATATTGTAATACGTGCAGCCGCTAGTGCATATTGGACTTGGAATAAGTATATCAGAAACCAATCGTCAAACTTATAGCCAAATCCTGACAAAATACTATAAGTCGAAAAATCTGCAAGGTTTTTGTTCCGATATGTCGTTGATATAATGTCACAAAATAAGCGGTATTTACTCGTATTTATTAGCTGTACGAGAAGAAGTTTTTGAACTCGATGACATTAACAACTTTTCTGCAGTAGGATTAGAGATTTTCTACAAAATATTTGAATTCTAGTTCCAATAAATAGCAAAAACGGTAACCTATAGTTGGATTCTCGAACTCATTTCTTGGTTTTTTATGGTATTTTATGCAAAAATAGCCCATTTAACCCACATGTATAATTGAAAGCCCAACGGGAACGACCCCAACGAAAACTCTTCGATTTTTTTCAAGTTTTGTCCGAAGGTAGGGTTTGTTGCGCTGATTACGGAAATGTATAATTTTCAACGGTTGCGGATCCGGTTAGCCGGTTATTAGACCCGAAAGACCAAATTTAAAAACCGGGTTAGACCCGATTCTACTGAACCAATTACTGCAAAGTGGATATCGTTTGAAAGCCTAGGAAGTATCTAACACATAGTGTCGTTACTTTAACCGGTTCTCCTCATAATGTACTTACGCGGCTAATTTTTTATTTGACCTTTAGATCGAGATATCTCGAAAATGGTAAGTCTTTTTTAAGAATCATAAAGACCAATCTTGTAGACAATTATTGATTCTACAGCTTTTACTTTAGCGAGCTTTTGCTTAGAAAAATTAAAAAATTTTGAGAAAAATTAAAAAAAAACTGAATAATGCCTCCAAAAATGACCTTTGACCCCGAATAACTTGTTTTGCACACATGGGATCGATGGGGACTTTTAGGACGTTGCTTCTAATGACCAACCCTAGCTCTCCACCAAAATTCAGCTTTGTGGGAATTTTTGCTATTTCCTTATACGCATATCTATTTTGACCGGACTAAATAGGAAAAATAGGTATGCTACATACAATAGGTATGCTACATATAGCAGATTTTAGAGGTATTTGACGCACAACAAAAAGTTTTTATTCATTATTTTCTCCTACTTTTCATGTATGTATTCTCAAACTGAGCCCATGTAGGCTATATGTTTCTAGATATACAATAAAAGTGCTTAAAATAACGTCTAATTAAATCCCGAACGCACATGTTTTGATGAAAATCGAAAAATATGAAGCAATTAATAGTCTGTTTCTCTACGACGATTCGAATTGAAAGTCGTTCGAACTTCTACCAAACTTCTGTTTTTTTCTGTTTTTTTAACAATATTTGAATTGTTTTTATTTTCAATCAAACAAACATTTCCTACAACAGCAGGAGTTTGGTAGTAATTCGAACGAATTTGAATTCGAATCGTCTTAGAGAAACAGGCGATAAATCAAACAGAGACGACAGAATTAGAAAGGAGAAGTATTTTTTTAAAAAGTTCTTTGGAATAATTCATTAATCTGCTGAGAAACTGAAAACGTTTGTATATTAGGAGGCAACGAGTTTCGCATTCTAGCAATTCGGTTAGAAAAGGATTTTTAGAAAATACTTGTTGTAAAGAGATTTGGTTGATTCTAAAATTTTCTATAAGATGATAAAAACGGGAAATAAGGCAGCAGATGTGAAGGTTGTCCACGTTTAATCAAATAGAGGCGTCGGATTTCAAGAAACCGATGAAATGAAGGGCCTAAAAACCGAATAGTTATTTTTCAACGTCTAACATACCCAAATTTTAATATTTTACATAAGTTGGTTTGTATTATTACCAATGGTACCCAATATTACTTCAATACCATAAAGAATCTGAACAACAAATTTGTCAAAATAAATTTCTAAAAACCCTTGATATATGGTATTTTTTTCCAATTTTCAGTTCACGCACTTCCATTCTCACGATATTGACCCAGTAATTTTTTTTTTTTTTGGATACCATTAACCTCGAAAATAACATAGCAAATATGGATTATATTCATTACGGAACTTAGAATTCGCTTATTTATTGATACTGGAACGATATGGCATAAAGAAGTAAATCAGAAAATTTTGGAAATTTCAAACAAAAATTTTGAAAATATTTCTTACAAAACTTGTAAATGAAGCACATTTTCAGTACACTACATACAAATACACTTTAAAACAATATTTCATTTAAGATCTCCAAAAATAAAAAATTATTTATGAGAAACAAAAAGGTAGGAAAGTAGCTCAAAAAATTTTGTTCGACCAAACCATTTCGGGGGGGGGCCCGGGCCCCCTGTGCCCCCCCCCCTGCGTACGTCCCTGGACGGGAGGGTGTGGGCCCAACTTTTTACGAGCCCCTCGACGGTCAGCCGAGTTATAACATCACGTTTTGGAGATTTTTAGGGGATTATATTAAAATTTTATTTTCTTTATTTGTATGTATATAAGGCAACATCTATGTACGTATATACTCGTTGACATATCCTTTCAATTATTCGATTCCGGCTGGTCAAAATTATAACGGTTCGTCGTCACGTGGTACATCCCACTGATAACAGTAAACGTGTCTAGTGCTCATGACGATTGGTTTTGTTAACCTCCCATAAGTGACAATTCTTAAAATCATTTCATCATTTTATCATTTCAATGTTTCTACGATTTTTTCAACATTTATCACCGATTCCATGACCATATAAATCATTAATAAGCCTAGATTGTTTCTTTTATCTGAAACTACCCCCCCCTCCCCCTCCTTTTTTTATTGATTTAAATGCTGATTCATACTACCAATCACTTCCCGATCCATAGTTCAAAACAATACGATAATTAAATTGTTGAGATATTTTCGATATTTTTAACAATTTTAAATCGGTTTGTTTTCCGTGCTGACGACGAACCCATATAATATTCTATTCATATGTTCTATTTTGCTCCTTTATTGTAATACCGATTTGGAAAGACAAATAACATTGTTCATTATCCATACTTTTCATTTATACTTCTTAATACATACATATGTGCAATATATCTAAATATATTAGATATATTTAATTATTCTGGCCACTCTAAAGTATAAAGGACTTAATCCTGCTACCTTTGTATACTTTGATGTATTTAATTTTTTTTCAATCCATTTTGTCAATTGTTGATCCCACTTTGTTGAGTCAAAACGAATTTTTTTTAAAATTGTTTTAAAAAAACCTACCCATTGAGCTCGATAGGATTTAGGTATCATTTGACATAAATATTCAGTGCATATTTGCACCTGAAATGGGATTAACAAACAAAAATTAATATAACAATTTTTGTATGTATCCTACAACTTTGATTTTATCTTTTCTCTCATTGATTATGATTGTATATTTCAGTCCACTGATGGATATGCATGAATGTATATAATTTACTATGCTGAATTTATAACGATCTCTTTATTAATAAACATTTTTTTTGTGATTTTGAATATTAACCGAAATTAAAAATGTTCTATTAATCTTTATTTGAAAAGGATATGTAGGCAGGGGTTCAGTTTAGATACATTTTGGGGGTCTTCATATATTTTGAAGCCCATATGGGGGTTCTTTTAGAACCCATGGGAGGGAAATAAGGGACCCAACACCACCTAGGGGTACCCACCATAACTATAACAGCATGTTTTCAGACCGCAGCAACAACTATAATGATTATTAATGATTCTCTTTGTGACGAAATAATATTTTTTGTACGTCGCCGTATGTGGCGACTGAGTGTAGCCGGTACACATAAACCAGTCTAGGCCCCCTACCACCTTGGCCAAACCAACCTACAGTTCCACATACGCCCCTGAACGTTACAAAACTTAATTTTTATACCCTCCACCATAGGATGGGGGTATATTAAGTTTGTCACTACGTTTGTAACTACTCGAAATAATCATTGTAGACCCCACAAAGTATATATATTCTTGATCAGCGTGCAATTCTACATCGATATAGCCATGTCCGTCCGTCTGTCCGTCTGTCCGTCTGTGGAAATCACTCTAGCGTCCGAACGGATTGACGTAGGTTGATGAAATTTTGGGAAAATATGTTATATTTGCGTAGGACTTTTGGTATTAAAAGCGGGCTATGTAGGTCCACGCTTTCGTATAGCCCCCATATAAAATGACGCGTGACGCGTCGTCGTTTTAAGGAATTTTTAAGATATTTGGCCCATTTTACCACCGAATTGGTTGTAATTTGGTACTTTGTGTCTCCAGAGGCCAAAAATATTTCTACCAAAGTTGGGTTATATAGGTCCACGTTTTGCTAAAGCACCCATATAAGGCCCCATATAAAGTACGCGTCATTTTAATATATTTTGAATGTATTAGACCCATTTGACCACAGAATTGGTTGTAATTTGGTATTTTGTGTCTTCAGAGGCCAGGAAACATTCCTACCAAAGTTGGGTTATATAGGTCCACGCTTTGGTATAGCCCCCATATAAGGCCCCTTATAAAGTACGCGTCATTTTAATATATTTTGAATGTATTAGACCCATTTGACCAAAGAATCGGTTGTACCTTTGTATTTTGTGTTTCCAGAGGCTAAGAAACATTTCTACCATAAAATGTCTATATAGGTCCACGTGTTGATATAGCCCCCATAATACAATATCTCCCGATTTTCGATATTTTGAACGTTTTGGCCTCATTATCACACCGAGATGGCTGAAATTTGGTATTTAGTCTTCTTTAGGCGTATAAAACTTTCCCCCAGAAATTTGTAGGTATAGGTCCACGCCATCATATAGCCCCCATAGAACGGTACCTTCCCAATTTCGGTATTTTGAAGGTTGTGGCCACATTAATCCACCGAAATGGCTGAAATTTGTGGTGGAGGGTATAAAAAGTTCGGCCCGACCGAACTTAACGCTTTTCTTACTTGTTTAAATTATATTTTATTTTTAACTTTTTAGTAAATACATTTTTTGACCACTGATAAAAACTTAAAAATGCCTGAAATCGCGTAGTACCGTTATATAAAGGCTATACCAACATCTGGAATTATGCCCATAATTTTTGGTGGGGAAGTTTCTGTACCAAAAACAACCATCTTAACAGTCAATGCCAAGAAATTGAACGACTGATGACACTGCACGACGACTTTCAGTTACACAAGAAAATGAAAGAAGCAGCCGGCATATACAGAAATAATAATTCATCAGTTCTTTACAATAACAATAATGAACCCGTTTTTGAAACCGCTGAGAAGAAAAACATCTGGAAAGAATATATTCAAAACTTATTCAGTGATCCTACTAGATCTGATTATGACTACCGGATATCACAGCAAATGACAGGCGAGGCAATAACAAACAACGAAGTTGAAGATGCAAAAAATCCCTCCGAGAACGAAAAGCCACGGGTCCTGATGAAATACCTGCCGAGATACTAAAAATGATAAATGATAACAATATTGATCTGTTAACGAAACTATTTAACTATATTTATGACACCGGAAAATACCCAGAGGATTGGCTGAAGTCCACATTTATAACCATTCCAAAGAAATCTCACCCCAAAAGATGCAACGACTACCGACTTATTAGCTTGATGAGTCACGCCTTAAAAATTTTTCTGAAAATTATACATAGACGGATATACGAAAAATGCGAACAAGAAATGGGCGAAACACAATTTGGTTTTAAAGAAGCAAAAGGAACCAGAGAAGCACTATTCTGCGTACAAGTGTTGGTCCAAAAATGTAGAAGTGTCCATAAAGACGTTTTTATGTGCTTCATCGACTACGAGAAGGCATTTGACACCGTACAACATGACAAGCTCATTGATATTTTGGCGTCAATTGGAATAGGGGGAAAAGAAATTAGATGCATTAAAAGTCTGTATTGGCACCAAACCGCACATGTTAATATCAACGGAGAAATGACGGAAGAAATATCTACAGTCTGTCGCAAAAGTTAGTATACACCATTGAAACCAAAATGTATTAGGGATAAATATCACTATAACTTATTGAAAACAACAAACAATTAGTTTTATTTGATAGATAAGAAGGTTGTCTTCCGTAATAACAATTAAAAGTGCGCAATATTTGCATACAAAAGCAATGTACGGTTCGAATCCTAAAAATACCAAAATTTATGTCGCAAAAGTTAGTATACAACGGAGAATCCTCGTGGAAGTGTGTAAAAAATTCTTGATATTTTTGAACAAAATGAAACTAAATCTGTAATTAAGATCATAAAGAGTATATTAATTGGTTTTAATGGCAGTTATAGTACTTATAGTGACAAGTCCAGCGTACACTGGATCGTAAAATCCACAAAAATTGGTCATCTACAAATACAACAACTGTAGCGACAAAATTCTGGGTGTTATGGCCTGTTTATGAATTCTAAAGCCATGAAATGCTCAGAAAAGCTCTAAAGTTTCAATATGGGGTGATTTTAATCGAGTTTCGACTTGTCCTGTTTGAAAAAAATGGTAATTTCTTAAAGGAAATCCATACTTTTGAGGCCATTGTCCTTTTGAAACATGTAATAATCCTTAATCCTTACACATAAGGACTTTCCTTTTGAGTTAATTTTCTCACAAAGGTTGCCCCTTTTCATATTCCCACCAAAAGTAAATAGTAGGAGAACCTCAAGGTCCGTTTTAAGCCCTACAGTTATACGGCCTTACCGACCTTTTAGTAGTGTTGGGCAATCTCGTTCATTAAGCGGATCGATCTTTTTCATTCCGTTCACCAAAAAGATCCGGATCTTTCACTTCGTTCGTTGGCTCTTTTTCGTTCAACAATACATTTGACTGTGTTATTTTCTTTTGAAGTCGTTCGTTCTCTGCTGCATATGACTCCGTCGTTCTTTTCACCGAATCGTTCTTTTGAAAATGTTCGTTCACGAATGACACATTGTGTGCTAATGGGGGTGGTTTTGTTTCTGGATTTGATATGAAAGAACCAGATGAACGAATGATGCAAAAGAAAGATATGACCGAGATGTGCTGTTATTGAGCGAGAGTAGCTCTCTGAATCATTGTTTGTTTTGTGTGGAAATTTGTGCTGCTTGACTGCAAAACCAATGCATTTGTTTTTTTTTTTTGCTTGCTTGTGTGCTTGTGTGTATGCAAAGCTAATGGTGGTGGTTTTGTTTTGTAAGCAGCAATGACTCGGTCATCGGGGATCTAAATGAACGATATAAAAGAATGAGCTGGATACGGATCCGTTCGTTCTTTTCACGGAATCGTTCCTTTGAACCGGTTCGTTCATGAACGACACAACTCTACCTTTTAGCAGTATCGGACATGCTTCTCATGTCCCTAGTGTCTAATGTACTACTAATGTCTAATGAACTACTTCTAACTGATCCATTCAGTTGTATTTTAGTCCTAAGTGAAGCGAACACAGCTTTTCATAACGTTTTTACACAATCCATGCGTTATAACAGCACAGAAAGCTCTGTATTAAAATTTTAAATTAGCTATCATATCCTTCTGTGGTGGTGGAGTATCACTGTAGAGCTTGCACCATAACTTGAGGTTCTCCTACTATTTATTTTTGGTGGGAATGTGAAAAGGGACATAATTTGTGAGAAAATTAACTGAAAAGGAAAGTCCTTATGTGTAAGGATTAAGGATTATTACATGTTTCAAAAGGACAACGGCATCAAAACTATGGGTTTTCTTCAAGAAATTCCCGTTTCTTCAAAAAGGACAAGTCGAAACTCGATCAAGATCACCCCATATTGAAACTTTAGAGCTTTTCTGAGCATTTCATGGCTTTAAAATTCATAAACAGGACATAACGCCCGGAATTTTGTCGCTACAGTTGTTGTATTTGTAGATGACCAATTTTTGTGGATTTTACGACCCAGTGTATGTTGGACTTGTCACTATAGGTACTATAACTGCCATTAAAACCAATTAATATACTCTTTATGATCTTAAGTACAGATTTAGTTTCATTTTGTTCAAAAATATCAAGAATTTTTTGCACAGTTCCACGAGGTTTCTCCGTTGTATACTAACTTTTGCGACATAAATTTTGGTCTTTTTGGGATTCGAACCGTACATTTGCTAATGTATGCAAATATTGCGCACTTTTAATTGTTATTACGGAAGACAACCTTCTTATCTATCAAATAAAATTAATTGTTTGTTGTTTTCAATAAGTTATAGTGATATTTATCACCAATACATTTTGGTTTCAACGGTGTATACTAACTTTTGCGACAGACTGTATATCCAAAGGAGTAAGACAGGGCTGTACTCTGTCCCCACTACTGTTTAATATATACTCGGAAAAAATATTCAAAGAAGCAATAAATAACGCTAAAGAAGGAATCCTCATAAATAATGCTTATATAAACAATATCAGATACGCTGACGATACTACACTAATAGCAGACAGCCTATCAGGTTTACAAAATCTTGTCACCAGACTAACTGCGTGTAGTGAAAGATATGGATTAAAATTAAACATCAAGAAAACTAAATATATGATAATAAGCAGAAAAAACAATTACGAAAACATGAATATAATAATTCACAACACTCCACTCGAGAGAGTGTCGAGCTTCAAATATCTCGGGTTCTCAATAAATGATCAGTGGGATAACTCCAAAGAAATTAAATGCCGGATAGAAATGGCAAGAGACGCCTTTCACAAATATAGAAAAGTTTTGACAAGTCATGATATTAACATCACAACAAAGACAAGGTTCATAAAAGCCTACATATGGCCAGTACTGTTATACGCAACGGAAGTATGGACTATAAAAGCAGTAGACGTCAAGCGATTAGAAGCATTCGAAATGTGGATATATCGGAGAATTCTTAAAATCCCATGGATAGCTCACGTGCCAAATGACGAGGTCCTACGCAGATTAAACAGAACAAGAGAACTCTTCAATCATATAAAAAGGAGAAAAATTGCATATCTCGGGCATATAATGCGAAACTCAAAATACCACATTCTACAATCAATTCTACAAGACAGTATAGAAGGAAAGCGTAGCAGAGGAAGACAAGAGATGTCCTGGCTCCAAAATATTCAACAATGGACAGAATTCCGAAATGCAGAAAATTTAATAAGTGTCGCAAGAAATAGAGAATTATTTTCGTATTTTGTCAATGATATATAAAATATTATACATGAAATGTAATATGGTCGCTAACATTCGAATATCGAATATGCAATAAAGAAGAAGAAGGACTCCAAATGCCAAGTTACAGCCAATTCGGCCTCAAAATTAAGATAAAATCCTCATAATACCTGAAACCGGGTGGTACCGCTATAAGGGAGCTATATCAAAACCTGGACCTATGTTCACAATTTATGGTGGGGAAATGTCTGTATCATTGGAAATGCCAAATGACAGCTGATTCGGGCAAAAATGAAGATAAATCCTCAAAATACCTGAAATCGGGTGGTACCGCTATATGGGGGTTGTAGGAAAATTTGGGCCCATATTGGTGTATTGTCATCCAAAAGTGTGCAAAGTTTCAGTTCGATTAGTCAACTGCAACTGTGTGGAAAATGAGTTACCAGAGTTGAAATGCAAGTTAAATAATAACCGTTAAAACACTGTAAAATGGATCAATCTTTGTTTTAATTTCATATTCATGTATTGTCATCCAAATCTGAAAAGTGTGCAAAGTTTTAGTCCGGTTGGTCAATTGCAACTGTGCCAACATTTATTTACCAGATTTGAAATGCAATTTAAATAAACGTGTTTTATGTAATTTAAATAAAACGCCGTTAAACACTGTGAAATGGGCCAATCTTTGTTTTAGTTTCATATTCATGTATTGCCATCGAAATCTGAAAAGTGTGCAAAGTTTTAGTCCGATTGGTCAACTGAAACTGTGTCAAAATTGAGTTATCAGATTTGAAATGCAATTTAAATAAAACACGTCAAAACACTGTAAAATGGACTAATCTTTGTTTTAGTTTCATATTCATGTATTGTCTGCCAAATCTGAAAAGTGTGCAAAGTTTTAGTCCGATTGGTCAACTGCAACTGTCAAAATTGAGTTAACAGATTTGAAGTGCAATTTAAATAAAACACCGTAAAAACACTGTAAAAATGGTGAAAATGGACCAATCTTTGTTTTAATTTCATATTCATGTATTGTCATCCAAATCTGAAAAGTGTGCAAAGTTTTAGTCCAATAGTCAATTGCAACTGTGCCAAAATTGATTTACCAGATTTGAAATGCAATTTAAATAAAACACCGTAAAAACACTGTAAAAATGGTAAAAATAGATCAATATTGGTTTTGATTTCATATTCATTTATTGCCATCCAAATCTGAAAAGTGTGCAAAGTTTTAGTCTGATTGGTCAACTGCAACTGTGTCAAAATTGAGTTACCAGATTTGAAATGCAATTTAAATAAAACACTGTAAAAATGGACCAATATTGCTTTTGATTTCATATTCATGTATTGTCATCCAAATCAGAAAAGTGTGCAAAGTTTTAGTCTGATTGGTCAACTGCAACTGTGTCAAAATTCAGTTACCAGATTTGAAATGCAAATTAAATAAAACACCGTTAAACACTGTAAAATGAACCAATATTTGTTTTAATTTCATATTCATGTATTGTCATCCAAATCTGAAAAGTGTGCAAATTTTTAGTCTGATTGGACAACTGCAACTGTGTCAAAATTGAGTTACCAGATTTGAAATGCAATTTAAATAAAACACCGTGTTTGGTTACAAACCTTCAAATGTGTGGTTCTATTTATAATTCAATGTAATGCGTGTGTATATGTTTATGTACAATGCAGTTGGTGTTTTTGGAGAGGTTTTTAACTAGCGCAATTTTTAATGATTAGATTCTAATGTAGCTGTAGTTAGTTATACAATTTTAAATGCAAATAGGATTGTGATTAGGGAAATTTTAAAGTGCAATTTTTATAGGTTTAATTCAGTTTCGGTTTTTTTTCATATCACATTGGGGGAAGTGCAATACAATCTGTGCAATATTAAGTAAAGCAAGTTTTAAATAGATTTTAGATATAGATTTAAGTTTTAAATAGGTTTAGGTAGGTAATCACTTTTAGTTATTTGTACAAAGGTATTTATTGATTTTAACTGTGTTCTTAATCGAATGTTTTAACTTTTGTAATATTTGCTTTTTGTGTGTAACTTTGTGTTATATGTACAAAATTGTGTATTTTTATGTTTTTTGTTTAACAAAATAGCTGTTTTCTGTTTCACTGTGTGCTGTTTTACAATTTGTGATTCTAAGTAATTTTGTTTGTATTTGTACTAGTTTTGTCACTGCGCGGGAGAAGCGCACGTTTGTAATGCCGGTAAAGAACTAGAATTCCCTTTGCTGCTTGTTCGCTTTTAAAGCATCACTATGTTTTTCAGTGGCCAGCAACTCAAATATTGACATTTTGGAAAGATTCCAGTCGAAGACATTAAGACTTATAACTAATGCACCCTGGTTTGTCAGTAACAACGCAATAAGAAGGGACTTATATAATTTCTGTGAAAGATGAAATAAAAAATACCAGCGAAAGATACCTGGCCATGTCAACCCAGAGGCAATAATCCTTCTAGACAGCGATCTAATGCACAAGATCTACCATTTCGCACTTTTTAAATTTTCTAAATATGTATGTATATTATATGCAGCTAAGTTTAGCAAAATTTTTATACTGTTATGAAACTTAATGGAGTTTCATAACATAAGTTATTTCTTTAGTTAATATCAAATTTACTTACCGCCTGTTCATGTATGTCGCACGGAAACCTGTACGAAAGGAAAGCAGTCACTCGCTTCCGTCTAAAAATGCGTTCATGTATTTCGCAAACTATCGTGCGACTGCCGTTACGTATCCTATGCGAAATACTACTAATTTGAATGTACATTTGTACAACTATGTTCCATAAATGAGAGCCAAATGAGAAATGAAAACAAAATCCACATATACATACAAATATTGGAATATGTGTGATTTGTTTTGTTTGAAAAATAAAATGTGTCGGTATTTTGAATTATTTTATTTAATTGATTTCTTCAAAATAATGAATGAAAGCGCCATTGAAACGTATCTGTAAAATTTTTATTTTGTTTCAAAAATGTGTTGCATAAATTTGTTTTAAGATTTTCGGTGTTATTCGCGAGTTTACGTTCTACTCGGCAGCTACAAAGCAAGTGAGTGATTTTGACATTCTCTTTCTATAAGAGACAGTCCTTTCGAAATACATAAACCCAAATTTAATGGAAAAGGGTACGTTTACGTGTTATTTCATAGGGCTTGTCGGTCGCATAGATTTTCGTTTCGAAGGTGTTTACATGAACAGAAAATGATTTTTTTCCACTTCCGAAGCGCAAGAAACCTTTCGGTCGACATACATGAACAGGCTGTTATTGTTCCATAGACAGATTGTAAATAAAGTTGATTGAAAACAAGTTCAGACTGTATCGCCTCCTTATTAAACAATGTCATGTACTGTGCCCTTAACTAACTCTTATTGAAAACCGCTTACACCTGGGAAGTTTTTTTGCGGATTCTGAAACAGCAATGTTCATAGATAAGAAAAAACCAAAAACAAGAAAAATCTCTAGAGGGATTTTTAAAAAAATCGAGGTAAATGTTCCAAATTTTTGGTTTATTTTAGATTTTCAGGATTTTGCTTGCAAACGACACTTGCTGTCGAAATGGGACTTAAAAAATTTTGTAGAGGATTTTCACTGCTACAACATTTTCTTTAGTCCCATTTCGATATGACTTACCGCTTCCAAGTAAAATTCGGAAATCTAAAATAAACCTAAAATTGTGAACTTTCACCGCGATTTAGTTTAAAATCTGTCTACAGATTTTTTCTTATTTTTGGATTTTTGACATCTATGAACATTGCTGTTTCAGACATTGTTTTATAAGGGGGCGATACACTCTGTGCATTGTTCCAATTTTAACTTCTATATCTCAAAAATGGTAAAACATAAGAAAATATTATTAAGGTCAATCTTGTAGAGAAATTTCACAGCTACAACATTTCCTTTAGTCAATATTGTAGAGAATTTTTACTGCTGCAACATTTCCTTTAGTCCCATTACGATAGGAGCTGCGGTTTCCATGTAAAACCGTGAAACATAAAAAACCCTAAACTGTGAACTTTGACCGCGATTTATTAGAAAATCCCTCCTGCGATTTTTTGTTTTTTTTTATTTTTCTCATTTATGAACATTGTAGTTTCAAAATCTGCAAAAACTTCCTAGGTGTAAGCACATTTTATTTAATATTAGTTAAGGCGCATCGTGGTTATCGTTAGCCACCCATATTGTAGAAGAAACCTGGAATGTCGACAGGTTGGCCCCCTACTGAAGTCTGGCAAGGATGCCACCTGATTTCCCACTAGCAAAGATTCTAGAGACACTACATCTCCCCATGATGAGAAGCTGTTTCCCCGTTGTCCAACATCAGCATGTATTTCGGAAAATACACACAACCACAACAGCATTACACGCCATATCCAGACACATCAGTCGAGAACTGTCGTTTAGGTATCTCGATAAAAAAGAAAGAATGTGTTATGTTCGGGTCGAACTGTACCCTACAATACATAAAACCCCCGTATTACTCTATTCAACCGCCTTCTGCATGGAGGTTCTTCAACCGAAAGGAATCCCAAAACCTGTATAATTCTCTAAGGTTGAAAAATTCTGGGATATACCATAACGTGGAATTTTATGATTAAAAACTTCAAAATACTGAAAACGGGGCGTAACTTTTACATGGCGACTACACCGCACGTGGTCCGATATTGTCTATTTTTAATTGTAAATATCCGAGGACTTCTATTTTATACTCTGTAAAATTTTGTATCCTAAATATTGTAAACTCTCTCTATTGAATTTATATACTTTCATATAAAATCAACTAACAACCTTTAAAGTAGCACTACGTAACGCTTTACAACATTCTAAAATTTCATAATTTTTTTTGTCGAGTTGCGTCCCCCTGAATGAAATTCTGCGTACGTCCCTGCTGGTGATTGTACGATGTTGGCGTCGGGTCCTATCGTTGATGTCATACGTTTAATATGTACAAAACTGATTTAATACAGTTCTGCCAACTCCCGCCAAAGCTTCTGCCATACCGTTCACCACCTAGATAACTGAAATGAGGCTTCCCCTGACCATATTAGTCGATCGAGTTCTGATTCCGACCACTAATTACCCTTAAATATTTAAAACTATCCCCACAAGCAACTTCTATATGCGGCAAGTGGGAACAAGGTCTTTAAGTAGTTGGCCAACAGCAGCTGCCAAAAAAAATTGATAGAATCTTGCAAAGCAACATGCCGGTTTGTGCTATGCTATGAGGCGCCAGTGTGCTACTCAAATTTTAGTGCTGCGCAGTGGAAGAATATTCAACCCTGCCAGAATGATGCCCTGAGGACTGCAACAGGGTGCGTCCTCATGACGCTAGTGGACCATCTTCATGAGAAGACGAAGGTTTTACCGGTGCATCAACACAGCAGGATGTTGTCGATGCAGTATCTGCTGGGTGTTTTCGCAGTGAGTATCCCTGCCACGATTGAATGGACAGGCTTCTTCTTCAAGGCACGTCAGGAGAGATCATCATGATCTAGAGAGAGAGGTTTAAAGTTATAAACGAGACCAACGAGCCTATAAGGCAGGCTTGGTTAGCATTCTTTCTCATGCAGTCGAGCAGGCAGTACAGATATACAGTGTAAATGCCGTACTTGGGGACCAACCCCCATCAATAGCAGCAGAAGAACGCCAGCTGCCAAGGCAAACACGAGAGGTTTTAGCCCAGTTGAGATCCAAATTGATGCCTCGATTCTCAACACGTGCCCGGCATATTGATTGGGACCACGACAAGCTGCATTTGTTTAGCTGTCCAGATAACCCCACTCACCAGTAACTGAAATAATATACTAACGAACATATTTGAGGTGCTACAACAACTATATGCAAGAGAATGCGTAGATTTTACCGCTTAATCAACACAACACGATTTTCTCGACGCAGTACATGTTTCGATATTATCGCAGTGAGCACCGTTGTAGAAATCTTTTTGATAGGATTCCCCACTCAAGTACGTCAAGAGATTTTTTTCTGAGTTAGATTGAGACAGCAGGATACCAACACTTTCCCTACATGTGGACCGAAACCATACGATAGTCTGTGACTTTTTGACTGTTCAGTAAACCTGTTCACCTGACCTCCGTTCTTTATTGACACGGTCACTCTAGAATTGTAGAATTGAAATCTAACTGAACAAATATTTACGTTGCTATAACAACAACATAAGTGTGTATTTATCCGTTTTATCTCATCGGGAATGAATATCGGTACATCAAAGGGCGAGTCAAGGACCAATATATATTATATTATCCTCTCCACATTGTGCTGTAGGGTATAACAAAAACAAACATTTAAACATATGAATAGTATCCCAATAATCATTTCAAAAAATGTTTTATCATCCCAGTGGGAGAATGGAAGCAATGGTCAACGAGAAGGTAATGCAGAAACACTACAATTTATTGATTCCAGAATACATTATTGTTAACAAGGAACATGTCCTATGAAAATAATGCATTCTTTTCTTGAATCCAGAAGACATAAATGTGTAATCTACGAATTGTCTGTGTACTGATTCCATTACCATTGGATTTGGGAATATAGTGGGTAATCAATGTGCAATTTTTTTGGTAATTTGCATTACTTTCTCGATTACAAAGGTAATACATTCCCCATTTTCCAACAGGAATGCTATTGGTGTTTTTGGAGTTGCAGGAACATTTGCTTTTACATATTGTCTGACAGCTTATCTCGCCGAAGCAGCAATAGCCATAATAAAACTCAGATCACTATGTACTGAGAATATAAATATGCACTTACTTACATACGAGGGCAGTTCGGAAATTTCTTAGCCTAGCACAAAAAGCGAGGTAACTTCTATCTCTGTTATGAACACATGTTAAATTTTGTTTCGATCTGGCAACTCCTTCATATAGAAACAGGTGTTCAAAAAAGACGCATTCGCAATTTTTTTTACAATGGAAAAATTAGAAATGCGTGCTGTCATTAAATTTTGTTTCGATCTGGCAACTCCTTCATATAGAAACAGGTGTTCAAAAAAGACGCATCCGCAATTTTTTTACAATGGAAAAATTAGAAATGCGTGCTGTCATTAAATATTTACATAAAAAAGATTTATCGGGACAAGAAATTCATAATGATATGGTGAATGTGTTAGGTGAAAGTGCTCCTTCCAAACAATGCACGATGGGGCCAATGGCAGGTTTTTGAGGCAAAAAGTCATTTTTTCAATTCAGCGATTGAAATCAAATAACAAGAGGAATTATATTCTTAACACTTTCAAACCTACAAAACCATAAAATTACAATCTGGCAACGACCCCCGGCGACATGCCAAGCTGTCAAAGATGTCATAATTATGATTCCGTTTATTTCTGACATTCAGTCGTAATTAAACAATTTAAGTATTTTGGCGCCAAAACCTGATCTGTTGATATTATCTATTTTTTAAAAATGAAAAATACGGGTAATGGTATGTAAATTAAGATTATTATTAAAAGTGTAAATGTAATATTAGATGTGGTCAATAATTTGTTGTGTCAGTAAGTGATGGTTTTTGATGTAGTCTGTGGTATCGTCCATGTGTTCTTTGGAGTAGAACTTTCGGCTTCAGGGTGCTTTCTCGTAAAAATATGTATCTGGTGAAAGGTGACAATGTCGGCTAACAGATTTTGAAAACAATTTTTGCGTATACCTGCGAAAAAAAAAAATTATCAACTTCCAGATTTCGTAAAACTTAAAAATTTGGATATTTTTTATTTTTGGTTGGAAAATCAGCGAAAACTTAAACACCTTATAGAATGGATTTCTGCAAAATTTAATCGAGGTGTCAAAGACAACTTCATGACGGAAGTTAAAAAGCAAATTTATAATATTTGTGCACGCCTTAACCAAAAAAGGATAAAAAATTGGAGGTCAAAAAGTCGTGTATTACAATTTGAAAGCTTATGGTTAGCTAGCGACACAGTATTTACGCTAGAACAAGGTAATGATAAAAAGAAGAGAGGGCGCTCTAATGTTGATTATAGTGAAGGAAGAAAACTTGCTTCAGAACTCTGCTATGAACACGGCAACAATACCAAACCCTTGATGCATGCCGCATCTGTTTCGGCCAATTTGTTAAAAGAAAAATATTTAAACTATGTTCTCAAGGAAGTTCGGTATCAACCAACTAAATTGAGAAAACAATTAACGTCGACAGAGAAAATTTATGAACGATATATCCAAATCTGAACCGATTTCAATATGATGTCTTAATAATGTTTTCTAGACCAAATTCCGTCACACACTTTAATATATATATGGGAGCTATATCCAAATCTGAACCGATTTCAATATAATTTAGCAAACATATTTCTAGACCAAATCCTGTCACACGTTTCAAATTTCTTCGAAATTGGACAGAAATTGCGTGTTTGTTGCACGAAATACCTCAAATCGGGCGAAAATATATAAGGGAGCTATATCCAAATTTGAACCGATTTCAAAATAACTTGGCAAACTTATTTCCAGTCCCAATTCCGCCACATATTCCAAATATCATCATAATTGGACAAAATTTTCGTGTTTGGTCCATCAATTACTCGAAATCGGGCGAACATATATATGAGAGCTATATCTATATATGAACCGATATCAAACAAATTTGGCAGATTAGCTTCTAGGCCGATTATAAACATCTGCACGAAATTTCGAAGGTCTAGCTTGCCCCTGTGATTTTTTGCCTCAAAAACTTATCATCGGCCCCATCGTGCAATGGACTGAAGCTGGAGGAAGTGCCCCAAAGAAGGAAAAACCAATTCAATCGGCTGGTAAGGTTATGGCAACGGTTTTTTGGGACTTCAAAGGTATTTTATTGATTGACTATCTGCAAAAGGGTAAAACAATAAATTCAGAGTACTATTGCAACCTTTTGGATCAATTAAATGTACAAATTCGAGAAAAACGTCCGGGCTTGCAACACAAAAAAATAATTTTTCATCAAGACAACGCACCAGCGCACAAGAGTGTTTTAACAATGGCTAAAATCAACGAATTAAAGTTCGAGTTGCTTGACCACCCACCTTATTCTCCTGATTTAGCTCCCAGTGACTTTTACTTGTTCCCAACTCTAAAAAAATTCCTTGCTGGCAAGCGTCTTACCTCATATAAAGATGCAATTACAGTTGTAAACCACTATTTTGAAAACCTTGAGGAAAACTATTTTAATCAAGGGATAGAATTGCTAGAAAAGCGTTGGACTAGGTGTATTGAAGTTTCAGGAGATTATATTGAAAAATAAAAATATTTTTTGAAAAACTAACTATTCTCTTTCATTGATAGGCTAAGAAGTTTCCGAACCGCCCTCGTATCAATTCGATTTTGTCTACAGAAGTAGAAACTAATAGCTTTCAATTGCAGTAAAAAAGCGTTAGCCAAATTCTAATCCAAAAAAAAAAAACAAAGAGATTTCTATACGAGTAGCAAATTATTTCGCTATATGCTTGAACAGCTATGCTCAGTGCTGCGATCACTTCTACGGATGCGTGTAGCAAAGTTTATGACCATAAAGTTGTTCTTTCGTTGTTTGTCCCCTTTATCGTCTTCCTGCAACCATTGGCTATAAATATAATGGAAGCTACAAAATCCTCAAAATTCTCAACTTTAAATGATGAGAAGATAACAAACGAACAAACAAGCATACAATAAAAATGCAAAGACAGGTGGATGGCAAATTGCAATAAGAGAACGAATGAATAATTGCATGAATATTGGCGATAAAGACATCTTAAATATTATTACAGAAGTTAATTGGATGGTCATTGTGGAACATCTAAATCTTTTTCCATTACTAGGGGTATTGATTTGCTTTTAAAATAAACTTTATTTTCTGAAATTTATGTATTGGTGGCTCGCAGTGGCACATTTTTTCACAAGTCAAACTTAAAAAAATATATATTTTTGATGGACTGACAAACGTAGCTATTCGATTCACTCATCAAAATAAGACGACCAATATCATAAAAACTCTTAAGAAAAACTAAACTTTTATTAATTATTACTCCATTTAGTGATGCATTCCAAATTTCAGCAGTACAAACGCCAACGGTTAAACAGAGCGTTTCTTTATTCTTAATTATGTGTAGTCAGTGTTTTGGTTTTGCGTGTTGCAGATGTTTTGAAATGCATTTAAAATTAATTTTCTCTTGATTGAGGCTACCTCAGCGGCTATCAAAATGCTATCTTCATAGAAAGTTGTTCCAGTCTCATTGTTGTAATAAATTTCATGTTTACAGATATGTTTATATGTTCATCTAATTTTTGGTTTTTACGATTTAGAGAATTTCTGATGCATTACAAACAAGTAACGAACAATCTGATCCGTCCAACTACAGGTCTAACAGCAGTTTATATTGTCCAAATAACTGTGAACAACATTTGTGGTAAAAAGTGTAAAAATCATGTAATTTTGTAACAAAATAGTTATCATAGGTGAGGTTGAGAAGAGGGGAGATACAAAATCGCCACATGTCCGTATGGACATTAGGGTAATGACTTTTTACCACCTCATATCCATGTATCATAGCGTGATGAGTTTCTACATAAGATGACATAAAATCTTAATTATAAGGTGATTGCTTGAAAAAACCTCACGCACAAAATGTTTTTAAAATTTTAATTTATTAAGCAGATATATAATTGAAAATAAACTTTAGAGCCACATGAGATAACCAACCCAGCAAAATTTTATGGAAGAGGTTCCATGAGATGCCATGATTTCACTGGATCTTTTGCATTGGTTCAAATGAAGTCGTGAAAGATCCGATCTTTTCATCACTATTTTAAACCATTCGAAGGAAGTCGTGAAAGATCTGATCGTTTCATCAGCATTTGAACCAATTCAAAGGAAGTCGTGGTAGATCCCATCTTTTCCTTATCATTTGAACCCACTCCATCGATCCAATAGGGATGAATTTTGTGTTTTTATTTTTACACATGTATATCAGGAATATTGTCAATTATTTCATATTACATTTCAGAAAAAAAAGGATAAATTTTTTTCGCGCTACATCAACGATTTTTGATATGTAGGTTAAGAAAAAGATTCCCAGTACGAATCTGGTCGCGAGCCAATTTTTGGTTGTTGCGGACAAAAGTTATGGCGCTTTTATTTCGCTTTTTAAGAAAGAAAATATTATAAAAACGCTAATTATTTTAATGAGCACAATTGTTACAAAAAAGATCACCCGAAGTGACTTCAGCGAGTAGATTGCATAATACCTGCAAAATGGTACATAGAATTCGCGGAATGTACATAAAATTGCTAAATTATTGAATATAAGTCTACTTTTTTTCAAAATTAAGGCCTATTTAGTGGTCATATAATTACATAAAAAATTGTTGTGGATCCAAACTTCACGGCATATCAAATGGGACTGCAATCATACAGATTGGTGTTATAGTTTGGATGTTACAGCCAAAATAAGCACATATTTTGGTCAAAAAATAATTTTTTGTTTGAAAAAATATTTTTTTCACACGCATTATGTAGTAGAAAATATTGTAAACATTTATAGGAATACTTCCTTCATTTTGCTTAAATCTCCCAACAAAATAGACGGATTTTGCTTTATTGACATTCATATTAAAGCTTTCCCATTAGGGAAGCTAATTGGGTTGATGGGGATATATGTCAAAGCTTCTGAAATGGAAATAGAGGTCAAATAACCCATTTTTATTTATATGCATTTTAAAATACGTGTAAATCGCGTAATTATCAATATCATTTTGTCCGCATGTGATTTTCATGTACAGCAAGACCATATCTGTTAATTTGTATATATTTTTCGAAATTTAATTTGGAGGCTAAGATGTAGCATAAAATGAATGTAGCTTCCCTATCAGTGAAGTTTTCAAATCTCTCTTTCCGCTTAAACGAAGATGCTGTATTAGTTGTTTCATTGCAGTGGAAACGAACCACAGAAAACGCGATAAAATACGCGATATTTCCAAAAACAATTTTAGGTGATTTTTCTACTTTGGACTTTCTTGTAACTCGCGTTTTAGTGCATGGATTTTCACGGGGAATGATTTATTAGATCCGGAACGTAAAAAACTAAAATGTGCAATCAAGTACGAGGAAATCGAATGATAATTGTAAAAATTAGGCCCGAAAAATATGATTTTTAGAAAAATGTTCACACAAAATTTCCGTATTTGGATGCAGATTTCTATGAAGCTGTGTAGACTACATTTACGACACATATATCAAATAACTCAGAATCGCGAGTTCTACAATCCTATATACGATTTTTTGTAAAACCTGTTTGCGGAATGAAATTAGAAGAAAATGTCAAAAAACACTGTAAAACTGGCTTCAAAATGTCAGCATCATTTAATGGTAGAAGCAGTTCAAATTTTAAAAAGTAATACATTAGTGAGATGGTCCTTATTTGGTTTGCTTCTACTTTTACTTTGACAGGAAAATCGAGAGAAGTGTGGTTTACTCACAAATCGAGAGAAAACAAAAAAAGACATGGTGGCTTCAACCCATTTTTACCCATTTTTTAACATCAATATAGCCACAGCTTCCACGCAAATTATCTTTTAAGGCCAATATTTTTTGCCACGTCCAAACACATTTCATTTTATCAAAAAACATTTAATTTGTACAATATACAACCACTATTCGCGAACTGTAAAAGGGTAAACCTTGGCTTCAGCTATGTTAAATTTTCAAAAATATTGGTGATATATTCTTTTATTTATCTAAATATGTACGTTTAAAGCAATGTAAGATTTATTATGCTAGGAAGTCCCAATCATTGAGCTAAAAGTAGAGTCGGACTGCACTCTTTGGTATTAGTCGTGTTCCTTTACGTGCCTGAGGTTACCAGTTTTTACCCGCAAAGTGTTTCCTTACTTTTAAAAGCATACTATTTATATGAGAGCAGTTCACCACTTTTACCATTTTTGCAACAATTACCATTTTTAAAAGTAAAGGAACAGACCAATTATAAAAGTTTCCTTGCCTGCTCTAGAGAACCTTGCTCAACAAGTCGATTTGTAGATCCCTACAAAACAACAAACATTTCCAAAACGTTGTAAAATAAAATTCACGAAATAGTAATCTGCAGTTGGAGTCAATGTCGAAATCTGCACTGCACTGATGGGAAGTAAAATCCTTTTGTAAGATGAATCAAAACCTGTTGCGGAGGAAGTAAACTCTGTTGCGTGCGGCGGTATTTAGACTGCAACAGCTGGGACGGGCGGAATTCAAGTTTCTCACTTAAATTTACAACCTGTCGCTTGCCAAACACATCGTTCCCGAAGTCTGGAAAATAGGCCAGCTACTGAAGCCCGAAAAGGATGCCAGCAAAGGTGAATCTTACAAACCGATTTCGCTTTTGTCGCCCGTAGCAAGGACCCTTGTGGCTATAGTTCTTCCAGCATCAGAAATAACTTTCCAGTTACCGATCAATAGCATAGGATCCGTAAGCAGCACAACAACTGAGCTGAAGGCCATCTCCATATTAGCAGAGGACTCACTCAGAGCAAACCGTGCTCTTAATCTAGAAAGAGAAGTCTAACGTTACAAGAGAGAACCTCTAGATCAACAAGCCTTTCAACTAGGTTTAAGTAGCATTCACACGAATGCTGTCGCAGATGCAGTAAACAGTTATCGTGTGAATGCGGTCCTTGGAGAACATCCACCATCTATCGCAGCTAAGAAGCGCCAGCTGTCAGGACAAACCAGAGTAGTTTTGGGTCAATACACTCGGGATGGTGCAGACGTCAAAATTCCTATAGGGCAAGTACTGTTGACACCGTGCAAAACATCTGCCCAGCATACAGCACAGGCCCCCACGACACACTGCTCCTTTTCAATTACCCTACCAATCCTGCTAAGAAACTTAAGTTTGCAGCTTTGTGGTTACAAACCATATAAATCGCGAAATAGCCACATTCTTACGACTGATAGACCCAGAGTCAGATTAAGCAGAAAAATGAGAATACAAACATATTAACTACTGTTACAACAACGAGAAGAAACTGCAATTATAGATGTAAACTTTATGATGATACATAAATTATAGTTATTTCATTAATTCCTTTGAATTAATAAAATGAAAAAAATGAAAATCATTTTTCAATACAGCATTTTCCATTTTCCGAACAAGACGTGAAAATTACATGCCAAAGGGTTGATGAGAATGACATGCCAAAGATTAGTGAAAATGCTATTCTTGGGAATTGGTTAAGATGGCATGCCAAAGGATTGGTATAGATGCTATGCCAAAGAATTGTTGAAGATGCCATTCCATCGAGTTAGTAAAGATGACATGCTTAGGATCTGAAAATGAATTGCATCTTTTGGGGGTCACGCTCTTGTAAAAAGAATGAGTGAAGATGCTGAAAAAATTACATTCCATTTCACTTGCACCCATTCTTGAATAGCATCTTTGGCATCGAACATTTTGCTGTGCAAACTGACATAACATTTGCTTCTCACTAATTTTCTTTAATTCTGAGAATCATAAAGTGTCGTAAATGCTTTTTTCAAAAATGTAATTTTTAACAAAAAAAAAAAAAATATTTTTTTTTTTTAATTTGAATGGAATAAATTTTATGTTTATTCATAAGAAGGCTTAAGTTTATTCATTCCTTCAACGGGAAATAATTTTTGAGATTTTTTTTCATTTCATACATTCTTTCAAAAACATACATTTTTAAAATCGATTTGTGTGTGAAATAGTGAAATAAACGTTATTTTAGTGATTAATTTTTTTAATCATTTTTGAGAAAAAATGTCGAAAAGTCATACCCATAATGGACATACACTTAAGCGAGAGTCTGTAGGAAGTAATATTTCGATAATTTTATTTACCTTCGTGTGATTGTTTAAGTCATGTTACAATCTATTATAGAGAGTAATGTTTACAAAAATGTACTGATCGCTACCAATATCATGATTTCATTCCGGCAAAGGGAATTTTAAATAAGTTCTATGTATATATGTCCATGATATGGAGGAGAATAAGCGCTCAATAAAAGGACCTTTAACCTTTTCTATTTGCCCCTTATACGCATGTCTATTGTGACTGGGATAAGTAGGTCATATCATTAGAATGAATGTGGATGTCTCTGTTCGAAATGTATATGTAAACAAAGCTCTTGACAGAATAAGCAAACCGGAAAACCGAGGCTCTGCTATCGAAAACAACATTTACAATCGTAATTCTAGAAATACAAGGTATCAAATTAGGATTAGAGACAAAAGCATAAACTATAGTCCTTCCCCGTCTAAACCCTTGACCATCCATGTCACCTCTTTTCACTAAAAAAGGAGTTGTTTTAATATAATATGAAAACAACCACGTTAGGTTTCAACCAAACTAATTTAAAGCATCACAAATAAAATGTGAATTTTTACCATGTGTTAAATATTTCATTCAGTAGCACATGTTCACATTAATCCCCATACATTGTGTGTGCTTCTAAATCTTATTTTTACCATAAAACAAAATTGACAATATTCAAATGATGGGATTATACAAAACTTTGTCAACCCTGATGTATTACGGAGCAAAGCACAAAATCGTAATCAACTTTTTAAAAATCTTGACCTGTCTTCTTGTTCTGCCAACATTGTAGATATGCATCTTTATTATATAATATGTATTTCCGACTGGTTTTGATAACCCAACAGCAGCAGCTATTCGTGGTTGATTCAAAGAACGAAAAAAATCTACGTAAACAATATTTATACAATATTTTACAGTTTAAATCTTGTTGAGTTTTTTTTACTTCATTGCTGTTGATTTCGCATTAAACCCGTTAGTTTTGTTTACAGCAGCATCGGCAGTCCTTGTCCACTCGGCGGCATCCAACTGTGGTCCAATGACAACGGCACCGATAGTCCACCATGCCACAGACGAAGGAAGTTAGAAGCGTTGTACGTTTCGCAAACCATTTGTGATTTCTGTCACTTTTAATGCGAGTGCGTGTTTATAATTTGGGATAAACTATAAAAGAACAACAACTGCAACATACAACATGAAAAATTACGAACTGATGGATACGACTTTGGGGAGTTGTTTAGCTATTTGGTTACGGTTTTATGTGAAAACTTTTGTGGTGTACAAAAGCATAAGAAAAAAAGTTAAAAAAGATAGAAAATTCGATTTTCCATAAGGTGTTCTATGAAAAAATATTTTCGAATTCTGTGAAAAAAAATTTTTTTCTAAACTATAGCAAGGTATACATTTGGTATTCAGATCAAAGGATTTCGGGTATTAAATGACATTCTTAATTAATATGATAAAGTTTTTCAAAATGTGGGAGAAACATAAAAATATTTTGTAATAATGTAAAATGTCTCTAAATGCATTTGAGGTTTTGATTGGTTAATAATTTAGTTCCATTCCCGTTTTCTCTTGTCACATTTAGTTTGACTGTGTATTAGTAGGTAAATCGAGTTTTATTCAAATTTACGCACCGTTAAAATTGAAACTTAAAGCGTAGAGTGGAGCTAAACTCGTTTTCACATAATAAATTGCATAAACCGTTGAAAAAGTGGCGTTAAATCTATTCTAAGACAGGTAACCTGTTCCTGTAACACTACTGACACTGTCATCCTAAGGTGATATTCATCATTTATTTCCAATGCAAATTTCTTTATGTAAAATAATAAATTTTAAGAAATAAAATGTCATCCAGAATGTCTTTTAGATTTAGCTCTAACTCAAGTGCAGAACAGGAAATGCTAATGGCTTTAACATGCGGTAGCTTTGATTGCAGCTATACGAGAAAACTTATAAGTATGCTGGACATTCATTGATGATCTATTTAAAATTCTGAGTCGATCTACTCATTTCTCTATCTGATATCTGTGGAAAAGTTCACGTAATAAATTTGCAAGTAGTATTTATTAAGATGAAAGAGTGTGCGACTAATTATAACAAGGCCGGTATTACTGGTAATGCAATGTCTTTAAAAATGTTTAACATCTACAAAAGACAGAACAATGGAAACTTAGAGGTGAGAAGAACATCAAAATGTTCAATATATAGAATAAAAAGTTGGATTTCAAAGAGGCACATAATCATATACAAATGAAAATAATGTGCTACTGTTAAAAAATACGATATCTTGGTTTTCAGTAGTAAACTTAAAATACAGTATAGTCTCGATAATCCGGACACCACATATTTGGGCGATGTCCGGTTTATCAAATTGTCCGGATTAAGAATAGTTACAACAACATATAATTTTGTAAGTTAAAATCATTAGTAACGGACGTTTACTAGATAATAACTTGACATCTACGGTAGTCGTTAAGTTTTGCCTATAGCAAGAGAGCTGTCACCTTTTATTTCAATTTTTCATTCATAATTTTTATACCCTCAGTATTTAGGCTAACGAGGGTATATGGGAAATGTTGCCAATTATTTCATATTCCATTTCCAAAAAATTGAATTTTTACATTTCGCGCTACATCAACGATTTTTGGTACATATGTTAAGAAAAAATTCGCCAGTACAAATCCGCACGCGAGCAAATTTTTGGTTGTTGCGGACAAATGTTATCGCGGTTTTACTTCTGCTTTTAAAATTAAAAACGCTAATTATTTTATTGAGCTCAATTGTCACTCAAAAGCTATCAGGAAGTGACGTCATTAAGTAGATTGCATAATATTTGTAAAATGTTACTCAGCATTCGCGGAATTTACAAACAATTGACAAAATCTTAAATGTAATCCGAATTTTTTCAAAATGTAGGTCCATTTACCCGTCAAAAATTACAAAAAAAAAAACAGTTTTAAATAAAGACTCCACGGGGAATCAAATGAGACCAAACTTTTTAACATCGGGATAGTAGTTAGGATATTATAGCCAAAATAAACACATATTTGTGTTACAAAAAACAAATTTTGGTTTGGAATAATAGTTTTCACATGCATTCTAGAGTTGAAAATATTGGAAAAAATCTATAGGAGTACTTCTTTTATTTTTCCTGAAACTCCCAAGAAAATGAGCAGGTTTTGCTTTATTTACAATCACATAGAAGGTTTCCCATTGAGGAAAGTTATCGGGTTGTTGAAATTAGTCATTAGACTTTTTAAACGGAAATGGAGTTCAAATAAACCGTTTTAACTTATATGTTCTTATTTTCTATAATATTCAACCACATTTCGCGAGTTATTAAAGGCTAAACCTTGGCTTCAACTATGCTAAATTTTCAAAAATATTGCCAATATACACTTTCATACGGGCAAAATGTGCCTCATCGAAATAATGGTTTTAGACCCCAAGTATGTTTGAACGAAATGCGTTTGAGACAATTTGGAGTAGATTTAGCCATGTCCGTCCGTCTGTCTGTCTGTCTGGCTGGAGCGCACGATAACTCTCGAACGGATCAACCGATTCGGTCCAAAATTTGGCTTTCGTAATATTTTGTCCAAACTTAGTTTAAGTTCGAAGATCTCCTTCCGGCACCTCCCCCACAAAAGTTCGGAAACTCTTAAAGGCAGTAACCGATTTGGTCCATACTTTGCACATCGTGAAATTTCTACGTGACTTAGATGAGGTTCCCATATGGACTCAATAGCTCCACTCCTTCGGGTACCTCCCACACAAAATTTCGGAAAAGTTCAATTTAAGACCTGCTCTCGAATAGCTTTGATTTTTGATGTAGCAACTTGTATTCACTGTCCCCCATACGACGCTTCATCAGTTTCATCAGGGGCAAGTCCATACTTCCTGAGAAAAGAGTCTGAAAGGTACAAAAAAAACCTTTATGCACCGTGTGTAGTGGTTGGTGCACAAGATAACTCTCGAACGCATCTGCCGATTCGGTCCAATATGTGGCCTTCGTAATATTTTGTCCAAACAAAATTTTAGTTCGAAAATAAACATTATCGTTCCACTCCTCCAGGTACCTCCCCCACGAAAGTTCAAAAATGTTCGGAAAAATTGTTCGCAAGATAAATCTTGAAGGGGGTGACCGATTTGATCCATACTTTACACATCCTAATATATCTACCAGATATTGATCAGGTTCGACTATAGACTATATTTGTCCACTCCTGCGGGTACCTCCCACACAAAATTCACTTTAAGACCTGCTCTCGAATAACTTTGATTTTTGTTGAAGCAACTTGCATTCGCTACCTCAATTACGACAATAAAAGTTTCTTGAGAAAACAGCCCGAAAGTTGTAAAAAAAAGCCCTATGTCAACATATGTAGTGGCTGGAGAGCTCGAACCGAATACTGCGTTCGTCCGCACTTTAATTATTATATTTCCTTGAATATTAGATGAAATTCGAAGGTGGTGCTTATAAGTCCACTTCTTCCGGTACCCCTCACAAAAGTTCGAAAATATTCGCTAAAATGGTACGCGCGATTTCTCATAGACGTAGCAACCGATTTGGTTCAAACTTTGGATCTCTAAATATTGTCGAAACTTAGTTTATGTTCATATTTGGGCCCTTTCTGTCCAGTTCTTGTGGTACCACCCACACAAATGTTCAACATTTGTGATAAATAAGCACTATCTATCGTTATATCCGCAAAATTTTGAGGTTTAATCCTATCCATATTTTTGCTGGTTCATATGCCCAAAATTTTGAAAACCCCCCTAAATACATGTTTTTTTTTTGGGAAAAAAGTATTTCAATCCACACAGGCTGAGGGTATATCTCTGTCGGTGAAGCCGATTGATACTTTTTTACTTGTTGCATTTTAGTTTTACCGATTTTTGTCGGTAACTGAAAAAATTAGTTAGAGAATCTAACAAATTTTAAAAACAAAACTATTATTCCCAACGCTTTAAATGTTTTAAACATTAACATTAAACATTGGAATATATTACATGTTCAAAAGGGACTTTCTCACTAATCAGAAGATTAATGAACTAATTATTTTATAGGAAAGTAACAACCAACGTCGATTTTTAAGGGAACTAAGCTACCCAACACTAGGTTTAAAATACAATTGCTTATCATAGTCAGCCATCAATGGTTGAAGGGTTGAAAATCATTCGAAAGACTCAAACAGTGTCTACCTAGAAAGACGAGATGTGGATTGAAATCTTTGAAAATCGTAATTTTTCTTATTTATACACCAATTGCTATTGCTAA